>NC_142118.1:5554375-5867500 GCF_056152115.1 Neolamprologus brichardi | reverse complement strand
AGTAACCAATCAATTGTCCTTTGCTTTTACTTCTTTACAAGCACTCCCAAAGTGGCTTCTAACAGCATCATTTCTTCAGCTTAATGTAAATTCCTATTCATTTAACCAGGTAATTGCACACTTCCAAATGATAAGAAATCATCAGTACAAAGAAAACAATTAAATGAACAAGAGAGAGAAAGAGAAATCTATGCAATTGCATTAGTGTGGGATGCAATATTTTTAGAGGGAAATAAAAGGGCAGACTTGGCGCATAACTTATTTCTTTTATGAAAATAATAGTTGCTCTTACACAAGGAGAAAAATGTTACTTAACAAATAACATATTTAACAACAACTCTACTAATAATACTAAGCATATATGTAATACTGCTTATGATTTAAATATTTATCTTTGATTTAACATAGGCTTTATTTATGGTCTAGCACCAACTTCTGCTACGTCTTACTTGAACAATCTTACCCAGTCTGATGGAGACAGTGTTCAAACCAGAAAAAAACTAGGTAAGAGGTCTTAAACGTGTAACCAGCCAGAATAAAAAACATGCAAGCCATCATAGTTCTATGAGCCACATATCCACAGGAGGCTGTATTTGGCTGTCTTGGAGTAAAAGGCTCATGTTATCAGTGGAGTGGTAGGATGAATGAGGTGTTGTGCCTGACACCAAGAGATTCAAGTTAATAAATAGCGCGCTTGATCTGAGGCCGGCTGTGCAATTGTATTTGGACAGTCTGATGAATTGGGGACCAGGAGCTGTCCACACTTTTTTCCTGAACACAGGTGATAATTCATGCTGCAAAGCTTGGGGTCTTTAAACTGCATTTTGTTTGTTAGAAAAGTAAGAGAGAGAGCATGGAATATACAGTAGTGCCATTTCATCAAAGTGCATACAATATCCCAGTTTGTAATCATTAAACGTGAGTAAAAAAGTGCTATACAAATATTTACCATTTTAAAACAACTTCCAAAACCCCTGTGCAATTATCTGAAGGAAACTCAATCTTGAATTCCAAATGTCCCCTTTTCAGACACAGCTGTGCCGTATAGCTACATATTCCACTTGTTGTTAAACGCCAACAGCACAAGCAGTGGGTGTAAGTGGGTGGGTTAAATATAAGTAAGTAAATTGATGTTTTCAAATCTTTTTCAGGAGATAATTGCAATTTGCAGTATTAGCAAAGAGCATTTTCATCAGGATCACAGTCATCACGACAGTCATGAGGGAACAAATTGTGAACTAGCTTCTCAAGCTATGCGTCAGGATTGTAAGGTTACATAGAGTGTGCATGAAAGACTCAAAAATATCCACGAGACAGCTGCCTCACTCTTCTCTGCACTGTGGGACAGCCCTGAAATATCACAGTCACTGTACTGGGACTACACGTCAGAACCTGTGAGCCAAGAAGTGCAGGCACCGAGAATGAGTAACTGACTTAGTCCCACTATCATGCAGCAGAACTGTATAGGGCGCGTTCAAACACATGAATCTGTGTGAGGTTATTGCTTTGAGGCACATGGATGAGGGGACCAGATTGTTTACTGCTGTTAGATTGCCTGAAACAACAACCACATATCTCTACTTCATTTCTCTCCAGCAGGGACAAGAAGTACGTGAAGGGCAAGTTTCACTGGCCCACGTTTCTACCAAAAAAAACGATATATTAATGCATTTTTTTGGGTGAAAAAAATGAACCCAGATTTCCATCTGATGTCCTTCTGTATTTTCCCCTGAATTTGTTCATTCATGTTTACCATCTGCTCATCTGCTTCCTGTTTTACTCTGGCATTTGGTTTGGTCTTACTTTACTTCCTTCTTTGATTGCCTTCCCTGCCCTCATTGTTTTTTTAACCTGTAAATTTCTTTCATCTGCATCTCATTACCTCCTGTTTGTCATTCCCCAATCAGTTCTCTCAGTCTTTTTGGTTATGCTTCCCCATTGTGCTGTGTTCTAGCATTTATTTGCTTGTTTGTTTGTTTGTTTGAACCTCTGTTCCCCATGTTGGTTTAGATTTTTTTTCACTTTGTTCATGTTTTTCTCATCAGTAAATTAAAAGCTTTTTGTTATTACTGTCTGCTATTTTCTGGCATTCGTTTCCTCACTACACTACACCCTGACAAGCTGATATAATGATAATAACAAAAAATACCCTTTGCCTGAACTGTACGAGCTATAAAATGCAGCCAATGTGTTCAAATGACCTTCAATGTTGCATAAGAGACCCATCTAAAATTTTGCCAAACCACACACGGGAGCAATCACAGCTTCGTCTTTGCATTCACATGGAAGCCTCAGTTAGGCTGAGTGCCCAGAATAGCTAGTGAATGGGTGCTAGACAGTACTCACTATGACTATGGCTGTGCCAAATTACTACCTGCTTACATGAATTCGAAACATGAAACCATGCTGCTTGATTTGTCTGTGTCCCATACCAGATGCATAACGCATCAAGACCATGAATAATTTACATAAACAAGTGAAGCAAATCTGTTTGGTTCACTGCCAACACTTTACTCTTCTACTTCCACCTCAAAGGCAGTTTTTTTTTCCTTTTGCAAAAAAAGACCCCCCAAAAACAAAACAATCCTCCATATTGGGACAGATGGCAGACAGGGTGAATCTGAGTCTCCTATCCAAAATCCCTGTGTGATGGAATGCGTGGTTGCCATGGAAATTTAGGAAAATGGAGCAGTTTGTTGGACTCCCTTGAGAGAACGTGGTGGTCTCTTGGCGGACTCACATAAAGTCATTCACATCTGTAAATATCTGTGTATTATTTTGAAATACTTACTTATACATTATTTATTTTATTTTTTAGCTGTACAGCACTTTTTTACATTTCACCTCTTCAATAAAAAATGTAAGAGAATAGACAAGAGGGAAATACTGGGAAAAAGCAATATTGGAATTAGGGCTGGGCTATATCATACCGTTCACGGTAATACCGGTGTAATTTTGGGCAACGATAGGAAAATGACATATCGCGATAGAATATGGGTAAAACGCGCATGCGCTGTGCCTATGTTTACATACGCACATGGCGACGCAGAATGAGAAGAACGAAAGTGGATCGTTAAATGAAACGGATGAACCAGAATTGGTTTGTAAAAATGCTGCAACTTCAGTGGTGTGGAACTGGTTTAGCTTTCGTCCGTCAGATATACTACAAAGCACTACTTTTGGTAGCGCATGCTAGCGTTACCGTATTGTTTGGAAAATACGGCACACTTAAAATCAATCCTTTGAATTTTCTGAAAATCGACAGAGTCCCTTATAATCCCGTGTGCCTTATGTAGGAACTCTGGTTGTGTTTACTGACCTCGAAACGATTTTATGTACACGGCGCTCGAAAATCTGTCAAATGTTTTAGTACAACTTTGCTAAGCTACGAAGCCGCACCGCTTGATGGATTGTCGGAGCATTACGGCTATTGTAGGTAGGAGCCTTGCGGAGTGATACGTACTGTGCTTCAACATAATATTACCGTATTGTGTGTGTATAACCTCTTTTTAAGTTTTGTGGATATTATACATGGTTATGCTGAGGATATGTCGGCCAGTTCCCACTGGAAATGCCTTTTGGTTAAACTGTCAGCAAGGAATTTGCATTTGCGCTGTTACATTTTTATATAACTTTAATGCACATAAAAAACAGCTGCTTGTTTAAGTGAAAATACATTGATGGGGTTTTTTGCACTAATAAAGTTATGGAGTTGTAAAGTATTTTGTCTAGTGTCAATTATATCGTCAGTTATATCGTTATCGCAAATTTTCAAATGTATATCGTGATAAATATTTTTGGTCATATCGCCCTGCTCTAATTGGAATCTACAACATACACTGTAGAAAAGAGCTGACCATAGTTAGCAATAAACTAGTTGTATCCAAGTACAGTGATGAATAAAATTATTAGACCACTAACTTATGTAAGGTTCATGCCACAGCTGCCCTAAACGATGCTGGTAATAATCAAAATCTTTTTTCTCATGTTTGTTTTATGGTTACCCCACCAGTATACATAAGTTCTTTTATCAAAATTACATTTTTAAGGCTAAAATATATGCATTTAGGGTATTCATACATTGTGTAATTCGCAATTTTACAAAAAATATCAAAGCACACTATTATTTGATTGTGATGCCAAACTTAAGTTTTTGCATTTTTAAACAAAAAAAGTTTCTTTTAGAGTTTGAGGATAATATTTGAATTATTTATGACGTCCAGAGTACCAGCTCAAATTTGGGTAAAAAACACAAATTCGGTCATTTTTATTCACACATTTCTGACAGATTTCTAAAATATTTGTCCTTTTATGAAACGTGGTCTCATACATTTCTCAAGCACTGTAATCTGACAATATGGAGGAAAGCAAAAAATAAGCATTATAGAAAACACAAAATACATGGAATAGAAATAGAAATAATTCGATTTAGAAATAAGGATTGCAGTGTTTGACTACATTTGTCGCTCCAGCTGAGATTAAATTACAGCTTGATGAACCTCGTATCAAGCATAACATTAAATTCTTTAAATAAAAGCAACAATGTAACATGCATAAATTCAGAAAAATAGAGCAATTCTTGAAATTAAAAAAGTACAAAGTACAAAAAAATAGGTGATCTGAGTTGTACAATGATTCTCAGTTGTATGTAGAGGCATCTCCCACTGCCACTCTCCATTGGTGCTGGTGTAGAAGCACCCGAAGTCAGGAACCAAACTGAGCTTTTTTTCTCCAGAAAGATTTGATCTTTTCAAGCTGTTGCAGCATCTCTCTCGCTTTAGATTCTCTGAACTCTTGTACTGATCCATCATCATCTGTCCATTGAAATGGCAGTAAAAGAGCAACATCATCGTATACTTGTGTCTTCAGCCCAACTAGCAGATCTGATGTCACTTTTGCTGCATGCCATCATTTGTAAGAGTGACAAGTAGATGTTGGAAATCCTTCTTTCCCTATTAAAAATATTACTCATTTTAACTTTATCTTCTTCTCTATCTTTTTACTTTTCTTTAAAATCTCCCAAATTATGTTCTTATGGAACAATGTTATTTATTTTGATTTCTTAGGCTATTTAACTTGCCTCATTGTTTTTGTGGACAATGATGCCTAAAATGGGAAATTGTTAAAATAAGCGAAAACAAACTGCTTTATGTCACAAAATTTATTAAAATGACTTTATTAAAATCCTACATAACACTGTATTGGATTTCAGTTTATAACAGCAATCTGTTACAATTTCTGTTGATTTGTAGTCAAAGTAAGCATCTACGGTCGTGTGTGGAGTTGTGGTAGTTACTCCTCCTGATAACAAAAGAAACAAAAATTGCTTGAGGAAATGCAAGATCCTTTATGAGGGCAGAGGTGAAACGACTTCTTTGTCATGTGAGGACATGGGGCACTTGGACAAGTTACCACGATGAGAAACTAAATATAACACATACACGAGGAGCTAAGAAGGGACAGGTGTAAAGAATCAGATGGGAGAATGTGACAAAGAAACAAAAACCAACCAGGACACACAAGGATTGATATGAAAACCAACACAACAAAAACCAAATTAGAAAATGAACAGTTTTGTTGGGGGGCTATATGCAAAATTCGTAACCCCACCACCTGCTTTGTCCGCATATACAACATCCACACACAATCAATGCCTTGAAAGGCAAAATTACATTCAGGGCAGCTTTACACAAAACACACAACACCTAAGGCGTGCGATATCTGATGCACAGGGCATCTGAAAAATGTAACTTACTTTTTGAATGAATGCATTTCTCAAAATGTCCATCTATTGCTTTGCTATATTGCACTGAAAGCAAAATGCTACCTGAAAATATTAGATCATGTATGGCTTGAATGAGCAAGAGTGAGTTCATAAATGAAAGAAAATGCTTGAGCGCGCAACAACACTGTCAGCATTATAAAACACCCATTATTCTCAAGCTCCCGTTACTCTCACAGGGATTTTTTTGTTATTTTTTAATCTCTGTGTTATGATTTATCAAGATGAGGGCAGAAATGTAGACACAATATATACATAAAACAAGCACACACATACATACATTATATATATATATATATATATATATATATATATATATATATATATATATATATATATATATATATATATATATATATATATGTATGTATGTATGTAAAAACAGAGCACTTATCAAGAAAACCAGAACACCTTTTACAAGGAGTATGAACAGATGCACTGAGTGACAATGAGGGGAAAGACAGAACTATAAATAGAAAGCAAACCCACTGAGCCAAGGTGAAACTAATGAGCATAGGGAAGACTATTATAGGAAGCAAAGTAAGCACAGATACAGAAATAATATTATTAACAAAATAAAAGAGAAAGATCAGAAAAAACAATAAGAGACACAAGGGAAGAACCTAAACACTTAATAAAGCCACGTGTAAATACATAAAAACTGTAGGAAGTAGCAAACAATAACAAAAAATATGATTTATATTTTTTCCAGCTTGTACAGTAGGCAAAATTATTTTACTGGCTGAGACTGCGAGGGGAATGAACATTTTTCACATTTTACCACAGAACACAAAACACACATGCTGTTCTCCCTCCCTCATCCGAAGTGTCATGTAGTCTCAGATTTCAATCAGAGGCTAGTTTGCTGCAGGTCCTGCCATCATCAGTGCCCATTAAAGAAAAAAAAGCAAAGACAGAAGAAGAGAGTTCAATATTTTCTGTTGCTAGGAAACTGAAACATCATCATGACAACACTGTCTTTCAGCATACAGTAGTATATACAGTGTATACACGGTGTGGAGGCTTATGTTAATTTATGTTAATACAACACATGCTCTTTTTCAATTTCATCTAAATTTATAGAAGTGCATAATGCATAAAAATGCATAAGGTAAACTGGACAGATTTCCATTTTGGTTGCATGATGATTCAATTAATGTCACTCTTAATATTTAGTGCAACTTGGCTTGCATTGTTGGGATTTAAATGCTAAAGTCGGCCTACACTTCATCCCACTTTTTCTTTAATGTTGTTCTCTATGTATTTGCAGAAAATGCCATTTCTTGATTTAGTAAGTATCAAAATGAGATTTTTACCACCCACATAGATACAGCCAAAATGTGTTGTTCAACTGAATTGCAGTTAGGGTGTAAAGGTGTTTTGCTTTGCGAACTCACTGGCTCCAGTCCAAGCACCTTTAAGGTGCCTGTTTTATTGTTGGGTATATACATCTGCACTGCTTTATAAGTGGTTACATGAATATGAATGCATTGGAAGCTAAAGCAAGACAGAGACTATTCTGTGGAACATAAAAACAAATAGAGCAGATGGTTAATAGGTCAAATAACAATGTCAATATTTTAGAAGATGTAAGAAGAGAATATAACTCTTCACATGCTGTTAGGGGTTTGCCTGTTATTTTTATTTCAGTGCACAGCTTCCGACACAACATCCATTCACGGTAACATGCTGGTGCATTTAATGCTGATGAAATCTGCAATTTGACTGTGGCAGTCAAATGATAATATTTTATGAATAAACATATTTCAAAACCACATTGTGTAGAATGAAAGGCAGCATTCTGTGAATGAGAAAACTGTACTGTTTTACATCTGAAAGAGAGATAAATTCAAATTTTTGTTCATTTTCAAGACCTCAAAAATATGGTTCACAATCTCTCATCTTCCTACAATCATGGTCCACTCGAAACTTTGTTGGAATATGCGAGAGGTTCATGAAATGTTGCACCAAGCAGAATTTCTGCCTGTCTGTCTCAGTCACTTTCCTTTAACAATTCAATTTGCTGTGAACTGACAGCGCTCAGCTGGAATGATGAATGACCTGCTGCGCTTTCAGTTTACCACCACTTTTTCTTGTGCAGAATCAGATAGTCATGAAGGTATATGGTTCTTATCACCTAGTTTTAGTGAAGTTCATGGTATAAGCATGAAATCTAGCATGACGGGTCAAATATTTCCAAGGCAATCAGGTTCATAAGCCTTGCCTTAAGCGATGAGCTTCAGAGAGTCTCAGTATCACCACTGGCGATGTTCTAAAGTCCCTCTGTAGCTTGTGGATAATGGCTTAACTGTACTCTATATGTTTATCTGATAAGATATGCAAGCGTTGCAATTATACTGCATATTTGGCTCTAGTGGGTAACCCAAGACTATGCTCTGCTGAAAATCTCTTACGGATGGTTGGAGCTTTGGGTCACCCTTGTACTTTCTTCCTATTTCTAATGTCCATCTGGTGTCTAGTGATGTGAGAGCTGTGGGTGCAGAGGCACTCTGCAGGTGCACGTCTGAGTGCCAGCTTAGATAGATCACGGCAGGTAGGAATTACAGCCACTTGTCCGCCTGTTAAATGATGGCATGACGGCACAGCCCACACGTTCACTTCAGTGTTGCTTCCAAATATCACTTATTCCAGATTGCCATGTTGGAAGGGATAAAGCGGGTACAAATGGCCAGCTGACACACAGCTGACACTTGGTTTCATGTTCAATTTATATAGTGACACACAGAGAAAAAACACTCACACGTACACATTTTGTTTTCTTTTATAATTCTTTGCAAACAGTCCAAGGTTAGGCGTGTTGTTTCTCTAGTCCAGTGCCTCAATATATGTCTACATAAAAAGATTCTCCAACTCACTCTTTATATCTTTTGGCTGTGTTCAATGTCAGTGGAGGAAGCTGTGCCCACCATGTATAGAAATGAAAGTGGAGGAGCTGGCAGCTTTCATGTATTATTTTCCATAGCTATTATCTTTCCAATGTCCTACATACCTTAGTTGCCATTTGAACACATTTCTGAAGGAAGGAGAAAAAAATACTGAGGTTATTTTAAACAGTCCTGATCAAAAGTTTAAAACCACTTGAAAAATGGCAAAATAATAATTAAAAAAAATCATATTTTGCATTGTTGGCTCTTAACAAGGTTCCATTTAGAGCTTCAAGATGCAACAAGAAGAAATGGGAGTGAGACAAAACATTTGAGCATGCAATTTATTCAAAACAAATCTTAAACTGAAACAGGCTTTTTTACAGCTGATTAAAAGTTTAGGACCACGAGCCTTTAAAAGGCCAAATCTGTGCAAAAATGTGGACTCATTGTCATTTTCTGTCAGGTAGTCACACTGTCATGATGTTCTGATGGCAAAGGCAACAAAAACGTGAACAGGTTGTTAAACTGCATAAGCAGGGTCTTTCGCAGTGCGCCATTGCTGCTGAGGAGAGATGCAGGAAGACAGTCGTTTGGAATTTCTTAAATGATCCTGAGGGTTATGGAAGGAAAAAGTCAAGTGGAAGACACCGATTTGGCTGTCCGTCAAGACACTGGACGATCCTCCAGTGAGATTCTGCATCTCATTGTACAACTGTATAGTGACAATAAAGACATTCTTTTCTATTCTATTCCTCGACCCAAATTAAGGCTGTTACTGGTGCCAACTGCAGCCCCATAACCATCAGACGGCATCTGAGACTGAAGGGCTTCAAAAATAAAAAACGTCTTCAAGTCATACGAGTTAATTATTTGAATATTGAGTGCATTCTCTGCACTCCCGTTTTTATCACAGCTGCACATTAGACTTCTGAAACTTTAAGCTGGATACACTTACTGAAGCTTACTCTTGCAAGGCCCAATAAAGAAGATGTGGAAAATGCTTTAGATTTTCTCAATTGAATATTCTTAGTGTGTGTTCAGTTCTAGTAAAAGAGACTTAGCAGGAGATTAGAATAAAGTATAGAAACATTTTTATATTTTTTGCTTCCTCGTGTGATTTAAGGTGACCATAAACCTTATGGCACTATAGATTTACTGCTGGGTGAATTAATTTTATATGTGCAAGCTATTAAGCTTTATTAATATCATGAATAAAGCCCAGCTGATACAGCAGCACAATATATGCATAGATATATCCTATATCATATCATATGAAGCATATTCAAATGGGGATGCAAAATATAATAAAATAGTATACTTTAGGCTCTTTTTACTCTTTTTACACTGCTGGAATTTCAGCAGTAGAACAGAACACACACCTCATCAGTTTTGTCATGCACCGTGTCATAGTCACAACCCCCACCATTTATACTGTCTCATAACATCCACCCACTGGAGATTTATACTCAATGATAGATGCTGTAACAAAGAAAAAAAATAGATACAATAAAACCCAACAATCACCACAGAATCAGGGCCAGAAATGTGGCAAAAATACACACATTTTCCACTTCAGACACCAGAAACTTGGGAGGAAAAACTGATTTGTTGCTCAAAATTAAACAAACACTTTTTGAAGCTTAAATTACATCAAACAATTGACAAATAACAAAACATATCTGCATAGTCATTTCCAGCACCCTTAGAACAGCAATGAGAATCTGGACTCTCTCCAGGAACACATAGTGTGATGCTTTAACACTACAGTCATGGAGAAGGCCCACAGTTCCTTTTCCCCAGCCAAGAACACGTCTCCTGGCAGACTCCCCCAGAACAACACTGCTGCCCAGCAAAGACTTTGCAGACATCCTAAACTCAGTCACTAAGCAATTGTCCAGCTTCGACACAAGATTGTCTTTGGTTGAAATTCTACACCGGCAATCCCAATCCCTAAAGAAATCTTTGGAATTCACTGAGATGTGACCCAGCTCAGTATAGAAAATAAAAAGAGACTATGAGCGATTTCCAGGTCCGTAGCATAACCTGGTGTTTTCAGATATCCCAGAATCTGCTTAAATGGGCCACAGAGGTTACCAGAAGTTACACAGAAGTAAAACCTTCATCAAAACTCACCATGATGAACATCACTTTCTAGCACGTCCATCACCTGGGAGCCAGGAGACCTGGTGAATACCTGAATACCACGTCCTGTTGTCTCCAAATTTGAACATTTCAAGCAGAAGGAGCAGGGGAAGAGTTGTGGAAGGGAGCTGAAAGGAACGGACTTTGGCGTAAACGAGCAGTTCCCGATCTAAAGAAGCAAGGTCCTGTTCCCTGTCCGGTGCAGCTTTATTCAGAAAGTTCCCTGTGCTGTCATTGCTGTGGACTGGTTCTACTGTGACCTTAGCACCACTCCCTGTTTGTGTTAACACCACTCCAGATTAGAGATGGCACGATACCACTTTTTTATGTCCGATACCGATATCATAAATTTGGATATCTGCCGATACCGATATGAATCCGATATAGTCTGTTTTTTTAATCAAGAAAACGTTTTTTAATATCTTGCTGCATTTTGTATAAGTTTATACTCAAGTTTAAATAAATAACAACACTAAATCTATTCTGTTATACCTGTATGTAAAAAATACACTACGCCCAAAATATTTCATAGTTCAGCAACACTGATCAATCTAATAAACTTAAACCTGCTCCATCCTCCCTGTTCTGGTATTTTAAAGAGTACTTAGCAGAAATATTAAGCAACCTAACTAATAGGGTTGCAAACTCCCAGCAAAAAAAAATAGGGAACCACCCTCCACCTCATGATGCTTAATCGATGTAATCAAATTTAATTTGATGCAGGGGGAATATGCACAGAAATAAATTATTTTTCAAGAATAATTAAATAGATTCAACATCTTTCTTCAACAGATTTGCAGACTGCACAGATGGTTCCTTCCCAAAGGAAAAAGTAGTATAGCTTACTAGGGTATATTAGAATTAACAGTTACTATATACAGTAATGGACTTATATATATATTTTACATCAGATTAAAACTTTGGGTGTAAGAGTCAGATAATTATTTATTAAAAGCTCGACATTTTAAATGAGAATAAGAAAGAAAAGTATGTCTTTGTGCCCCCTTTTCCCTGTTCATGCCCTATCGGCCCCCCTGGCTAAACTTTGCTAGATCCGCCCCTGCACAGTTACCAGCCGTCAGCTGCGTAGAAAAAGATCCTGGTGTAGAAAGTAATATTAAATAAATTCTAACAACAGCTTATCAAGGTTAAACGTGCTGCTGTTGTTGCTGTTGTTGCTGTTGGACTCACGACAGAAATGCCGATCAGCTGATCATTGATCAGTTTGATTGAAGTGGGAGCAGGAGAGAGAGAGAGAGGCAGTCGCTCCATATATTGGTTGTTAAGCTTAACGCTGGAATGCTTTACAAACATTCAGAGATGAACTTACACACTTGCTTTACTTCTCTCTGGGATAACTGCTGGTTTGGTAGCACACAGCCGCTCTATCACGTGACCACACTGCTGCAACGTGCTACGTTATGAGCCGAGTTACGCCGTGTAGCAAGTTTTGTGAGGTGCTTTTTTGATATTTAATGGATCGGATTACATTTTTTATTTCTCGCCGATATCCGATCCAGGAATTTGGGTCAGTATCGGACCGATACCGATACGTAATATCGGATCGGTCCATCTCTACTCCAGATAAACATCCACAACATGTTTTTTTCTTCTCCTCCTCTTCCTCTATTATCCATCTAGCTTATTTATATTAATTCATTAATTCAACTTGACATCATAAAAGATAAATTACTGACAGTATCTGCAGCGTAAAGGTGTTGGTTTTCTCGTTCATCCCTCCCTCTTGCCCCGTTGCATGTTTTTCTTTTCCCTCACAACCTTTCTCTAAGATTATGGGCTGTTTGTTACATTTTTCACTCAGTTTTCCACCAAACCTAGATGAACTTTTCTTTCTTTTTTTCTGTTTCTGCACCTTCGATCTTTACACAATAAATATTTCATCTGCACGGCACAATGACTCACATTTTTTTCCTCACTCACTTGAGCGTCAAATGCGTCAACACTAGCTACACTCACACAACTAGTGCAGTTATAGACTCAGAGGGTAGATTTCTAATAATTAAATTATTAATATACAACAAAGTTATGTATTGTCAGTGTATATAGCCCAAAAGTCGATGACCCCTCATTCTTCCATGCTTTTTTTTACTGCACTCTCTGAACACATGCGTTACTCACTTGTCTTTGGGGGCGACATCAACTCTGGACAAAATGAAGGGATAGACAGGCTCAGTACAGCTGGAATTCAGTGTAATAGGCACTCCACAAATATAGTTAAACAGTAAACTAGCGATTTATGGACTTTGCAATGCATGGTGATCTCTTCACCCCAACCATAGTGAATACACTTATCTCACATGTCCATCACTCTTATACTGAGCCCCCAAAGGATATTGGAGAAAAAAAACAAAAACGTTTGCAACATCCTGCAAACATTTTGTGAGATCCTGAGAAAGACTTTTCCCCCTTCATTTACTGTACTACCATCGGTACCTGTGAAGCTGTCCAGAGTACTGTAGCTGGTTGCCAATGAATTCAACCAAAACCTCCAGGTCAGAGTATGCCTTGCGATGACTGTGTCCCTTTACACCATGAACTCTCTTCAGATGTCTGTCACTTATATAAAAACTGTGCGTACTACAAAGCACTCATTTAATGTCTTCATAGTTTAGGCCAAGCTCAAACTAAAAATCTATAAATTTTTCTTCCACGGGTGAGCTATGGTTGTTTTGAAGCTTGGACTGGGAGAAAAATTTGGCCCTGAAATTTTCCGTCCAGGTGGCACATCATGACTGTTTAACAGTCATGTCTTGATAAAAGACATGACTGTTTATCAAATAAATAAACATATTTCATTTTGTTTGTTGCTGATATTGAAACTGCAGCCTGATGTGACTGTGAGGAGTTGTTACTAGTTGTTGCTGGTATTACTGTTGATGGTGGTTAATTTTACACATTTTGCTGCAGTTATTTTTAGTTTCTTTTTCTTTTAGTCTTTTACCACCACATTTTGCTTCCTTCTTCCACAGCAAAAGTATGGTCGAACAATACAGTGTTGATAATGAAAATGAACAAATAGGCTGCTGTCATTGCTGTATGGCCAGTTTCACAGCAGCCCTTCAATTGACCCATCGGCCCAAAAGTGCGTCAGCCCACCGGGATAATGCCTGGCATGCCAAATTACCAGTCCAGCCCTGGTTATTGCCAAGGTCTCAGTACTGACCTGGAGGTGCTTGGAATTAAATGAAAAACTTTTGTGGGATCTTGCAAAACTTTTGTAAGAGGAGATCTGTTTGGCAGATCTGTGTTGGCCTTCACACAACAATTCTGGTTGCCACACTGCTGGACAGGACAAGGTTTTTTTTTAAAGTACAAGTAAATATACTTGTGCTAAAAATGCTCTAGTAAAAGTACTGATTCCAGTTAATTTCTTAAAATTAACTTAAAAGAAATTGAAAAAGTACGAGTGTAAAAAGCAGACCATTTCTACCAGCTATTTTTGTGGAGAGCTAACTGAACCTCATGTCACATTAGAACCATTATAAAGATGATGCTGTGCACGTTAAAGAATCACTTAGAAATAACTCCCAAGGATTTTTTGTAACCTCCAGCGGATTTTGTGTAAAAACTGTAATTACCTGACCTGTGCTACTGCTCTTTGTAAACTGAGCCAACCATATTCAATAAAATATAAGCAGATGTTGCATTAGTTATGATGGCTGATTTCCAATGATTTCCTTGGCAGTATAAAGTTAGGTAGAATTTAGTGAGAGAATCTAATCAGCATCATTAGCTTCAATTCAATTTGATGTCCTTTGATGTAACCTTACATTGACGATGAACACGACAGGTGCTCAAGTCCAGTATTGTACATGCCATAAATTCACCACAACATTGGACACTGATCTGTTCAACCTGCATAAAGGAACTAGTATTTTCATACATGAAATTGTTTTGCAGGATATTTCACAATATCCTGCACACTATCTGTTCAAAAAACACTTTAACATGAGTGAGGCCATTAAGCTTTAAATTTCCACTTCTCTGTGGGTCACTGAGCACTCCTTACTATTACAAATAATCTTTTCTTTTTCTCCTGTCCTTTCTTTCTCAAAGCTTTCTCCAATACTGATTAAAGTTATGTCACATACGTTCTGTTATTTGGAAATACAGTAGCTATACCTTTAGCTAGCAGACACATTGTGTAACAAAATCAGTTGTGTTTGCTGATATTTGTTGATCCCAGAAATGTTGCATTTGATATTACCTGCCACTTATAAACTGTTTCTCTCCTCATGCATGCTCCTCTCCTGCAGTGCTAGCTAATAGCTTAAGTTCTGCAACCACTAGTTAAGGACATCTGCACTAAAAACACCATTCTAGATCATTGCAGCCCACATTCAGCCCTGAGTATAGGGCTTAAAATGATGCATAAATGCAATAAGCACCACTGATGAACACACCAAGAAGATTATTTTTTATGCATTACTGTTCGCTCCATTTAGCTTCAATTAGTTTGATGTGTGAAGACACACAGTAACAGGAAATAATAACTCCCATCAAATCCAAACGTAAACCTAAAGTAGCGAGACTGTGTCAGCATCTACCATAGCACAGCACATGCCAGTAGTTGTGACATCACTTTTGCTGCACACCTCCATTTGCATAAACATTAGCAAGATGTCAGACAAAGGAACACAGCGGGCTAGGACAAATAGGTGAGGGGCACAAACAGACAAATGCTGGGGAGACTGCTACATGTGTAAAGTGTAGAAGTAAATTTATATGTTATTTGATACACAAAAGAGGTGTTTATGAGGGTTATAGAGCTAGTTATGCACCCATTAGGTGGTTACAGGTTTTGATATTTACATGTTTACATATCTGAATAGTTACACATGCACTTTCAAAACAGTAATAAGTATGTGTTGAATCTACCTAGTCGGTTTTCCTGCATGTATCTGAGTATAGGATTTCCTGGCTTCTGAGTGGGCAGTGGAGTCCCGTTATGAATAAGGGAGCAGCCAAAATTAACTTCAAGAACCAAATATTCAAAATCACAACAATAATAAAAGAAAAAATCATAATATATATGAATAATAAACAAAACAGAAATTTAAAGAAAGAGAGAGAGATCAGAACTTTAATACTGCCAAGAATCTTAAATACAACTGAGCAAAGCCTTAGAACCATAAGAGGTATACTCTCATTATGTGTCACTATGGTGTTACACTGAACAACTTTATTAAATTGATAACAAACTTTAAATCTACTTTTGCACTCCAAAAATAGTGAAGCTAATTTGTTGTTGCTAAGCAGCAGACTAACTGGTTGGCACATATATTCTGGGTAAAACAGGTGTTCAGGGCGTTGCACCAGACCGATCAATCACAGTCTCCAGCTAATTAAACGACTGAACAACTTTCCTTGTTTAGCAGAATAAATATGTTGTTCAGTGTATCATTGCTTAATCGCTTGATCAGTGGCCAGTTTCATTTTGTGGCCACCTTATTAGTAGCTGCCATCTTAGCATCTCTCTTGGTCTCCTGATGTATGCTCACCTGACTTTCATAGCTGTCACTGGTAGGATTCTTGTTTACACCCCCACTGCCTCAATTTTAATTTTTTACATTGTTGCTGATTGATGCTACTCGTGCTTTTGTAGAAATTGCCTCTGGGTTCTAGTTTCCTGGAAGCTTTCCCTCCACTGATTGTTGGTATGCCATCTATTCTTTTATGCTGCAAGTTCAATAATTTAACTGAGGTGTTTTGATTGTAGGTAGTAGCATCTTTGATTTATTATCTGTCTGATTTTTTTCCTGCAGGCTGCAGAGACAACACCCTACAAGACAGTAAAATAACATCCCGTGAAAATAAAACCAGTTTTTTAAAAAAAAGAAGAATTTGAGATGTGACAGACACAGAGAATTAAAAGAGATGGTAAGAGATAAACTGAAGGAGTTCATCAGTTTAGTTGCCTGTGAGCCTGTTGTTCCAGTAATGGCTACCATGCATGTTGGGGTTTGCAAGGGGTGGACAGTGAGGCTGAATCTGCTATTTTGCAACCATTTGCTATTTTATATCAGTGGTTCAGGACAGCACAGTGGCTAAAAGGTCCTGGTTTCACAGAGAAAGGGCCTTTCTGTGTGAAGTTTGTTCATGGCTATGGGTACTCTGGCTTCCTCCCAGTGTAAAGCCATGCACGTAGTGAGGTTAGATAAATGATTGTAAATGGCCCATAGGTGTGAATTTGAATGCAAATAGTTGTCTATTGCTCTGTGTTAGCCCTGCAACAGGCTGGCAACATGCCCAGGGTGTACCCCACCTCTCGCCCTATGGCAACTGGGATAGGCTCCAGCCCGCTGTGACCCTGGATTGGATAAGTGGAAGAGGATAGATGGATAGCTCATTTAGATCCCTCAGAGATATTGTTCTTTCTCACTTAACCTCTGTTAGTATTGGCACTGCAGAAAAAGTGAGTATTTCTCAATATGCTGTTGTGGACTTAAACTAATAGACTGCCAAAGCCCTCTTCCTCAACAATCCATCCAGATTAACTGCAACTGAAGATTAGTGTTGGGGAGTAACAGAATACATATACCCGCATTACATATTTAAAATACATAATATGAGTAACATTCCGTTATAGTTATCTTTTAAATAGGTGATAATTAGAATCCAGTTACTTTTTTTTTTTAAATAAATGGACTCCATGACGACCTGTTTCATATGTTAGGCTATCCCCTCTCTAATTTTGGTAATTCCACGCATTGCCAGAAACCCAAACAATAAGAGGCTCTAATGTAAGCATCCTGTTAATGTTGGTGGATGAGTGCATGAGCAGAAATGCATTTCTTACCACTTCACTTTTAAAGAAGAAGGGATGGGTGAAATCTGTGCAATGCAAACCCTCGTTGCCAGCAACCAAGCTGCTCTCAGCGTCAAAAGACTCCACCTCCAACCTAAAGAAACATCTGGAAGTAAGTTGTTTTAAAAAAGCTAAAGTTAGCTTACTGCAACTACCTTGTTTTAGTTGTGGTAGCTACCTGGGTTATGTGCCACTTCAGTATCTTCAATGTACTATTGCTGTGTGATTTATTACTATTACTGAATGCTGCATTAAAACCTGCTAGCTGCGAATAATCATGTGCAGTTCTGAAAGCAGACAGAAAGAAAACATATTTCTGCTACAGAAATAGTTTCCAATACAAGATCACTGCAAAAAGTGCAGCCTTACCTAATTGTCCACCCACCTGTTACTAATTTTAGATTAAGATTTAAAAATCTAGTTGATATTGCTTTCAGAACTGCATATGATTATTTGCAGCTAGCAGGTCCATCAAGTCTAACAGTGTGCAGTCTATGAACTAACCTCAGCTAACGCCAGCTAACAATGTTAGCTCGGTGGCGAGTAGCCTTCAGTAATAGTAACACACAGCACATAGTATATTCAAATAGTTGTAAAAAGCATGACAATATATCAAGTAATCCAAAGTTTTCAGAATATGTTACTCACATTGAGTAACTTAATGGAATACCTTACAAACTACATTTTGAAAACTACTCAAAGACAACTGAAGGTATGCAAGAGATTCCAATGTTTGGTCTGACTGTGGCAGCCATAACATAAATGTGAATTATGCTGGACCTCGACCTGGACTTAAGAAAACCTAAATAAACTAAAACAAGAGTGTTTTCTTATCTTTTGTTTTCTTTTTTTGAATGACATGAAAATGTGATGCATTTTCCCTAGCATCTTTATATTGTATCTCTCAATTTCTTTCCCTGCTTGCATCATTAATTTAAGATGGAAGCATTTTTCCATGTAATTGCGCCCATCCCCCTCAACTCACTTTTTATATGATATTGTGTATCTATCAAGGATTTCATTAAGCTCCTTTAAAGTGTGTGTGTTTCTGTGTGTGTCACTGGCTACCTGGCTGTGTTTGATAAACCTGCATAGCAACAACTGTAACTACTCTGAGCTATTCAGGGTCAGGTGCTCAGACCTCTGTGAATGTTCTTTTCCCGCCATTCTGCAGCAAAATATTTCTATGGAGCCCTTGAAAATAACGATATTGTTGCACTGACACCTAATAATTTGTCGTTTCAGGATAGTCGGATATGGTAATTTAACAAATAAGGCTGATAAAAGCATCTAAATGTAGTCACTTGCAAAGTCTGCTCTTCTTAAACAGACTGGTTTTTGTGACGTGTGCCTCAATTATAACTACCACAAGAATTAACAGCAGCATCATAGAGATGAACAAAGTTGGAAAAGCTTGTCATGAAAGTGTTCACCAGTCCCAAATAAAAGGAATAAAACACAATAAGATTGTTGCTTTTTCTTGTCTCCCCAGGAGTAGATGTCCTGCAATAATGATCCCAAAAGCACAATTTTCATTGTCTTGAAAGTGGTGAAAAAATTCAAAGGTAACATAAAAGACCTGCCAACTGTCTACAACTTGATGAAATCTTTGGTTATGCCCACACTTTATGAAATACACTGAATATGAATTGTGTGATGGTATGATATAAGTAAGGTAGTATGCACCAAGAGCAACCCTCATACCATCTGTTCATGGTTTCCGCATCCTGACCATGTTTATCGTGGTTTTGGGCTGCTTTGCTATCTCTGGGCTTGTATTCATTGAGGGAAGAACAAATTTAATAATAAAACAGGAGCATTGGGAAAACATTATGACTGCAGTCCATGACCTGGAGATGCCTGGGTGCAGTAAGGCAATTGCCCAAAGCACATAAGTCAATCACAGCAGAGTGATTGAAACAGAAAAAAATGCATGTGTTGGAATGGCCAAGTCACAATCCTGACCTTATATCAACTGATATGCTTTGGCATGATTTGAAGAGGGCTTTTCGGTCAAGACATGAGAAATACTAATGCTAAAATACTGATAAACGGATACAGTTTTACATGGAGACATGGTCTAAATTCACTCCCCATCATATCATAAACAGCTGTAAGAAATGTCTGATTAAAGCTGGTGAGGCAGTGACTGTTCAGTTTGTTCATTAAAGAAATGAGAAATACCAGGTCTGTGTGTGTGTGTGCAATTATTTTAATTCAGATTGTGTTTGTCTATAATTTTGACTTAAAAGAAGTTTAATGAAGAAAAATATGCAGGAATCACTGAAGAAATTATTGCAATAAAAGATTTCACAAGCGATTTCTCATAAATTTGTTACACTAGCAGTTTCATATACTGCTAATAGTTTCAAATTTGAGTGTAAAATTTTATGAAAATGGCAGTCCTTCTTCCACTTATGAAAGCAAAATGCAAGTAGGTTTAAGTTTATGTCAAGAAGAATCATAAAGTCTTCTTTTTTGGATTATGTTTTTTGCAGTCACAGCAGGTAGGAACTCATGGGAAGTTGAAACCAACTGAACAACATTCAGAAACCAAAGCCTACCCGAGTGTCGTTGCTGACCATGTTCATATCTTTATTACCACAGTGTATTTGTTAGTAGTTCATAATAATCTGGGGAAACAGAGGATGAAAACAATGGCACATTGTGTGAGGTAATAAAGAGATAATGGCAGGTTATTTCCAGGTTATCAGGTAAAAGCATGTTAAGACAATAACATAAGCTGTCATGTAAAGAATCAGTGCTTTATAGAGTAAGAATGGCAAGATAAAGCGTCAGAAAAGGCGATTTTGGAATAGGTAGCAGCAGGAATTGAAAGAACCTAAAATGGAAAAAAAAGAAAAACATGGTCACTTGCAATATCTTTTAAAAAAAAGAACAACCTGCTCAGAATCATTAAGCGAAAACTGATTGCAAAAACTTTTTTTAAAGAAGTGAATTTCCTTCATATGCACCAAAAATGAATCAGTATTAGAGCTGAACAAAATGTCAGCCCAGAGGCTTTCATTTGCCTGAATTCAGTGTGGAAAAAAAACAAGGTGGTGTTGCAGGATTAGTCTTTTGAAAGCTGCAGACATTTCTTTTCACTCTTTTTCAAACAGGTATAAGCTGTCTGAGGCAGCTCATTGAAATGCTTTATACTCCTACTAGCATACACCACAGAGCCATGTGTGAAACTGACTTGTGGTCTTTGCTAACTCCTACGCTATCACTAATAGACACAGACGGTATTAACGTAGCTCAAAAGCTTCCATTAAAAAAAGTACAATAACAGGAAGAGAATGGAAAATAAATTGTTGTTAATAATGAAGACTATCAGCATGAAAAAGAATACAAACATGCCAGTGGTGCTATTTTAATTTGAAATATCATTTGACGAGGCATAGAAGACATGGGGAGGTTTAAAAAGAGAATATTAACTTATAAACACAGTAAACTGTCAAATAAAATAAAGGATATCATTGGGCTGTAATAGTCACAATGTCCTTTCAAGTTATTAATTACAGCATCTTCAGTTTTATTTAATAATGTGGAGAATTGTCATTAAGTGGAGAAAAATACACTTTGAGGTTCTGTGGACAATAGTATTCACTTAGCTTTTACAGAAATATGATGATATTTAGAACTGAAAATGTCGACTGTGTCTAGGAAACTCAGTCCAGCACTATTATTCTGTATGCATTGCATATAAAAACCAGCAGTGGAGTGAAATTGCCATTTGACCTCCAATTTAATACTTCTAAGCAACTGGCTTTTAAACCCATCAAATACCTTGCTGAATAAAAATGCTGTCTGCTAATGAAAGTTCTAGTCTAAAGTTTAGTCTTATTGTATCTATCCTCTGATCCTCAGAGAATTTAAACGTCAGCTGGTTTTTGTGAACTCCATTTTCTCCTCTAAAAGGACCAGCTCAGACCTCCTTCCATTCCCCGAGGCATCAGCTTAAATTTGCACAGTGAGACAGCACAGAGAGGAAACAAATAATAGGGCTGACGAGGCTTCATCTAAACTGAGAGGAAGCAGCGAGACAGAAATGTCTTGACAGAAATCTGAACATTTTAAGTTTCTTGAAAAGATATATAAAGATACATCAGCATAGTTTGACAATTACAGTTATTATGTGGCTGTTTTAATACTTAATTGATAGTAGGAAAGATGTAGCAACCACACATTTTGTGAGGCTTTCTTTTCAAACTTAATTTTAAAAAAGAAAGACTGTGCAAAAGTCTTCAACTATCCCTGATTTCTTTATATTTTGCTTGGAAAATGGAAAAATATATTAGGTGTATACAAGACAAGAACAGAGTTTGTACAATTCTAACAAGCTTGAAAGTCAATATTTGGTATGGCCACCTTTATTCAACACATCTGTCATCATGATCTCACACTGTTTCAGTTGAGGTCTGGGCTATGGGGAGGCCAACCTATGATTGATAGCGCTCTATTGTGTGTGTCTTTCTATTAAGATATCCTTTGATGGTGTCATGCTAAAGTAAGTGGTGGCTCAAAATCTGATCCACCACTTTTCTGCATTCATAAGTCCATCAATATTTGACAAAATACCAAATACTACTGTCTGAAATCCAACCTCAAACCATGACTCCTCTGCTGTGTTTTACAGATGACTTCTGACACTCACTGTTGTAACTCTGATCTCCTCATAACAACCTTTACATACTAAAAATGTCAGATTTTGATTTATCACTCCATAAGATCTACTGGCACTGATTTTGAGGGCAGTTCTTCTGCAATTTGGCATATGTCATCCCCTTTTTCCTGTTTCCCTTCATTAAGAATTGGATTTCTTTACAGCCACCCTTCCACTGAGACCATTTCTGATGAGGCTTCAATGAACAGTAGATGAATCTCTCAGGTCCTGTGTCAGGCATTTGCTGGATTTTATCTTTTTTTTTTTTTAAGGACAGGACTTTCCGATACTCTTCATCGGCTGTAGATGGCTTTTTATGCCTGCTACTTCTTCTTTTGTACTCCACTTTTCCAATTTCCTTTGATTTTTTAAAGAGAGACTGCAGACCATGCTGAGAAATGACAAGTTTATGGCTAATAGCTCTTTGGTAATTGCCTTGTTGATACAAAAATACTGTTTTATGTCTGTCAAGTTATGTTATCTTTGGCATTTTTCATAGATTTAACTTAAGAAATGGGAGCAAAGTATGTGTTGCTGTGACAGGCTGCTAGTAACAAAGTGACTAATGATACAGTTCAAGATTGGTTCTTTCTTAAATTGCTAAGTTGTAGGCAAAACACTGGTTCATCCCTGGAGTAAAGTGTCTTTTTTATGCTTGAATGATTAATAGGTCAGAGGTAGGTGATTTAAAAGAAAAATAGCAATAGCAATTTTTTAAAAACCTTTGCACATTACTGTATGTAGTTTGGGAAATTCAAAGGCACAGCGTGTTCATCAAGGTACAAGGTGATGAATAAAGCTCAAAACCGAGGCCACTGAAATCATTCAAATCTGTCTTTATAGTGCAGTAATAAAGACAGTTAAATGCATGACAGGACAGAATACACAATAGTAAACTTTATCAAAGGTTGAATGATGTGATAACAAAGGCAAGCAGGGAGGAAAACCATAATAAAATGGTGACTGCAAAGCCCAAGCCAGTAACACCATGGCTAACAGCCAGGTAACAACAATACACTGAAAATAGTCAAAATATGTTGTTTCAAAAAATGTCATGAAACTGGAACACACATGTAAACAAAGGCACTGAAATTGGTCATATTTGACAAAAACAATAAGAAAAGCATGCGAGAGAAACAGAATTAAACTGAGACTGGAAAGACATGAGAGAGACTATAACAGCTTTTTATTAACTAATATATCAGTGACCACATCCATTGTAAAATATGTGTAATAAATAGTAAAAATTCTATAAATGTCCACGGACCGCTAAGGACAGCATAAAGCTGAGGGATATGATCAAAAGCAGAAAATGCATGTCCTTCAACAGAGCTACTGGTCTTTAAAATACAAACCAGGCTCTGTGTCTCTAATGAAGCTCAGCAAGCCCACAAAGAAAGCACAGACTATCAGCAGAAGACAAAAGACAGAGAGATCAGCTTTCTTTCCTCTGCATCAGCTCTTCTTTTATTGCCCATGGGAGCAGATGATTTGGTGGCAGGGAGCCTTGGAGACGTTCTCTTGGTCTCTCTATACCAAGAAGTGAAAGGAGACTTTAAAGACAGTGCGGCAGATATGACGTCAGGATATTTAAGTGCTGGCTCTCAAGGGAACGTTGAAAATAAAAATAAACATCATTTCTTAATTGCATCTTAATTTCTTAATTGAGCAGCACTGGTCACTGTGAAGTGGCTGTTATTAATTTAAAATACATCAACACCCAGCTTGTTTGACTTAATCGATCTATAATTTTTAGACTGATTTGAAGTTTGTTTCTTTGTTTTGGATTTAAATCTTGTGTTTACCTTGATTAGGACATTAGAAACAGCAGATGCATTTGATATTTTACTGAATGTGTACAGCATAGAAATAGTCATCAAAAGATTGAACTTTTCTTCATTCATGGGTACATGATAATTAATGAACGTTTGTTCACTGCACAGACACTGTTGTCAAATTTGGCGTAATGTTTTCCTACTTTTCAATTATATTTCTTGCACAGTGTCATGTTTGCTCATTATACGATAATAGCCACATTAATAGCTTATATTCACCGTTTTAATTGCAGAGGTTTTGTCACTGTTTTAAACTCTTTATGCATTTATCTTTCAAGGTTATTGAAACACGCTGAAAAGCAACTGGATGCCACTTACAACGTCAGCCAGATAAAAGTAAAGAGCCCCAGTGGCTCAATTTAGAGGCGCCTGTGAAAAGCAAAAAGTCCAAGTCAAAGGGAAAAAAAAACTTTTGATTTGCTGAGTGTTGCTTTGTATATCTTGATTCAAAATGTCACACTGCCCCTGGGTGCCGACATCACATTTCCCTCTCTGCACTGCATGTGGTCACCAGAGAGGCTTTAGGACAACAATACAGCTACAATAGTGCGGATGTTTTTCAGGTCAGTCAAAGAACTAATAAATTGTGTTATACATTCAACAGTACTGATGCTTTTTAGCCTCTGTTAGGATTTTCCGAGGTAAATAGAGCCAGCCAGAAATCCAGCTCTGAATGATGGTTATAGCTTCTTCCAGCTCTTAAAAGGGGATAATGACATTAGAGGGGGCTATTATTGCGCAATTACATTTACAATGCTTTCCTTACTTATTTTTGTGATGTCTTGACAAAAAAGTTTTAATTGTATCTCGACCGAGAAGGAAATCTTTTCAGTTCTTTTTTTTTCTGTTTGCTGAAGTCGTCATATGGACACAGCTGTAGTGGAAAGTTAGACTTTTAATTCATTTTAAGACTGCATATATAAAAAACAGCTTTCCACTGAGACTATTAAACGCCTATGGCTTCATATATGGGCTACCTATATCAGCACGAATCCATATGGGCACCACCCAAAGTGAGAGTGTTGTGCACATTTAGGCTAATTGATATTTAACTATGATGACTGGGTATACATTTTAAATTGCAGACTGCACACGATGAGCTGTCACACAGTCGGTGTTTTACAGTTTTGCACAGCAGCCGTCCTCAAACTGAGTTTGTGTTTTACTGTTGGCAAAAATCTGATCTGTTCTTACTAGAACTGCGTAAATCAGTTTAATACCACTCCATCTCCTGAAAATCAGATTTATTTAATTTTTTGTGCATGTTATATTTCTATATTTTTTTTTCTTCTTTTTGTTGTTGGGTCCTGCTGGCAAAGTTGATGCCTAAATGTTTTCTTGACTGAATTATTTAATTTTAGTTAACAGTTAGAACCACCATCGGCTTTGCTGTAAAAGTCTTTCCTATGGCCTTTTTTTACAGTTTTCAGCATGCAAATGAATAATAAAGAAGTTTCAGATATGATATAAAATGGCTGTGTCTAAAATATGTCCCTATACACTGCCTGAACATTAAATTGACTTCCAACTTTTCCAGAGACATATAATTCTGTTATAAGTATAAAGAAGTAGAGCATTCTCAAGACATTGCTTCACTGAGCTGTGAGGACTATTCATCAAAATAAGAAAGATTTATTACAAAAAAGGGCCAAGAAAAACAAAGCACATAAATAGCTGCTCTGATAAAGTTTTGAATTTGTTTTAGTGTATGGTCTAATAAATCAAAAAAGGAAAGCACACCAGCTTTGTCAGTTGTCTCTGCTCTGTCCATACAAAGTGAAGTAACTCTGAGTCTGATTATTCTCAACTAAGACGTCAAAACTGGGGATCTGGAAAAAATGCTTTTCTAACACCGGAGCCACGTTAGAAGCTGTTTGATTACTTAGTAAAGCTGAAAGGCTCAGAATTACATTTTAAAAATTTTGAGAGAGTAAAACATAAAAAACACCGACTCATAGACTACCCTTCACAATTCACTACTTCCCCTTTTAAATTCAGCTGTCAGGGCAAATAACTTCATAACTTGGGAGCTTGGAAAGAAAAGTGTCTGGACTTCTTTAAGTTACTTGAAGACGTTTCACCTCTCATCCGAGAAGCTTCTTCAGTTCTAGGGTCAAATGGTGGAGAGTCCCAGATTTAAACCCAGTGATGGTTTCCCCCCAAAGAGGGACAAAAGGACCCCCTGATGATCAGTGTTGGGGAGTAACGGAATACATGTACCGCCGTCACGTATTTAAAATACAAAATATGAGTAACTGTATTCCGTTACAGTTACCGTTTAAAAAGGTGGTATTTAGAATACAGTTACTTTGTTGAAATAAATGGATTACACGGTGGTATTTCCCTGTTTCATATTGTCGCGGGTCAGGGTGACGCGCGCTCTCTTTGCGACTGTGTGTTTCCTGGGTGAGAGAGCGCCTTTTTGTTGTTGTTGTTGTGATAAGCTAACAGGCAGAATGCTACAGACATAGCCCTAAAGAATGTAGCCTCATGGGCAGTGTAGTCCGTGCTGCAGGGAGAATGGACTGCCATACCCGTTATGTGTCTGTGAGCGCGAGGAGGATGAAAAAGGAGAGTGGAAAAGTAAGAGCTGTCATCGAGCAGAAACGGGAGCTAAATATAATAATAACCACTGCAGCCAAGAAGAGTGCCTGACGAGCCCAGTTGTAAGTAAGCTATTAAGACTCGACTGTACACTGTGTTCATGTTTTCCTCCGAAACAATAAGTTCCGTTGGAGCAGCTCGCTAGCAAACTTGATCCAGACAACAAAGTAAAGCTATTTTTCGGCTACGAGCCCGACACGAACCCGACGTATTAGCCAGACGTCCCTTTACTACGATTCGGAGCCACGGACCTTCAGTAACAGTAATAAATCACATTCATGTAGTTGTAAACAGCATGACAATATGTTAACAGGGTTCATACACCTTTTTCAGGGTCAAATTCAAGCACTTTTTAAGCACTTTCAAGGTCCCTGTTTAAGCTTTTCCAGCACATGCCCCCCCCCCAAAAAAAGAATGCATGTTTCAATTCGCATCACCTCTATATACATAGTGTATAAACTCAAAATGCACGTTTCGCTTAAAAATTAAGATGTGACAATGTGAACAAATCAACTTGTTAGAGATATTCTTCTCCTGTTGAACCCCCCCCCAAAGAAATAAATAAGTCTTCTCATCGCACTGTACAGCATACACCACGTTGTTAAGTTTGTGTTTTGGAGTTTTGTCTTTCGGGTGAACCAGTTTTTGTCTGAGTGTGTTGCTGGGTCTGAAATGCACTGGGATGTCGTGCTTGGAGAAAACCCTCCTGAGTTTCTCTGATACACCGGCTACATAGGGGATGACAATGTTGTTGCGTCTGTCTTTCTTATCCTCCCTCGCTGGTGTCTGATCTTCTTTTCTGTTCATCTTTGAAGAAGCTTCTCAGATGAGAGGTGAAACGTCTTCAAGCAACTTAAAGAAGTCCAGACGCTTTTCTTTCCAAGCTCCTTGGACTACGATGACCTGGATGACTGAGAACCTTCACAGACAAACTTCATAACTTCTGTATATTTGTAATTGTCTTTTCCAACTGTTGCTGAAGAAGTTTGAGAAAGAATCCCACAACAATGGGTAAGCATTGTCTTTTGGTCTACGGGGTCATCTTTGTAAAAAGGGCAAATCCCCCCCCCCCCCCCCCCCCCCCCCAAAAAAAAAACAAAAAAAAAAAACAAAAAAAAAAAACACACAAAACAATCAATAATCCTAACTACACCTTCAACCTCCTAATATGGACTTTCACAGTCTTTAAAAGAAGACTCTGAGCTCACGTCAAACAACTTTGCCACTGCTACTTCATCAAGCCACGGACACCAAAAGAAACACATAGTCTTCTGTACTGTTGTGCCACTGTGACCTACCTCTTACAAGGAAGAAGTGCAAAGTGAACAACTCTTTTTTAAAATCAAACTTTTCTATCTTGCCATTTCCTGGATCTTTGCATCACCATCCATGGGGCAAACAGACTCACTGAATGGTTCAGCCAGGAAAAACTGAATCATGTACTAAAGCCCCACAGTTACCAAGATCTCAACTAAATTTTACCCTTGTGAGAGATTTTGGACCAGCATGTCAGACAGCACTTTCCACCACTGCTTTCCAGAGACCTTTGAAGTGGACATCCAGCATTCATGCAACTTTAAAAAAGATTTCAGTGAGGCTGTATTTGTTTGGCTGAGATAGTGGTATGGTGGGTGTCACAGCTGTGAGCCCTGACTGCATGCTCTACCGTGGAGGTCAGACAGCAGCCGTAGAGTCCATTAGCACATTACACAGTCCTCTCAGCCAGGAGACGAGAAAAAGCCATTGAACATCCCATTCCACCCCGCCACCACACAGATTAGAGTGGTCCTAATGCAGATACGATAGGTATGTTACTCATGAGAGAGGAGGAGAGGGAGCCGTGAACCAGAGGGTAACAGCAAACCTGCAAGTGAGGGGGAGAGGAAGACAAAGAGAATATTAGAAAGAGAAACGAGAAAGTAAATGAAGTGTGCGCCACTGATGATCATTCTCTTTGATGGCGTATTGGCATAGCGTCCAATAGACCACACACTCATTAGAGACAGAGAACAGAGTGCAACTTTCCTCCATATGCTTGGTTAAAGCAGGCCAAAAGTTAAGAACAAAACTTAATAAAACACACTTCACTAATTATCCTGCTGTATCAGCGTAAATGTTGACACGTTTATTTATTTATAGTTCCTCTGAGCACAAACCTGTATGTATAAAAAAGTAGTAAATGTGCTACAGCACATATCCCCTTGGGAAAACGCGCACTGAGCATGTCCGGGTAATGTGTGAGTTGAATGGAAGGACATGTTTTATCTGTCTAATACTTTTTGATGCTGTTTTAGGGTTTCTGGGCCAGTGGAAGTGCACTGTGTCAATGCTTTTGATGAATTACGCAGCTCTTCCCGGTTCTACAAATTGATGGTGAAGATTTAAACGAAAAGTACATTCTCCATGAACAACATGGAATTTTAACATGACTTGAAAGCCTTTTATTCTCTTGGGGAAAACCACATATCTACACTAGCATCGCTGAGTTATTTTCCTTGCTCTCTTTTGGTTGCCGAATTTCATTTGTCTCTTGATTTGTTTTCCTTTCAGCACTTGTAATAAACACGTGTTAGAGTACATGAAAGGGTATTTGAATTTCCTTTATCTCAAAAGCAGCGAGTGATAATGCAAACTGCCTCAGAGGCAAAAGAAACCTATCCAATTTAATAAACTTTTTCTCCACAATCTGTTTATATGGGCCTGCCTGCCAATGGCACATCAAAGAATAAACTTACAAAAGGTTTTAGAGTGTGTGGTGCCTTATTACAATTCGCTTGAAATCGTTAAAAGAATACTGGGTGTTGTTGCTTCTGGTTCGTCTTTCATATCAGGTGGTTTTGATGAAGGAATGGTTGGTAGGGAGACTTGGAGGCAGCAGCACAAGGTGGTAAACAACTCATCCCTCTTGCATTTATTTTTGAAAAGCATTATAAGTATAAGAGACTGAAAAAATGAAGGAGGTGGAAGGGAGAGGTGTGGGTGTACAGTGATTCATTAAAACTGATTTCCAAGCTCAGTCGATTTCCCTGCTATCGGTCTCTGCAGACATGGAATGCCTTTGGGTATATTACAGACACAGCACAGAGTGAGATATATTGGAAGTCTTGTTCAATGGATGCATAGATGGACAAACAGATAGACTCAGGAGCACCAACCATTTATAATCACTAATGTTATGCAACCACTTTTCCATGATATGAAAGCCTGGAGTACATGAGATATGACAATGTTTATTCTGGGGAAGCTTAGAAACATTAAACCAGGGGTGTCCCAGATGATCATCATTCTAACATTTGTTCACATAAATTAATAAATTCACCTATCTATCTATATACCCGCAGAACATATATGAATTTCTGTTCTCCCCCCCTCCCATTTTCCCATGCTTTAATCAGAATGGAAAAGCCTTAACTGACATCTTTTATAGTCATTTCGAGCAGTTTGCCATGTTTGTTGTTGTCAAATTGTATGCTAGGCTTGCTCATTAGCTTACTGCTCCTTGTAGTGGTGTGGAAGAGCTGGGAGAAATTTGCATAGATGCAATAACCCAAGATTAATTTTCCTTTCTTCTAACATTAAAAGCAACATTTGAATGTCTGTTACAACGAACAGAAGCATATTTAGACACTCTGGGCCAGATTTGCGCTGTTGCACAGTAGTTCTGCGGGCTATCTACTTATAGTGCAGTAATCTATCAACAAAGACACAGCCAATTTATTTGTGTATTCACAAACACATTCCACAAAGAGAAGTGCACATTAGTGAGTAACAAACGAGCAGACCTAATGAAGGGGTAGAGGTATGTACCAAAAGGTTGTGGTTCTGTTTGAAATCAACATAGCATTTGACATAGATTACAGACAGCTGAAGGAGAATCGATATGTTTTTGTTATACAGGTGAACTCCTGTTAGAAGACGCTGTGAATTGTGTATAGGTTGACACAACCGTCCCCTGGATGAAAATGACAGCTCAGGTCGAGTGCTAGACTTATCTAGCATCTGACTGACAATAGCTTCATTTTTCAGCCTGGCAATGATCCCAAACACCCTGCCAATGAAGTAAAAGCATACCTGGATAGACACACAATGAAAGATCAGTTGCAGATCGCCATCCCTGGAGAAGGGACCTTAATATTATTGAAGCAGTGTGGAATAATCTCATCAGAGAATGGAACAAAAGGCAGCCACCATCCAAAGAAGAGCTTTGAATGGCCTTTAAGAAGTATGAAGAACAATTTCTGAAGACTACTTAAAGAAATTTCAAGAAATCTTACCTAAGAGAGCTCAGGTTGTGTCCACACATTTCATTCGCAAAACTGAAATAACACCCCCTGGCTAGGTAATGATGGCAGTCTTCTTTTTAAAATACTAAAACAGAGTTTTGGGCTCACACAAACTATTAATAAATCTGTCTGTTCATGTCAATATATGCTTAACATTATCTTGTGCTTACAGTAATGTAAAAAGCTCAGCATAATATGTTTTTGCAACTCCCCCCCCCCCCCCCCCCTTTCTTTTTTAAGCAGTAACAGCATGGCTTAATTTATTGATTAGAATTATAATCTTCTAAATCCACTGCATTTCATTTGTTGTTATCTAACAAGCTGTATAGACAAATAATTTGGTTTCCACTTCATCAAAATAGCAATTACTGTAGGCCTAATTGCAATAATCTTTTAAACAAAATTCTATGCAGATATAAAAAGTCCTCCAAACACTTTAGGTATTTGTTTACATTGCTTTTAAAATGATTACATTAAATTGATTTAGAGCCTTGTGATGCACTGGCAACCTATACAGAGTGTACGTTGCCTCTCAGCCTGACAGGTGGGAAGGGCTCCCCATCAACCTAGATTGGATAGACCTCTAAGAAAATGGATGGATTAAAAGTCCAAAAATAAAAATCCAAGTAAGACTCTGTTTTTCTTTCCAAAACACTGCCGGAAGACTCAAACATTGCAAAAATGCAGTGAAAGGTCGTTATTTCTTCTTCATGCTTAATCATTACCTTCAGCCTCACCTTCACATCTTGGGTGCATTTCAAATCTAGCACACAACAGAAATTGACATTTTTGCTCCTAATGTCATCTCCCTGCACAAAGACTCTTGCCTCTTGTTTCACACAGAAATGTTGAGGCTCATTCATTTCTGCAGAACTCTGTCAGTTCACACAACATGCCCCTTATGACTTAGCTGAAATACCATGCAATGAAAAAGGCATTGCAAAAAGCCCTTCCTCTTTCAATAAAACATAATATTATCCCTTTTATCCTATGTTCAGCAGGACTGTATAGCACTTTACAGACTACACATCTTTTAGACCTCAAAATCTACCTGTTTATGTGTTCATGTATGTGCAGTTTAGCAAATGAATCTGCTAGAATTTCCTGTGAATGACTAAATCGTACTGAAAGTAAACATATCTCTTTTTATGGTGGAAATAAAAGTGACGATTACAATGAATGCTGTTTCTTGTGGGATGACCGATTATATAAACTCAACAACAAATATCAGAGGAAGACATGTGACATCACTGTCAGGTGAATGACTATTTGAACAGAATGGATCAGTAGCAATACCTCCGAGAAGTGTCTGCAATATAAAAAAAGGGGGGGAAAAGACAAGCGCTGCCAAGACAAAAGACCCAGATGGCAGGGATAGACAAGAAAACAAAACATATCAAACTCTGATGCCAAAAACACTGCCTCTCATAACATATTTGTCTAACTAAGTTCTAAAAGGCACTGTCAATCGTTGTCCCTCAGAAAAGCCAGAATTTATGTGTCTTCTCCTTGTTCTTATGATTATTTTGGCGAGATGAACAAACAGGGAGGAAGAGAGAAAGAGAGATCATTTGAGGTACAGGTAAGCGGTTCTAAAATCCTGTGCATTTGCAGCACAGAAAGAGGACACAAAAAGATGATTTAAACAGGCAGTTTGATTCACACTGTTATGCTGTTTTAAAAATAGCCTTACATGTAATGCCATTTAAATGCCTTGGCTTGTTCTTGGCTTGTTCATTTAGCCCGTTTAGCTTCCTGCTGCATAATGGCATGAAAATGTTCAGGGATGAGGACTTTGGAAGGCAGGAGCAGAGTAGGGCATGTTGCTACAAACACAAACACAAACACATCATTTTAGGCATTATTTGTCTATATAAATATATGTAATATATGTATTGACTTAAAACAAATTGAATGGAAAACAACATTTGAAAACTTCATTTAAAAAAATAATAATATTGTAAGTATGTAATACAATAATAACTTTGGCTGACTCTTTAACTCTTCTGTTCCCTTTTCTGTCCAGTTTTGTTTGTTTCATTAAGGAAATTTGTGACAACCCCCGCCTTTTAGTGTCAGTTTTCCTTTGCATGTGTGTGAGGTAGAATCTTTTTCTCCCTTTCTGTCCTTCCTGGCTGCTATGAGTCTTCTCAAGACTATTTTGTGTCCACTGGTATAGATATTTGCCTGCACAGAGCCTAGACAACCTAGGCAAATGTGTGCAGTCTGCAGTCAAAAAAAACCCAGCAGGATGTAGCTCAACATGGATGATTCTATGTATAAGTTGAATCCTCATTGGTTGAAAGTGGGCTGGAACAGGAAAGGGAGCGATAGCAGAGTTCACCACGAACAAAGGAAGTGGAAAAAAACTGTGTCACTGCAAAGACAAAATCCCTATGTTACGGCTGAAGAACCAACAATAGCGTAAGAGCCCACAGAAGGGTGGTTTGGGACACTGACCCCATGGAAAGAGTGAAAAGATGCAACATGTAGAAGACAGTCTGCCAATCTGTCTGTAGGCTGCACATCGGAGTCATTATTTACATGCCTGATCAATTATAAGTTGTTTTAGATAAAACATCATATTTTCATTCAAACCAAAGGACATTTTCACCAGTGTTTTGAGTGATAGTGTATTTATAGCAGGGTGGTGCTGGAATACTAATAACCTCTGATTGTTAGCAAATCAGAACAAAACAACACGGATGAATACATATCCCTTATGGCATGACTAATGGTTTGGCAGCTGAATTAATTAATCTTCATCTGGGAAATAAATGGCATATTTATAATATTCATGGCTTTTTTGTGTATGTCTGTCTGTCGTTCGGTCTGTCTACTAAACCATACATTAAAGGTTTTTTTAAGGGTTGCTTACCTTAGTAAGGCATGAGGTCAGTGAGGCAGTGGTGAGGTGTGCAGGAGTCACAGATCACAGATGTGTTGGGACATGGGACGATGGATGTGGGATTAAGTCAGAGAACAGCATCTTCTTCAGGGATCGGCTGATGGATGAAGCGTTGCAGACGACATTAGGATCTGTAGTGAGAGTAGCAAGCAGGTAGAAGTAGGCCTGGAAAGGTGGAGGTACACACTGGAGAGAAAAGCAATAGAAAGTTAATAAAAGCAAGACAGAAGACATATGTGTGAGAATGAGAAAGAGAGAGGGAAAGGTGATGATCCAAGGAGTAGAGAGGAGTGAGCTAAAATACACAGGGTGGAGTGGTTGGAGAGGGGTGTCAGGGGTGATTTATGACAGGAGGATATTAGCAAGGGTGAAAAAGGAGGTTTACAAGATATTAGCGAGACCTGCTATGATGTATGGTTTGGAGAGGGTGAAACTGAGAAAAAGATGTGAAGCCAAGATAGAGCTTCCAGGTTGAAGAAAAAAAGGAAGCTCATTCATGCATTTAGTGAAGGAGGACATGCAGAAGGATGGTGTGACAGAAGATGCTCGAAACAGGAAGAGATGGAGGCAGATGATGTGTTGTGGCGACCCATAAAGGAAACAGATGAAAGAAGAAAAAGAAGATTGTTTGTTTGCATTTGGGACATCTAGATCATGGTTAAAGGAAGAGTCCATTAGATTTAAGTGACTATACTCAAACTCTACCACCATTAAAGGGTCAAAGTTTGAGGTGTTTTGAACTTATGTCAGATTTTCTCACTGGTGAAGAGGTACGGTTCGATTCCTTGATGAATTCCAATACATTATGCCCAAGAAATCTAATTTATTGTAACTCCACTAAACTGTGAGAAATAAATAAGTCTTTTTTTCACTCCCCTAACTGCTATCCTATATTTTTGAAAACCTGTTGCAACTGTTTTGTAGCAAAACCAATTTACTCAAAGAGCTACTGCTCGACTCACCAACCTTTCCACTCAATTTCTCTTCTCCTCTGTCTCAGAAAATGTATAATATACATCAGCGTTATGCATGAACCAACACAGAGTTTGACATTTTAATTGAATTCACAGAAGAAAAAAAAAAACTTGACAGCCAGATTCTATGAGCATGTTATATTACGCCCAAGTTCGTTTTTTTTCTACTTCTTCCAAAATCCACCTCTAGCTGAGTCATTCACTCATAATCTCAGTAGCCTGAGAGTGTTATGACTTTCTTACATATATAACCCCCTTTGGTAGTAGTACGTGTTTAACAAAATGATTTGACCATATGAGATATCTTAAATGAGGCTTTAAAGAAATTGGAGCTTTTACAAGACATATGTCCACAACATATGTCCATCATTTTCACAAAATGTCTCTAAAGGTAGAGCTTAAGTACATTTAGTGTTTTGTTTTTGTTTTGTGTTTTTTATTTCAAGATGTGCTGGGAGCTATAAAGTATATGAAATGGAGACAAATGAAAACTGTCCTGACTCTTTGCCCTTTTTTTGTACAAATCCTGATCTCTCCAGGTGTGGGTGTCTAGCCCTGTGTTGCTGTCTTTTTATGTATTTGAAAACTCAGTTTTTGGGTGGTGATTCAGCACTCAGCTCTGAATATTTCTTCTTCAGCGATTCATTGTGCATTCTGACTCATTTTTGAGATGTCTGCCCACAATGAAGGTGACTCCAATAACCATCTTTCTGCACAAGCAAACCAGGTTTACACTGCTGGGGAATTCTTGCATTTTTCATGATTGTGTTTGTTAACAGTCCGAACGGCCCAGGGGAAGAAGAGGTTTGTGAGTCTGGAGGTGTGGGACCTGATTGACCTGAGGTGCTGACCGAGGGCTGCGGATCACACAGGTGGTGGGCAGGATGCACGCAGTCACCTGTGAGGGCCCTGGTTTTCTTGAGACAACTGGCAGGATCTGGCAATGACCTCCAGGGGTGGCAAAGAGAAACCAATGATTCTTTTGGGCTTTGTTAATTACCCTCTGCTCAGCCTTCCTATTCTCCGTTGTAGGAACACGAGACCTCATTTTCACACTTGGACTGGCTACCACAGAGACCTTAACCCCAACGAAAATCTTTGGGATATTAATGAGAAGACTTTAGCAGTCACAGTCTTCCATCATAAGTATCAGGAGATCGCCAGGTGGAAAAAAAATAATCTAATTTTGCATAAACTTGTTCAGATGCCATGTTAAATGGCGCCATCATCAAAGCTAAAGATGGTCCAACAAAATATTATAATGTGTGATCCCTTTTCTGGTCTGGCGGGGTATATGGCAGAATACTGCTAAATAGGGATAACTATCATCTGCATATGAGCAGAAATGTATGATCAAAGCATGATTAAAAATGAATGAGGTGGGGAAAATACATTGTGAGTGGCTGTCTGTGTTGGAAATATGCATGTGTTCCACTCCTGAAAAAGAAAAGAAAAAGTAATGTCAACAGTAACTTGTATGATAAATATTGGGAGATCATCATTAACTACAATCATGCTATCATGGTGTGTTCAAAGGTGTTCTAGCCATCAACACAGAGCAGGCAGACGACATCACCCCAGAGAAATACTATCGAAAAGTTTGAATTGATTATTCAGATTTTCCACAGGGAGCTGCATGAAATATCAAATGTGCCCTTTGACTGGCATTTCGACTGATTACCCAGGGTAGCCAAGACTGTATTCTGTGCTAATAGGGCAAAACTGACATGCTGTTCATTAGTGGGGCCTAGTAATCAAAGGTATGCAGGCCCTCATTAAGCAGTTGCCAATCATTTATCCAGGATCTTCAGAAGTCAGACTGAGCCACTGCAGGCTTGGCTGAGCATTTAGGGACAGTGAAATTAGGCCTGTCATTCTGCAAGGTGCAGTTATTTTAAAAGTGCCAACTGAAAAATATGAAAAAAAAATATTATGGTTTGATTTTGATTTTATGCTCATTCCTTATCCCCAATAAAAGCTAATTTTGCACCCACATAAAAACGTGAAAACTTTCCTATATAAAAATTAGACGATACAACTAAAGAGAATACACTAAATTAACACAAGACTTAAAAGGTAATAGATAGATCTATGTATATGTACCAATTTTATAAAATATATTACAGTTATGATAATTTAATTAAAAGTTTAGTTATTTCCAAGAACACTGAGATGCTAGAGTCACAATGCACCTGGGAGCATTTGTTGGTGAGATTCAAACACTCGCCCAGACTCACTTGTTCAGTATGCACTGGTGGCGTGGTCCTGTGATTGTGGGGAAGTCTGTAGGGATTCCTTTCACATGAAGCTGAGAGGACGGCTGGTTGGGGTTTGAAACGGTCGTGACCAGGCACATCACAAACAAGAGCAGGTAGGTGGTGGAATCAAAGGGCCCTGAAAGGCACTTTATAAGAGACCCAAAGCATTGCAGCAGTGCACCAGAGATGTAGAGGTTCCTGATCAAAGAGGAGGAAGAGCTGAAGGCTGGGGTAGACTAAATAATATTTCAGGGTTGGAATCTGACTCCTCTCAGACCCCACCCACCTGGCTGCCAACCAGACTGCAAATTTTCTTGGCCAACTCTGTGGTTTTCAGTATCAAAGCTCAAATTAGTTATAATACAAAGTCGATATATAATAGTATAATCTACAATATATAACATGACTTCTGTCTTATAGTTTTTTGGAGCTCCAAGTGACCATATTTTCTTGATCAAAGCCCATCTACAGGCTGTATGGGTATACTGCAGTCAGATACCTGCTAATCAATGCTAACTTTATCAGTAGGCTAATCAATCTATCCACTAATAAAATTATTGGGCACATAAGTTAGTACAAAAAACCATATTATTTGTAAGACAATGACACTTACAAAAACTAAAAAAGCTCCACCACCATAACATGGCAAATATCTAATCAGTAATTGAAAAAAATAACCCCATACAGGAATTAGCTGAGACCAATGTTTTACAACTATGTTGTAATCATATTTCTTTCATTCTTGCATATAGTATATAGTAGGATAAAGTAACTCTGGCTATAGGCAAAGGTTGAAATTGCCTTAAAGAACTCCTCTGTGAGATGTGTTTCCAAAGAACTGCCATAATATTATGTATTTTAAATGTGATGCAATGTATCCTCACTATAGGGTGCTGTTTTGCCTCAGAGTGACCATCAGTCATGAGATGTGCTTGTAATCCAGATTATGCCTTGACATACCACCTGGGGAAATATTAGCCACCGAAAGATAACAGACTAGTGCCAAATGAAGACTGTTTAACAAGGCTACTAGTTGTTAAGCATAAGACACTTTTAAGAAGCTTTGAGCCAAGGACCCAGCCTAACACTTTCACCTTTAGGCCAACATTAACATATTTTTTTCATAAAAGAGCTCTCTAGCATGCCAGTCTTTTACAGTCTGTTCACCTTCCATGCAGCATAATGACCACAATTAAAACTGACGAGCTACTTTACTCTCATCAGTCACAACGCTAATACCTGTCTAGTAAATTACACACTGGATAAGCTTATTCCCTTGGTAACTGAACAAATCTGTGATTTCTTAATTCTCTTATCTAAACTATTCATTTAAGCAAGTGACATTGAAAAATTACAATGCACAGTTGAACAGAGCACTCTGCTCACTTTATTCTGACAGGAGACCTTTTGATAAAGAATTAATGTTAGTGCCAGTAAGTCTTTATGCCTGGATTACGTTTTTTTCCCCTTACAATTTTTCTTCGCCAGAATTAATTGATATTTTTCTTAATCCTTTCATTGTTTATTCAATTTTTTAACAAGTGACTGGTCTTAATCCATCTCACGTGTGGATAACCAAAATTCTATACATATGTTATGTATTATATATACATATATATGCGCCTTTAAAAAAAATTAAGTAAAACTTGCGCCATGTATGGTACTAACGATATCATTAAAATGGACCTGTAGTTTTTCTGTGCAAACAAAAAGGATGTAGGAGCTTTTTTTTTTTTAACCTCTTTTTCTTATTTTTTTTTTCCAAGTCTTATAAAAAGGGAGGAATGATCTCTTGGGATAAATGATACATTGCTGCGTGAGATTTAAAGGTGGTAAATGAAAACAGCAAAAACAAAAAAACATCAGTCTTAACAAAAAAAATGGAAAACTATTAAAATGAAAGGCTTGATGGATTCCCAGTGAAGCTTATTAGTAGAAAGCTAAGAACCATAAACAGAAGGGTGCTTACAAGCATAAAAACAATTAATGTTTAACATGGGGGAGGGCAAGAAAATACATTTCATGAGCACTTTTGAAGATTTGCCTAAATTAAACTGTGGTCATAAAAGACATAGCTGAAGTGGAGAGATATGTCTGGACGCCGCCTTCTCCAATAATATGCTATGATTGCTCAATTCTTATTCAAACGAGAACAAAAGTCATGAAAGACCTCCAAAGCCCCTTCGGAACAGTGTGTGTGGAGGACCAAGGATGGGTCCACTTTGAGTTTGATTTTCTTCAGACCGGTTTTGTTCTTTATTTTGTTTGGTGGTGAGAACACAAAACCCATTGTTTGAAAAGCTGCTGTGATCTGCTTTTATCCTGACTGTAAAATCCCATGAATGCGTAAACAAAGAGTAACCTCTAAAAAGCGTGGTATTTCATTTAAACTGCTGAAACAAGTGTCTCGGATTTAAACAGACACGTCAAAGGATAAAATGGCAATTAAAAAAATACTCCGTGCTTTCAGCTGGTTGTCTTTTTTGTACTCGGTTCAGAGGGATGACAGTGGTGTGTTGATAACATGCAGGCCGCAGTTTCTGTGTCTTCAAAGCAGGAATTTCTCTTAAGACTTCTTTGCACAGTTCAATTCGAAGCTGTCTGAGATGTGCGTTTGCAGTCGTTTGCAGAAAACACTGACTCCTAAATGTTTGTCCTAGATTGCACTGAGGCTTTTGCCCCTGATAGCTGATTTTGGTCTTTGACAACCAGTAGTAGTAGATAAAAAACTGATTTGCTCTCCTGCTGAATTTGTAAGTTTGCTCACTTACAAAGAAATGTTAGTCTTTAATTTTTATGGTAGTTTTATTTTAATGGAGAGGGACAGAATGTCCAGTATTTCAGTATTTCATCCCCAAGGAAGATATGACTTAGTACTCGATGAAGAATTCTGTTTTGTCCTGCACTCTTAGCAGAAAAACACTGTGGGCGTGGTTTTCTTTGAGTCATGCTCCGCATTTCTGTTCCTCCACACACAGTGGGTCGAGTTGATGCCAGCAAGCTTGATTTTGGTTACATCTGACCACAGCATATTCTCCCATGCCTTCTCTGAATCATTTAGATGTTCACTGGCAAACTTAAAGTTAACGCCCTCTTGAGCACAGTGACCTGTCGGGTGCTGCAAGATCATTAACAGCTCCTACCATGTAGTTTTGGGCTGATCCACCACGTTTCTCATGATCATCCTCGCTCCATGAGGCAAGAGCAAATGATCGTCAGTTATATTTCTTCTATTTCTGTCACCGTCCCGGGTCGGTGTCCCAGCGTTTTGTCTGTTATTATTATTGTTCCATGATTTCTTTGCTGTAATTCAGCGGTCCCCAACCTTTTTTGCACCACGGACCGGTTTATGCCTGACGATATTTTCATGGACCGGCCTTTAAGGTGTCGCGGATAAATACAACAAAATAAAACTAGTACCGGTACCGAAAAAAAAGATTTATTCATAACACACGTGAAAAGACCCAGGAAATCCGAGTTAATGATAAAAACGATAACAAAATAACGCTGAAAACCGATAAAAACCCTGAAAACCATACATTTCACACCTGAGCCTCAACTCTCGTGGCCCGGTACCAAACAACTCACGGACCGGTACCGGTCCGAGGCCCGGGGGTTGGGGACCGCTGTTGTAATTGACTTGTGTTCTGATTTGATGTTTGATTTTCATCATTGTTATCACTATTAGTGTTTAGGTTTCTTTCTCTGTATTTCTAGTGCTCTAGTTCTTTGTTCGGTGATTTCTAGTTCTTAGGTTTTGTTCACGCGTCCCTTTTGGTTCAGTGTCAAGTCTGTGTCTGTTGGGTGTTTCCTGTTATGCTTTGAAAGTCTGTTTCACATGAGTGATTCTAATTTTGCTTCCCCTGTCTTGTTAAGTCTAATTTCTCCTGGCTGTGTTCCCACCTGTTCCTTGTTCCCTCATGTTCCTGCCTGTGTATTAGTGCGTGTCTTCCAACGCTCTTTGTTGCGTCATACTACAACTACTGCTATTACACTCGTTGTGCTGTGTCTCCTCTCGTCGTGTCCCAAGTAGTCTTAGTTCGGTTACCTGTTCCCCAGTGTAGGTTCTAGTTCAGCATTTGAAGTCTGTTTTATTTTGTCACGTTTTTTGTAAAGATGAGCTGCCTTTCTCAGTTTACGTCTTTCGTGGTTGGACTCCTGGATTTGGGTCCATCCTGCCTGCCTCTACACAGCCATGACAATTTCTAAATAATCACAGCATCATTTTTCACCTGCTCATTAATTTTTCTTTTGATGGTCTTGTAGCCCATTCCAGCCTTGTGCAGGTCTACAGCCTTGTCGCTGATGTCCTTTGACAGCTCTCCTTGAACAGGCGTGCTTTATACACGTAATCAGGAGTATCTAGAACTGATTGGAATCTGTGTGTCACATGGGCACACAGCTAATCTGCGGGTGTCTGGGTTATAGGGGATCCGATACTTATTTTGCTCTCTGACATGCTAATCAATTTATATAATATATAATTTATATAATATTTGTTTATATTCTGAATTTTTGGTTGATACTCTCCATTAAAATGAAACTACCCAAAAAACAAGGGATTCTTCGTTTCATTGTACGTGAGCACACTTAAAGATTCAGCAGGGGATCAAATCATCATTTCCCTTACTGTACAGGTCTGGCATGCAATAAACATACACTATCATTGTTCATGGTCCAGAGGTATCTTTTAAAAAATGCAGCAGTACTGTGTAGGCACTGTGCTGTAGAGGAGCGTACGTGACTGATGTTCTTACCTACTGATCTTACCTTCAGAGGAAGGCTTTTAGAGATAAGCAGCCCACAACACCAGCTTTTTTGTTTACTTTGAGCTGGTTGTTTTAGTATGCTGCATGCAAACCTTCAACCACATTAAACGCGCACATAGACTTTACCCACCTGGCAGCTATTAACTTCTGACAAGAGTGTCAAAGTCACAAATATATTCAGGTGGAATTTAATCCAACTTTTCACAGACTCTCAGCAACTTCTTCTGTTTATAAACATTAATATTTTAACACAGCTGTGACATCTGAAAATTTCCTTGCAACTTTCAAACTCTGGAGGTATATATTATTATTATTATTATTATTATATTATTATTATTATTATATACTGCATGTGTTAAAAGCTAGCTCATAGCACAACTGAACATTATTATTTGGTACTTTAACCTTGAAGCATGTGTGCTAATAAATAAATAAAGATAAATAAATAAGGAAGTAAAAAGACTGAAAACATCACACGCATTGGGTCAGGATAAACATTACAAAAGAAACAATTGATAGAAGTAAGTGATAAGGTCAGTTACTTGTCCTGATAAAGTCTGACTTCTTGAGGAAAACCAGTGCTTTCTCCAGGGCATCAAATGCTGCTGTCTTTTTTGCTGGTGCCTTGACGCACTGACTGCAGAAATATTGAAGCAAGAGAGTCAAGAGAGAAGCAATGGAGGTGGTGTAAAAAAAACTTTTCAGCTTTGGTTATGTCCTGTTTTAGAGGTTTGTGATGTCTTGGTTAGTTTCATATGATAAGCATTCACACAATTAAGCTTGCATATTAAAAAATTAGGCTGGGATGGACATCGAGAGGTAAGAAGTCAGAGCTATTTGAGTCTTCTCACTACCAACTCAATTCAGTTTCTGCATTAACTGTTGGGGACCAATTCTTCGTATCAGAAACTTGAACCCTTTGAACAAGGAGTTGGTCGAGACCTCCTGTACAGGAGTAACTAGCTGATCCAACAAAGGGCATGCAAAACATTTACCTGTGATGGCTAATTTTCCTAAACAAAGAGTTGAGACTATGATTCCCAGGAGGGCTCTCAGCATTTTCTCAGCTGGCACATCATAACACTGTGGCCAAAGCACACCTTGTGCATATCCAATTATATGGTAACTGAGAACATGGGTCAGGCGCTTCTCAGAGATGGGTAAGATTTGCCTTTTGATTATGCATCTGTCCCCTCTCTTGCCTTCTTATTCATACTCTTGTCCACTATTGTTCTTTCTTATGTTAGAAAATGACACCAAAACTTTCGTTATGATGAGAATATGCTCCTAACCCATCATCAGTGCATGAGTGTGTAATCACATGTGAGTAAGAATACTTTGCTCATAATGAACAGGCTGGTACAAACCCGTTAACAGGGAGGTAGAATGTCATTTCTTTTTCAGCTGAGCCTTTTAATAATAATAATAATGGATTGGATTTATATAGTGCTTTTCAAGGCACCCAAAGCGCTTTACAATGCCACTATTCATTCACTCTCGCATTCACACACTGGTGGAGGCAAGTTACGGTTGTAGCCACAGCTGCCCTGGGGCAGACTGACAGAAGCGAGGCTACCATATCGCGCCATCGGCCCTTCTGGCCAACACCAGTAGGCGGTAGGGTAAAGTGTCTTGCCCAAGGACACAACGACCAGGACAGAAAGCCCGGGGATCGAACCGGCGACCTTCCGGTTACAGATATGCTTCCCAACCCCCTGAGACACGGTTGCTCGGCAACCGTGTCCAACATTGTTTAAGGAAATGGGAGGAAAATTTAATGTGTGTCTACATTAGATTTACCAACAAGTATCTCACTTGTTGCATTTAAGAAAATTATTTAAAAGGATAAATTTTAAAAGCAATTCAGTTTTTTTACGGGGCATATGTACAGACCTGAGAGTTCAGTTGTTATCCAACTATTGTCAAGTAGGGAAAACCAGTTTCCTTAAAACTGTATCTAAAATGCAGAGAACCAAACAATTATGTATTATGTGCAGCCTTTCAACAGCCAAACAATCATGTACTGTAAGAAGCATAGTGAATGTTAATGATCAAAAACAGATGGTAGGCTGCACCAGTTTTGCCAGCAGCAAATTTACATTATGACATGGAGTAAATGTATCATTTAATTACGTTCATGTACCATATTTCAACATCACTGCCTATGTTTGCAATGAAAAAAAAATAAGACAGTGTAAGTAACTTTTCAATACCTAACACAAAAGCAAAGAAACTCTAGTAAAAAATGTCTGTATGTATTAAAGTGTAGGCACAATAAGCTTAAGCTTCAGCCTATATAATCTTAATAAATACTTTTTGTTATTCCCTTTGAATTTAATTCTTGATTGTCAACATTTATTTATTTAAATAAACTTTTATTTTTTTCTGTTTTGAAAAAGAAAATCCTAATAATGACTGAAATAAGTATCAGTGAAACCAGTGAGGACCTGTACATACTGTCATCTAGCTGAGATCTGTATCAGGTTTTTGTCCCTCAAATACTTTGTTGCTCATTTGTATTCCCTCCAATCGTTCCCCGTGAGTGTCTGCGGAGAATGACAGAGACTATAGATGTTGTAACTCTGAGCACGACACTAGAGATGAGCCCGCTTTCTTTTGCACTCATTTAGGAGAAGGTCGCTACAGGTGACAAATGAAACCATAAGGGGAAAGCGGGAAAATGTTGGAGTGGAGAAGGGTTTATAAAGACAAGGCACTGCGGGTCTTAAAGAATTCTCTCCATGCATCTGCCATTATCCCAGAATGCCTGTCTTCTGTCTCGAAACAGACCTGTGAGCCAGTGAGCCCGGGGATATTAATTTGCAGCCCTAATGTTCTGTGGCAAAGGAATTCGAGTCATCTCCACACAAACAAATTGGATCTTACAGCTCATCTGCATTGCAAGACATGCATGCAGGTATGACAAGTAGAACACCTCCAAAAAGCAGAGGAGGATAGGGCTGAATTTTTCAGTGTGCCTACTATACAGTGGTCAAGCTGGGTTCAAAATGACAGAAGTGAAGGAAGGGAGAATAGCTGTGTATGAGTTCTATGATTGAAAGGTCTCTGATGAGGTCCTGACTGCAGCTGACCGGTGAATCTGAATCAAGTTGTCAGAAATGATAGCAGGGATATTGAGTTGGGAGAAAAAATAGAAAACAGTGGACGACAATGTACAAAAAACCCCCAAAACAAGTAAAAGAACAGAAATGTTGTGACAGTACAGAGTAAAAGCGGTGAAATGGAGGTATGAGCATTGTTTCAGAACACTCAGGCTATTACACAGCATCACCTCCCTTTGGACTTACCCTCCTTTTTCTTCCCTGTTGTCCATGTCTTGGTCATCCTCGCTCATGATCTTGACTATTTCTGATCCTCAAACATTCTGGCTTTTTGTTGATCTTTTTTCTCCATCTTGCTCAGTAGTGCACTGGTCCAAATGTCAAGTGCACAACACACTATACATGAAAGGAAGGAAGTTTCAATTCCTAAAATCCCTGGCTGCAAACACAAGAGTTTCTACTTTAAAGATCAAAATGACAAGATTGTGGTCAGGACTCCACTTTCATGCTGTTAAAGACGGTTTAGATGGATTTCCTTTGAAGTTCACTTACATTAAGCACTTGAAATTTACATTAACTCTATGAAGAATGCCTTGAACTTTAAATAAAGCCCTTCCTTTAACATAAGGAACAGATACATGCCGCTGAAAGACCTACCTACCTACCTACCTATATGATGGTCAGCAAAAATCTTGAAATACAACATAATTGTGATTCACCAGAATAAAATACAGTTTCTTTTTGAATGTGCAGTACACTGTTATTACCCCTGGCTATAGAATGTCTGACACATTCAAAATAATACAGCTAGAAAATATTGATGTGTTAATGGGTGCGTGGATTAAATGTAGCAGGGATACTGAGAAATCATAATCTTATTATTTATAATTGGTTAGGAGATCAATCAAGGTTCAGCTTAATATAGGGAAAGACTGAATTATGCAGTAAATGATTATTGAGTAAACTTGCTGTTTCGTGTTAATGAAGCGTCCTAGTTCATGTAGCCATTTGAGATTGCAAAGTTAATGTAGTAGTTTAACTTAATGTTTAGGGGTTTTAAGCCAGTTAAGGTCTCAAAGAATGAGCGTCTCAAATTGTGATTAACAGACCAATTTTATAATGTGAGGAACTACTGTCATGTACTTTCATAATGAACTACTGACAGTTTTAACTAATTATTTACCAAATAATTTAACTGTGAGACGAAAACAGAAAGGATATATATATATATATATATATATATATATATATATATATATATATATATATATATTAGCGCTTTAAATGACATCCAGCTATTATCAATATTATTAGCAAATTTAGAAATTTAGATATAGACAGACTGTAGCGACTTCCACAGTCGCTAGAGGCCGGGATGGAGCCTGCCTCTTTGCCTGACGCGCTGTCAACTTTACGCAATAATGCGAGAGGTGGAATTGCTTACTTGTTTATTAAAGTGCTTTGACAGTTTACAGAGTAATGTGATTGGCTCGCGATTCAGACTCTTAAAACATCACAGGATCTAACGCAACAAGGGGAAACTCGTTGTGCAGCGGTCAACAAAAATTACGGCTATCCAGCCCTCCTCTCTGTCAAAATCAAACCAGTGAATGACAGACTAACAACGCCCTCTTAATGTCACCGCTAGCACCCACGTGACTCCCATTACCCATCACCATAGCAACCAAACAAATGAAAACCCAGTGAATGTCAAAATTCAATACATTTAATTATGGCTCCTACACAGACTGATCCCAATATCAATAGTATGGATAACAGCAGTGGTATTGGTATTCGATTCGTACTAGTACAACATTATGAATTGATTGTTGTGGAAAGTAAAAATGAATACAGTGAATTGGTCATTAAATGTGTTCAGAACTAGCAAATTGTTGATGTTTTGTTACATAAGTCAGGTCACACTGCTCTCTTCTACATAAGCTGCCTTTATAAAATCAGTATCTGATCAATACCAACATTTTTAGTATTGCACGCCATTAAAGGTGTGTGACATGACCTGTACTCAATTAAGCCACGCCCACATAGAAATAAACCTTCAAGTTTACACGAAAAACACAAAATCTCGCAGTACAAAATAATCTACAGCCTACTGCTGTGACTTTGACAATCATATTAGATGGAATCACTGAAAAGTTCATTCAATTCTGCTTTCAGGTCTTTCAAAGTCTATCATAGGAAAGTTGTGGCTCCCCGTGTCTACTTTGAAATGAAAGATTAAAGTCGCACAGATGTCCCAGTGCCTTTACTGAGATTACCGAGTCCATTTTAGCTAATCAAATCAGCAGAGTCACAATAGACATCAGCTGTAGTCCAATCGCTCTAATTGTGGAGGCAGCTTGCGAAAGGTTTTGCTGTCTGCCGTGAAACACTTCGAGATACCACAGTCCATCCCAACTATTTTTTCCACGAATAATCACAACAATTACAGAATTATTTTCTTACTTTTTTTAATCTCTAGCAGAACATTTGTTGTAGTTATTTGCTCTTCCGTGACATAAGCGGCTGCTGTCTGAAATAATTGATTGAAATCACGGAGCGTCTAAATGATGGGCAATTGCCCACACTCCTCAGAGGTGGAGCTTTTAAAGCCTGCCTCTACCTCTTAATGATTTGCAAGAGGAAGAAAAAAAACCACACACACACACATCATCTGTAAGACAAGATTAACCTCGCAACCGTTTTCAGTACTGTGAAAGTAAGATGCATGCAAACGGGCAGGGGTGGACGCTGCTCTGGGGGCTCTCGCTTTGCGCGCACTGCGAAGCGTGTACACTCCTCACCTCATCTCATCATCCGCGTCTCTAAACCTCCCTACTCACTCTCCTGCTCTCTCTCTCTTTCTCGTTCACAGAAGCTATTTTAACTTTGCAAAGACGACAGAATTTCAGTGGCCAAATGGCTTATTGAAGAAAGCGACCTTCAAATTTATAGAGGAGAGAAATTACGATACTGTGGCAGGCGGCAGTGGGTTTCTTTTTTTTTTTCCCGAGCGATTGGCCATTTCTTCAAATGAGAAAGTCTGAGAAATGTCTTTTTCTGTGGGCGACACCATCAGCATCCGAGCCATAATGTACAGGCAAAAACAAGCCAGTCTTTGCGTCCTTCAAACAATATCTGGATTGACGAGAACTCAGAGGTAAGGGAAAAATATGTATAAATCGTTAAAGCGTAAAGAACATTCTTCGGTTATTTGTTAAAAACTGCCTTTTAATAGTGTGCGTTTTTTAAGGCTTTTTTATTTTTATTTAATTGTCTACAGTAAACTCTGTGCACCCAGACGGCGCTTTTACGTGAACACACATGTTCATGTTTAAGTTATAAATAGAAATAAGTAATGAATATGTCGCACTGCAATGTATTCTGTGATGGAGGATGTAGGATGATGCTGATGAAGAACTCTCCGCACAGTTTCCACCTGCGATTGCTGGACCAAAAAAAAAAAAAAAATCCTTTTCCTTGTCTTTGTGTGTTTTTAAGTGAGAAGTGCTTTTGGCATGAAGTCATCAAGTCATTCTGTGACCTCCTACTGTAACAGCGCCTTTTGGTTCTTTTGTCCCTCTGCAAATAGACTAGAACACTTGGCCAAAGAATGCACCAGGGTCATTTTTACCTCATAAACATAAACAAAGGGAACCAAAGTGATGATTCTGTGTGCATTCAGGATATTTTGTTGTTGTTGTTGTTATTGTTGTTATTATTGTTGTTGTCATGCATGTAGTTAGTTATGGTTTGAGATACTCTAGCAGCTGTTACACAGTTATAGTTATATCAGAGATTTAGTAGTGAGGGCAAAATAAGGGGGCATACAACAGGAGTGCAAGAGCATGCACTCTAACCCACACACTTACACACTTGCACACTCAACACACCCGCACACAAAAACTAACATTACTTCAGATGACTTAAGCCTAACACACACCAACATTAAATCAAATCATTATATGTGTGGTTTTGCTTTTTGCGGCAGCTCCCCAAAATGTGCCTGTGCAAACAGATTTATGGCCCATCTATGAGTAACACACACACACAACACACACACACAGATAGAGAGACTGCCCCCTCCCTCTGATCTACCCCCAGTGCCTTTAATAATTGGGGTAGCACAAGCAAAGTCAGGCCTGATCTCTGCTTTAACTGCTTTAATAGCTGGAACTGAGAAAAGTGGTACGTTTCAGCTTCCACCTTGTCTTGTTTTTATTGTTTGTTATTTTTTTTTGTATTTTTTAAAAGGATTCATTCTGTTACTGTACATTCATTCATCTGTCTATCTGCAGAATAACGAGCACGTTTAGAAATGAGTGCTACAGACTAGAAACAACCTAAATTTTGCTATCATCTGCTAATGGAGATGGTGATCAATAGGCAACAACAAAGGCAACTTAGCCAGAGCCTGCATCTCATAAACAACAAAACACTCCAGCAGAGGCATACACGGCTGCTTTCTGCAACACCCAACCAGTGAATTATTCAAACACGTAACAGAGATGGTGGATTAACATACTGAAGAACACTTTAAATCAACCAACAAAGGTGTGGAAGACAGTAAGCCAGATGATGAGCTCAGGGGCTTCAGAGGAGCCCTGACGTCTATGTTAAAGGGTACTTGCTAAGGGTTTAATGCTTTATCAGCTCACAGATAGACATGCAGACAGACGGGACAGCAGTGGCTGCTGTAACAGGAATAGGCTTCAGATTAATTTCAAGTGGATTATGACATTTTACACAGTCTCCTTTGAAGATAATAGTTCATAAAAGGATCAGTCAACATGGTGTTAAGTCAGTTACTTCACTTCGTCATTTTCTGTCTCCTAATCTGTCAGTGGACCTTCACGTGCTGAGGCCGGGAGTAAGGTTCACTGACAAATGTAGCCTATGTTGGTATTTGCGTTTTCAGCAATAAGATCTCGTGCATTATCCCGATTTGTGATCATCAATAACTGCCGGGCGCTACCTTATTATGCATATTATATGCCAGCCGCTGCCTCTAAATGAAATTACGGGAAGATGAAGTTGTTGTTGTCGGGTGCAGCGAGCAGATCTCTACATGCGGTGCACAGGAAAAGCTGTGAGAGACGGAACGGATTGGTAAACATGGCCGACGGATGAGACACATTGGTATTCAGCTGCTCTTCGCCGCCGGCTGAAAATGCCCACGCTTGGCTTCAGGGTCAGAGGTCCAAGGTTGATTGGCAATGGGCTGACATGGGAAAATTGATTGTGCTGACTGGAGTCTAATGGGGTTGGAGCGCACAGACGTATCAGCGCGTCTGACATGTTAGCAGTGCCACAGCCTCATTCTTACCCTCACACACCTGTATTCTTACAGGTTGTTCTCTAATCTTTTAACCCCTTGTCAGACACCTCTGAGATGTTTTACACGGCGGCACTGCAGCACACAGGCCCCCTCTTGTGCTGTCGCTCTCATGCTGAACTGTTTCCCTTGCAACAACGATTGCTCTGCCTCATTCGCTTTCAGCCATACCTCCCAGCTCCTTACGACTCCATAACCTCTGCTGCCCGCCAACATGCCCAAATGCACTCGACCGGAGAATCGCACAAAAGTGTGATCTCTCTCTCTCTCTCGCTTTCTCCCACCCATCTTCTCTCCCTGTCTCTTTGCTACTCTCCCTTCCTTTCCAAACACCTCCACCCACTCATACACACGTTTATTTACTCACAGCCGCACACGCACAATACACATCCTCCAACAAACAAATGTGCGCACATAAATAAACACACAAATCTGTTCTTATTTCTTCAGCATTTATCATCATCCATACTGAGTTGTCTTCGGCTTGCACTAAAATACTGTATTCACACTTTAATTCCTGTTTGCAGCCAAATAACCCTTGCTCTGCACCAGCATTGTGGCAGCAATGTATTTGCAAGGATGACAGCACCAAAAAGATTACTCGGAGCATCCCTAAGTAATGACACGAAAAGTAATCCGCTGTCAGCTCATAGCTTTGTGCAGAGTGGGAGTTTTTACAGAAGCAAAAGCTGGGAAGTTTAGAGGAAATGTTTTTTTGGGCTGTGTGCATCACAGCCCATCGTATCTCGTTCCTCAGCCCACGTCAGAGTGAATTATTTAGCATTTATTTTTGCATTAGCTGATGCACTGGTGTGTTTGGACACAAAAGAAAGCAAAATGTTAATTTGTGTCACAAAATCTTGTGTACCTTTTTGGAAGATGAAAATCCCATTTAGCCGTTATCGGAGCAAATTTACTCAGTGACGCAAACTTTGCGCTTTTAACAAAAGAATAGCTGTAGTTTTGAAGTTAGCTGCTAATTCTTTTTGGTAAATACGACAGATTTTTGTCTGTCCAAGCTGACCTTTGGTAATGTTACTTTTAACGGGGAAAAATGATCCCGTCTGCCGCTGTGATTGCTGGTCTGATTAAATTTACATTTGCTAAAATTTTAGTTAAGAGTTGGTTCCAAACGTATTAACAGCAAATTCAATTGTCTTTTTTTATGTTACTCTAGCTTTTAATGGACTCTGTTCAATTCTATTTCATTTAAAGAGCGTCAAATCACAACCACAGTCACCTCAAGCTGCTTCCTCCAGGACATATAGGAAGGAAGGGACAACCTCCCTAACTTGCCTCCCACCCCCAATAAATAATGATTAAATGCAGAGTGGTGTATAAACACATAGTGAGTAATGAAAGAGGAATGAAGAAGAAATACACAGTGCATTGCGGGAAGCTTAACAATAAAAGTAAAGAGGGTGTTTGTCTCCTGAATCCCAAACTGGGAGCCTGTTCGACAGAAGAGGAGCCTGAAAGCTGAAGGCTCTGCCTCCTACTCTACTTTTAAATATCCTAGAAACCACAGATAAGCCAGCAGTCTGAAAGTGAAGTGTTCTGTTGGGGTAATGTGTTCTATGAGGTAGAGTGCACTCCAATTCATCTGGCAGATTTAGTAAATGTAGCGATGACATAACCCCAATAACCAACTCCCACCACCACCATAAGTTGTATACCCAACCAGTCACTGGTTGAAGGGTACATACAATTTCACTCAGCTGAGGTTTCATTCAACTTGGCCTTGAACAGAGCCTACTTACTACTATCCCCTTGAAGCTCTCAGGCTTGGTGGCTGTCCCACATGATTATGGTAATCGCAGCTGTACTTTAGTATTAATGCAGTCGTGATTTATTGATGTTAAAATGCTATTTGTGGCCCCTTTAAGTCTTGATCCTTTGATGTCCTTTGACATTTTGAAAACACTTGGACGTGGGGTGTGTTATGTAACGCTTATCACTCACTCCCTGTTGGAACCAATTAATATAAAGCAGTACAAATACTAAAATATAAATTAACTTTGTGTCCACAAAATCTGCATGGATTATTCATTAACCCCACCAGGGAGATTGCAGATGATTTTCAGCAATGCTTGTAGCTGTCAGGGCTGCTGGCTGTAGATTTTTGACACTTAAGCACACATGGGTCAGAGAGCATCCTGCTGCTTAAACAACAGCGCGTAACACACACAACATCAGCATCTAAAGTATTTGGCAATCCCAGGGCCGGCTCATCTTTTTTTACAAGGTACTCACAGTTTTATCTGACGAACTGAAGAAGTATGTGATCCCCAGGGCTATGCACGGACCAAAAGGAGCACTGGCACGGAACAACAATGTCAGCATATTCAGATGCAGGAGGTCCAACAGGGAGCAACCATGGAAACTTTGCTGGCTGTCCAGTGCTTACAGAGCTTCAGGAAATCTGGGAGCATGGGGCTCGTGTTTTATTCATGGCGCAGAAAACATAAAAAGGATAGCTAACAAAAATCCTACATCGAGGTAATTTGAGGAAGCGAAAGAAAGAAAACTGCAACATATAAAGTAAATAAGGGAAGGGGAGTCGGGGAATCTGAGAAGGAAGTGATGAATACGCAACAAATTAAAGAGTGAAACAGAGTATGATAAGGAAGCTGTTACATACAAAGCATGGATGGAGGAATAAAGAGAAGAAATGTTAATAGAAAGAGTCTTTAGATGATTCTAAATCAGTTTCCCCTCCACGAACCTGAGTATGTTGGACTTTTATAGGGGCTTTTGTTCTCTTGTTCTAGAGTTTATTCCAAAACAACTGCCTGTTTTGAGATGAATTATTTGTCAGAAAAAAAACAAAACAAAGCCTAAATATTTTCACAACTTCTCCTGATCATCGCTCATCTTCCTCTAAGGGAAGAATAAATGTATGGCACAGAACACAAAAGCCACACAGTATGAAGAATTAGACGTTATTCTAATATGATCACCAGTGCTTTACAACCACAATCAATCTACAAAGAAAGCACACGAATCTTCCGTGACATTATTAACCTATGAACTGACAGACTATTATCCTTATCCCATCACCATAATGCCAGTTTGCATTTTGTGTAATCCTGTTGTCTTCAATTGGAAATACATTACCTTCAAGCATTTAGAAATACGCCAGCAAGCCAGATATACATGATTGGGGTCACGACCCCCCAGAAATAATCTGCTCTTGGCATTTCTATTTTAAACGCAGATTAATCAGACGAGAGTTCAGGGTGCCGACTGGGAGGCAGAAAACTCTGGACTATTTTTGCAGTATGGAAATAGCTGGGAGGAGGGGAAGTTTGTAATTTGGTCTGGATTGCTTTTTAGGGCTGACTGAGGCCTATAAGTCTGGTGTTAAGTATTTGGTCCATCCTCTGAAGCTCACACTTTTCTTAGCTTTGCACTGCATCAATATTATACATGTTTATAACGCTAATAATCAATGTTGGCTTCAGTATTACAAGCCTGTAGCTATTTAAGGCTGCACATCTGCAGTATACATTCATGGCAGAATCCCAGATTATTAAACAGATATAACAGCTATATTTATATACATAGTTTCCTGCTCCTAAAATATAGATATATGGAAGCCAATTACAAATGTAATTTATGTCTGGATATAAACTTATGAGAAACTGTTTATTAAAGTATAATATTTAAGAATGTTGAATTCAAAACTCACTTCTAATCTGCAAGTTTATACACAATCAAAATAAGAATTATTTTAAAATCTGCATTTACATGTATCCAACTTGAAGTCTACTCAAACACCAGGTAACTCCTTTTAACACGGGATCATTATTTGCTCCCTTACTAATGAGGCCATTTAAGTCTTTGGGAACGTTCTGCATGTCCCCTTATTTCTCAAAGGGTTTCTACAGTGAATGTATCCACATGTTTGATTTGGCACAGATTTTATACCATATTTTTCGAGTGTAAGATGAATGTGAACCACTATTATGAATCATCACAATACAGTTACAGAATACTAGCCAATCATTTTTAATGCTCTACCCGCTGTGTTATTTTATTTATCGTACATTTGTACATTTCATAACCGATGTGTAACTGATTTTAGTATAATGAGTCATAAATTTATACATACATGGGAGCCTTCTGAGCTTTATATGGCCAGGAGGCCTCAGCTTATCAGGATCAGACCGTGACAGTAATGACACCCCAATCATCTCTATAAACAATGTAGAGATAAAAATCAAATTAGGTGGACAGAGAACACATGGACACTGATGGTGGAGGTTGATATTTTTAGTAGATGGAAATTTCTATGATGTACTGCTGTTAATACTCCAGTGTGTGTGTGTGTGTGTGTTCATGTTATTTTATGTGTCTAGAGCAAGGAAGCAAATTAAACTTAATTGAGTCGTCTGCAGGGTGCACCTCTCGACAAGCAGAATGTTGTAAAATGTCTTTCTGCTGAGGAAACGACAGCTAAACTTTGATCTGATGTGAGCGAGGTTTGAGTAACTGCTACCTGCTGGTACACGACAAATAAAATTCTCCTTCCAAGTTTTCCACTGACTCTAAAAACGCTCCCCCTCTCTATTGCTGTTTCTTTTTCCTCTAGGTCTCAGAGTGCTTAATGCCATTAACTCCTTCACTGACATAAACCAGTCACCGAGGAGCCTCTTTCACATCACTTTTTCATCTCCCTGCTGTCACCGAGAAGCTCCTTCCACTTTTTTTTTACCCCTGCTGATTATGGAGAATCTCAGTGAACTCCAAAATCCATTGCTGGACAAAAACAGTAAACACATGATCAATGGTTACGGAGGAGAATTCCCCAACAATCATTACCAGGAAAACATTATAAACTACTTTGCTGGAGGAGGAGGTGGAGGTGGAGGAGGTGAAGGTGGAGGAGGAGGAAAAGTGAGTAATGGCAATGCAGTGAGCGGAAGTTACAATACCAACGGGAAGGTGAAATCCCAGCAGTTTTTGGATGCCACCTCGCTACATCTGGCAGTAGAAGCCTTCTACAGACCCAATTTCATCCTATACAAGGAGGACAGTGGCAGCATTAAGGCTAAGGAATACAGAAATGAGTGTTGTGAGACCACCTTCACTGAGAAAAAGGAAAAGGAGGTGTCTAACACAACTGGGGCAGACACGCCCAGCACGGAAGAACCCCAGACGAAGCTGCTGGAGGACGGCGAACAGATCAAGATCCAAACGGTTTCCTATGAGGTGGAGGAGGAGGAGTATGTGGAATATGAGGTAAGGGCAAAAAATGCATGGAAAGACAATGCATGATAGAAAGCTTGCATTATTTTAGATACTTTTTAAAATTTGCTCTGTTCTTAACAAAAAGCACGTAGAACTAAAATTAAAATAGAAGAATCCAAAAGTAATAAAAAATGAACTTGTTTAGCGCCTTTCAAGAAACCCAAGGATGCTTTACAAAAGTATATAAGTAAATAAAAAGGCTACAGGGTGAAGGCTTTGTTGAAGAGATTATTTTTGAGAGGTTTCTTAAGAGTTCAGTGTGGGGTGTTTCAAAGTTCAGATTACAGAGAGTTGCAGAGGGTGGGGGCTGCCACACTGAAGGCTCTGTCCCCAGAGGTGTGGAGGGTGGTGCGAGGGACAGAAGTAGGCCCATTGCATTAGAGACTGTTTGTATGGGTGCAGCAGGTCAGATAGGTACCGAAGGACCAGAATGTTGAGGGATTTGTAAGTGAATTGTACCGAATAGTACCATATATATAATATTTTAATATACAAATAAATTTCAGTTCAGTCATTCATAGACGCATGTGCAGTTGTTCTGTTTGGTAGGAAAAATCCAAAGCAGGCAGCTAATGTGGGTGTGCATGTGTTTCTGTTAATTGACAGCAAGCTTGCTTGTATTCCTGTGGTAGATCTGCATTTATAGCATCACACCAAAGGATTGAGCTTAGCTCCTGGATCAGTCTGCCATTTTTACTAAACACAAATCCGTTTGATCCACTGACCTTGGCCTCAATTCCCAACTTGTGTAAAATTCATCGTTAGATAATAATAAATCACCCATGTCTGCCTCACACAGAAATATTAGGTACCACAGCTTTAGCCACAGTATTTTCACTCTCAACCAACATGACCAATAGCACAAAGCACTCCAAAGGATTTAGGGGATTGGACTGGTGGAATAGGGTGTTAAGAGTCGACCAGTGTCCTGCAACGCTTAATGGACTGGCTGCCACACACCTGAGTCCACTAGAATGAACCTGGACTGCAGTGATAAACATGCAGCTGCAGAAATGCTACGTGAAATGGGTATATATAGCTCATAGGATAAGAAATAGAAACTGGGGAAGGGAGGAATGTAAATGATTAACTGAAATTTGGATTTTCTGGATTTTATTTGCTCTCTGCATTTGCACATCAAACTTTTGCACATCAAGTTTTTTTCCTGAGCTCATCCTGGGATGAGCTCAGGAAAAAAATTGATGTGCAAATGCCAAGAGCAAATAAAATCCAGATTTTCTGATGTGAAGGTTTATTCCATTGTAGTTGTAGATTTGCACACAAAATAAGAGCGAATACATGAGTTACAATTCTTACTGAATTCACACAAATTCTCTATTCATAGACTTCTAGAGGTTCCTTTCAACCCACTCAAAGGTTAAGCGAACACATTACCATATAGTTCATATTTTTCCACACACTTCCTGTTTAAAAATGAACAAGTGCTTAAAAAAGCATCATCAGGCCCCACAGCCAGATTTGAGATGTAAAAGAGGCAAATACACAGTGGGACTCATTATGTAGCCTCCCAACAGGAGATCATTGACACCACAAAGTGTGCGGTGTCTCTACCACCAGGCCCACAGTCTGACACAATGTGCAGAAGGAAGACTAGAAAGCCCCTACACTGACATGCAAAAACTCGTCTGTGTCTAACATTCGAAACACTGCCATACAGGATGTATTTGCAATGTAACTAGCAAACAGCTACCAATCAATAGCATATTGATTTGTTCTCTCATGCAAAAAAATACACATCAGTAACTTGCACAGAATGCAAGTTACTAGTTTTTGTATTCTTCACTGCCTTTGCTAGCACTCTGCTATAGTTTTTATGCATTACTATTCCAAACAGTAACCTGAAAGTCACAGCAGGACTGTGGCTATGGACAATAAAAACACATGGATTCAGCTTATAGGTTGTAAAAATAGATCCAACATCAAAGTGCCTTTTAACTTAATTCTGTCTAAAGGCCTCAAAATGGGAATGGGTCTATGGAAAGTATATAGGAAAACCGCTTTTTGACTTGACCTTTATATAAACACTCTCTCTCTAAATTTCTTACTTACTTTATTGGCTTAGTCACCATTTTGGGTCACACTGAATTAAAACAAATTGAGCCTATTTTGCAAGTCTCGGCCTTAGTCGTCCATTTTGAAACACACTATCTGTGGTAGGAAATTGTATGCTTATTGGCTAACAACTTGCCAGTATAAAGTTGTTAGCTTGTGAGCATGCAGTTTTCAGTCAGACTAGGGCCTCCTCGTCATGTAATTTATTTTCATTGTTTCCAACCAAGATGATGATGGCAGAAACTCCCATATTGAGGCTCCAAAACCGATGGGTAATATCACAGCACCTATACCCACCTTTTATACGGTCTATGATTTTGACTCCCATATAACAACCCATATAAATCCCATATAACAGGTTGTTCTTTAGAGATCGTAGCAGAAACTCAACAGGGTGCCTTTAATGACCCACCTGAAACTGAAAATCCTAAATCCTAAATGTGAAGAGGTACTAGATTATTTTGTGTAGCACATGTGGACTTTTAAGGCATATTGTGAAATATGAAAAATACAGTTTGCCTAATGTAACACAATTTTATTTGTTTAAAGCATAACATGGGTGCCAATTTGTGTGACACTCTGCATGCGCTGCCATATATTACCATCCTTTGTTTTAGGCACTAGGTCTTACTTGACCAATGCACAACTGATCCAAAATCCAGAAGAATTGTTTACTTTGGGATGTGACAAAATTTTTTACCTTTTTGTAGGCAATTTTCTGGTAATAATTTAATTTTAAGGTTGTAGCTTTTTCTTTAAATGTAAATCATGGCTTCAGTATGACAGTTGATAGGAATGTGTCACAAAATGTATATTGTAAAATTTATTATATAAGAATTCTTTTTAATTACTGTATATGCACAGTATTAAATACTGCAAGTATTAATATTTTAAACAACAAAATCTTGATGCAACAGACAATTTTGTTTCCTTACTCTTTAAAGAATACAGTGTTTTTAAAAAGTCACTAGTCGTGAAGATGTTGTTTATAGGTATAACCTGCTCCTGAAAGGTGATTTATGAAATCTAGCTCATTCGTACATATACGTATATACTTTGTGAATAAACTGTGTTAACTTGTTTTCTCATTAGTGAAAATTCACTAGTCGCTTGCTAATGGACAGTTCTCTGAACCACTGTCTGGTGTTGCCGGGTCAATTGGGACTTATTTCAGGAATTTAAACTGCTGTTCCTTTTTTTTTTTTTTTTTTTTTTTGTTTATTCCACATTGACTTTTTGAAGTTTTTAATCCTTTTATCTACTCTGCTTCTCTTTATTTGCAGCTCCTCCTTAGTGAGTTGTATTGATTTAATAAAGGGATCAGTAAGGTGTAATGGTTTTTGCCCGACTCAGCTAAATAGAGCAATGAGAAAAGAGTTTTTCTCTATGGTTTCTTTCTTTCTTTCTTTCTTTTTGAACCATTTGTATTGCTTAACCAAAACTACTTCTTTTGCGATGCCTAATCCATAATCATCATTATTCCTGTGACCAGGAATGATACCACCAAAGTAAAAAGCATATTATCTGTAAAGTTTCTGAATTACTAAAACTAATAACTAGAAAGCTAATCAACCAAACTCAGCAACAAAAAAAATTGCAGGCTTATAGAACAGCAAACATTGAAGTGCTTCCGACTACATAATGTGATCTATGTCTGCTTGAAGCATGATTCTGGTGATTAGAGTTATGGTATTTTTGTCAGCTTGGTTAAGATTTGGACAAAAGCCTTTTTACTGGTGCGCTGTCCCTTAATACTACTGTATGTACCGGTTTTATATAAAGACAGAAATATGAATGCAAATTATTTAGATCAAATTTATAAAGCCCATTCGCTTAGAATCGCTTATAAACAGACCTTTGCAGCATTTCAGGCAGGCACAGTGTTAGCATTAGTCACAAACCCCATTCCTGGCCGGTTGGGCCCATCCAAAAACATGCTTTATAAATCAGGCAGTCTTCATTTACACGAAAAGCTGTTGGGGTCATAATTTGTGTCATTCTCTCTGCTGCCACTTTAATATCACCACCTGCCGTTTCTCTTCATTTCTCTTAATTGGATGCCATTTTGAAAAGGCTGTCAACCTGATCCACCCAATCCCAAAAGAACTAGTATAGCAGCTGATATCCTCGTAGATCTTCTCACCTTTTTGGCATCATTTAAATTAGTATGAATTTGATCTGGACCGCTTGTCGTTTCCTTCACTTCCCATTTCAATCAAATGAGTTGAGATTTGCTCTTGTTGGACTTTTTTTTATTAACCAATATAAAATGATCCAATTTGGCAGTCCAGCTATGGGTTATTCTTAACAATTAGAAACTTACTTGTTCACTGTCATCTAATAATCATAATGGGTTAAAAATGGGTTTCCATTTTTAAAATAGACAGCAGACTACCGGGGCCGGAATGTTGTGGCCATTTTTGTTGAATGTTTATAAAACGCAATTTGTATTCATTTTTGTTTTTTCTTTAAAGTTGTAAGAATATGCTGACCTAGTTTTGTTATGTAAATTTGTAATCCATTTTATTGGAAAAGTTTTTGGAAAGTGATTGGTTTATTGGCTTATGGACCCTCCCATTAATCAGGGGATTAAGAGCACCCTGGAGGGGTGTGGTAAAGATGGTTTTTTGTTTGCCAAATGTCTGATGGGAAGACGGGAGGGTTAGAAAATGATTTTTTTGACCACTTTTGAAGTTGTTAAAGCAAATTGAGTTAACTTTCGTTGAATTTTAAGTTTTAAGAAGTTATTTGGTTGATTTTTGTTTCTAATTTTCCACGAAATAAACAACATATGATTTTTAAACAATGAAGTCAGAAGTGCGTTCTAAAACAAACCTCCCGTTGCCACCCACGGCCTTTTCGTGGACTTTTTTGGTGTTTGGAACATAAAAGGCCGTGACACCCCTGCATTAAGCAAAAGAAACCAGTCAAACACATCAGCAACCCTACGACACCTGGCTGGAGCTGCTCACTCAAGGACAACACCATGCCATCCAAATGGCAACCCAGCTGAGCGATTTAATTGGACATTTCTTCAAATGCTAAGGACACTGGAGGAGAAGGCAAAGAGCAGCTGGAAAGAGCATCTGCCTCAGATAGTACACGCATACAACTGCACCAGGCATGAGGCAACAGGCTTTTCATCCCACTACCTCGTGTTTGGTCGACTTCATTTTTGGCTTGTTAGCCAGAGACGGGACTGAAACACCTCAGAGCTATGCTAAAAAGTGGGCTTTGTGGATGGAAGAGGCTTATCGTATTGCAGCTGAGAACAGCCAGCACTCTAGTGCAAGGGGTAGAAGAACTATGATCATCACACACAGAACACAGTCACTCTCCAACCTGGTGAGACAGTGTCCTAGTCCGTAACATGAGTGAGAGGGGAAGAGGTAACAGACTACAAAAAAGTAACCATATGAGTTAATGGTCATTTTCAACTGAGTATGATATTTATTTTGTAAACTTTTTCCATTTTTAAAATAGACAGCAGACTACCATGTGTATGTTCACTGTCTGCTAAGGTTCTACCTTGGAACCATAACTCACTCATGATGTGCAATTTCAAGAAATGTGATGATGTTGACCTTGGCTATATCCTTTTCTTAATCAGCCCGTTCTCACTCCCGAGGCGTAACATGCCGACGTTTTGTCACGTCCCGGGGGCGTTCCTGAGGAACGCGAAAGGAGTCCTTCGGTGTTCTTATGGTACGCGGCGGGTTATGGCCGAAATCCAGTGCAATGACGCTCCCGCGGTAATAGATGTTCCAGCCCTGTATTCCAGCCCTAACCATAACCTTTTTCCTGACCTTAACCATGACTTTAATTATGTTAAATAGCGTGTTTCTAAGCGATTTGAAGAAAAAGAGCGAACATGTGTAGATTGAGTCCATACGGTTCTCATATTTCCTCATTTTTCCGAGGTCGTCATTTCGGAACGTGGTGGGTAGCCGAAAACGTAATATGTTGACGATTTGTCACCTAGCCTAAAATGTGACGCTTTGGGAGTGAGAACGTGTTCTCTTAATACACAGAGTTTATATACATAAGGTTTGAAGTATGTAGAATCACAAAATACAATTTAAAAAGTCTAAATTTTGATATATTTTTTAATCATATAATCCGTATCTGCATTGCGAATCGATACATCACTCATGCTAAATACAATTATCCCTTAATTGAGTGATAAACTCATTTACAGGATTCTCTTACATTCCCCATAGTAAACCCCAGATTGTCATGAAAGGTATTTGTCTTACCCATTACATTACACAGCCAGCTGTCTTTGCCCGCATCGCCCTTATTAAAAGCCTGGTGCCATCACATGTTTTAAACGTCTGGCGCCGCTTAAAGTATTAAACGCCTGGCACCAATTACAATGGAATTTAAAATGGCAGGTGGCATCAGTGCTGTAGTTTCATTCTGCTTGTTCTCTGCTTACCACATTGCCCCTACATTGGCAGCAGTTTGGCAGCTTTGGTTAATTCACTTTGTGTTCCTGACCTCGTGTTGTTGTGACGCACAGTAATGCAGACAGGGAGCATTGTTTTTTTCAGCGTGGATATTGCTGTTTTTGATGGTTTGCAAACAATTTCATGGTCCATTACCACAAATCACCTGAACTGGATTTGACGTAGAATGGGATTTGTCATAACAACTAAATATCTGTATTAAATTTGGTCTTTTCCAAAATGTATATAGCCCTCCACCCCACACTCCCTCAATTTAGTTCTCGCTTCTATGTGAGTGTTGAGTGGTTAAGGATGACTTGTGTTGTGAAGTCACACAAGTCATGACGAACTGAACCTCTGTTGCTGCTGATGGATGCTTGCATGAATTCAAACAGTGCACTTTCCACTACAGCTAACTTAACTCTCATATTCCCTCTGTCAGTGTGTAGCACGATGTTCCTCTTCACTGTTTGGGTGGTTTATGGTCTGAGCAGGATCCCAAATTTTAAAAAAAAAATGTCATCATGTTAGATCTGATATATTGCCTACCTTAAATGGTAGTTCAGTCACAAGATGTTAGTCACAAGCTCCTTTCTATCCAACCATTTAAGGCTCGAAGCTGTCTCACCCAATTAACACACTTTATACCTGTGGTGGCATTCATACTGCCTGAGCTGTGCTCACCAAATTGTTCTGATATTGTCCCACTTCAGATCTGCAAGTTCCCGAATTCCTTAGTCTTTTCTTGCAATAGCAAAAGTTTCTTTGTTCATAATATATACATTTAACTGTGTAAGTCTCTTACGGTCCCAGGGACAATGCGTGCCATGCCTACTCAGATTGTTCCAGAGAAAAACTCAAAGTCATAGCCAAATTCAAATGTGTGCTGTAGTAAATCTGTCTCCTGTCTGACTTCTCAGTCCTTGTCGAACTGTGTGCACATGCCAGAGCTTCATTTCCACTCCATCAGTTATCCACTGGATATAGAAACGCCCTAAAACATTCAATTAATACTTGTGCCTGCTTCACCTCTCATTAAACCTGTCAGTGAGAAGAAGTACAGTTTAACTAATTGTATGTCATTGCTGAGCTTCTACAATAGCAGAACGGCTGTCTATATACACTACCGCTACACAGCTGTGGTTACTTATAAGGCTTCTACCACAAATGTATCACATTACTCCAGCAGTACTTGAATCTTTATTATTATTAAACACAGAAGGGTAATAAAAGATTTTTTATACCTGTCATATTGGAACAAATCCCACAGAATATATTGCATTAAAATGAATAAAATACATATAAATAATATTAGGGTTTAAATCAGAAGAAGTTCATCGCTCATTAAAAGCAGAATTAAGTGAGCCTTGAGTTGAGGAATAATTAAAAGTCTAAATGAGTGTTTTCCCAAACCTTTGGAGCCATAGCATATATTTCACATCAGAAAAATCATGCGGCACACCACCAAACAAAAATGTCACAAAAAGCATATCGATCATTTTTCCCCGCGCCCCAGCGGGGTTGGCTCGGTTTGTCCATAGTATACATTTTTTGCTTTCTTCTGACCACTATTCATGCTAGGGCCTTCATCTGTGTCAGAATTTTCTCCAGGACATATCTTCCTTTATATATAAATATACTATATATCATGAAATCTATTAGGACTATGCAAACACGTATATATTTTCATAAATTATAATATGCATAGGGCACGGTGGCACAGTGGTTAGCACTGTTGCCGCACAGCAAGAAGGTCCTGAGTTCAATTCCACCATCAGGCCGGGGTCTTTCTGTGTGGAGTTTGCATGTTCTCCCCGTGTTTGCATGGGTTCCCTCCGGGTACTCCGGCTTCCTCCCACTGCCCAAAGACATGCAGCTTGTGGGGATAGGTTAATTGGATAATCCAAAATGCCACTAGGTGTGAATGTGAGTGCAAATGGTTGTCTGTCCCTGTGTGTTGGCCCTGCGACAGACTGACGACCTGTCCAGGGTGTACCCCGCCTCTCGACCTATGACAGCTGGGATAGGCTCCAGCGCCCCCCGCGACCCTGAAAAGGATAAGCGGAAGCGGATGGATGGATAATATGCATAGGGTGGCTCCACTCAAGTTGGTTGGATTCCTTTCTTGGACATTTCAAGATTACATTACTGAGAAAATCAGGTTTATCTCCCTTTTTTTTAACTTAATGAATGAACAGCTTAGCCAGTACAGTATGCTCATGTTACTTTTCCTTTATTTTGCTGATTATGTGTGTATATGTGTGTTTAAATTACCAAAAAAACAGATAAAAAGAGAGAATTACTGCAGTGGAAAGAAGTATTTTATTTTTAAAAGGGTGGGCCTGAAAGGAGTTATTATATAAAGCACAAACTCTCCAATGATCAAAGTGCATGAGTAAATTACAGATAGCCTCTGAGGAGAATCAGTAAAGTAGAATAGCAATTTCTTCAAGTATGAAATTAGAAGTAAAGCAGCTCTTAATGATATTACTGGAGAAACTGAAATCTCAGTATGATTCAAAGTACCATTTGTCTTTTTTAAACACTTTTAGAGCTCAGTAACATCTCAAGTGTAAAAAAAAAAAAACCCAATAATTTATTCAAAACACTAAAACATCAAATGATTAACTTTTGTTTACTAACACTTAGATTCCTTTTTACAAAACGCATCCTCTGTCCAAAAGCCCCTTTTAAGTCTTACATCTCTCATTAGAGTACTTTATTAGTTTTTCCCCTTTATTAGTTTTCTTTTATTTTGAGTGAAATATTGAAAAGCAGAGCAGTTTGTAAGCAGAACATTTGCTGAATAGAAGCAGCATAATGGCATGCACCAGAATTATTGAATCGGTCCCAGCTGCAAGGTCACAGTTCTGCATTGTGAACTCCATGTAGAACATGAAAGGTGAGAGTTTTGCCTTCAGAAAACACTTTACGTGTTCGAGGTGTCTGTGCCAGACAGCTGAGGAAACCTCACCTGTCTCCTCTTATCAGCGTAAACCAAAGGAGGTCTACCAAATGAAGCCTTCTTTCTCTGCCTTGCTCCTGATCTCACTTTTGTGAGGTGGGAACATACAGTCAGCTCGATTTGAAAGAGCTCCTGTGTTTTAGGCACTGATTTTTCCAAAATTATGCAAAAGGTATGCCTGCTCAGATCCCAGCTGTAGTCACTAATCTTGAATGCCAATAAAGTATTTCACACGAGAGGTAAACTATTTATTTATTTGTTTATTCTTTTTTAATTTATGCTGTTAGACAATGTCATTATCATGTCACAGTGACTGATACAGGCCGTCAAGATGCCAGTGCTCATATTACAACAGTTGGCAAGTTACTGCTCTTCTTTATTATTTAGTTGTGTGACAATATAATCAAGTTAAAGGTGACGGTTCTGGTGTGCAGAGTCTGAGTAGGGGGACAGTGTAACTGATGTATTTCTAACTGTAACCAAAGAAAGAGGGAAGAAAATGCATTTAGAGCATTTTTCACTGCAAGTCAGGGTTGAGAGAGAATCCTCTGCAAAAAATAAATAAATACATTTGAGTGGGAGGTGCAACCTTTGAATTTGGTGGTGAAAGATGTTTTTTCAGGTAAGCTCTACACAGGGGCAGGTGGCGACCTGGTGGATAGGTCTTGAAGAGAGTGCATCAATCAAATAAGTACTTGCAGGAAGCATGATGTGGCAGGACAAAACACGCCAAGGCCACGGTACTACCTGAAATCACTCATCCCGTGATAGTGCTGGTGGTATCAAATTGAGAAGATGGGTGGAGTTAATGAACCAGCAGAAACTGATTTGCCTTGATCATAACCCGTTCCCATTACTTACCATTTCACACCTCAGTATCTGGGTTTTTAGATGGCAAATTCTTCAGTGTCATGAAATGACACTTTAACTTAATCATAACATGATTGCTAAACATTGTAGTAGGCTGATTTAGTAGGTATTATGGCTGTGGTTTAATTTCATTTTTGACTGGGCCCCAGAGGTCTGTAAGTGTCCAACTGACCACTTACAGGCCAAATAATTGGGGCAGTTTTTAACTTATACATTAAAACTGTTCTTATACTTAAGCTGCAAACACTAATTTAGCTTTGTTCAAGTCAGTTTATACTGTTGGCTGAGTTAAAACTAAAGAAGTTTAAAATTAAAAGAGAAGAATTAAAATATGTCATCTTATTACTGTTTTGTTTCTTCAGCTGTCATCCTCCCATATCCCATCCTCTCTCTTTCACTGTCCACAAAGCATCAGCAGCTCTGCACAGAAGTACAGAGAGCTGCAATGTCAATGTTTAACTGTCCTGTTAATACCCCTCCCCCCAAGGTCCTAACTTTCACGCTGAAACCCTGATACTAGTGTAACGATTATGTGTGTACTATACACAGTGTTGGTCAAGTTACTTGAAAAACGTAATCAGTAACTAATTACTGATTACTTCCCCAAAAAAGTAATCCCGTTACTTTACTGATTACTTATTTTCAAAAGTAATTAATTACTTAGTTACTTAGTTACTTTTTAAAAACACGATTTACAACCTGAATAGGTGATAAAGTGATAGATCTTTCAGCCCAATTCTACTTTTTCTGCATAATCCATCATACAAAATGTAATCAAATGAAAACGTCTCTTTTTAAAACTTGTTTTATTAGTTTTAATCTTTTAACTTTATGCATCAAGCAAAAAATTTAATTATATGCACCATTCTCTGACTGGAAGAAATTTGTTTAACATTTAAACCTATTTTCTGCACATTCCAGCACATAAAATAAAATATTTTTTGTGTTTACACTCAGTCTTTCAAATAGATGCAAGTAAAACACAGCAGAAAATAAATAACATCAAAGACTAGCGGTCCTGTTGCTCTATTTTCACCTGTAAAGCAGGAGTAGGATAGGCGGAAGTTTACCCTGGTGCAGGTGTGCCGCAGCGGTCAGTGGAAGGATACGGCAGTTTCTCTGTGAGTTTCCCATTACGTCGTAGCGCACGCGGTGCTTGTTTAGGGGTTTTTTTTCGCTGTAAAAAGAAGTTTTCTTCCCACGCACAGCGGACACTAATGTTTTTGTCACTTTTTATGGAATCAAACTCAAAGTAAGGTCAGTACTTCCACGCTTTAAACGCTGCACGCTCATACTCTCTCCCGCACTCGATATATGATCCATTGTCGATCTGCACACAGCTGTTGTCACAAACGTCGCACTCGCTTACGCCACTGTCATGAGACACTCTCGCAAAAAATCAGTTTTAGTAACGCAGTGTTCCTACGGGAAAGTAACGGTAATCTAATTACCGTTTTTGCAACAGTAATCCCTTACTTTACCCGTTACTTGAAAAAAGTAATCAGATTACGCGTTACTGCCCATCTCTGACTATACATATATAGAATCAGGGATGAACAGGCTTAACGTGTTACTGGCGTTGACATACTGGAATATGGGTGTTCTTTAAATCATGTGAGTAAATGTGTCTCTGTCACAGCAGCAGCATTATGCTAGTGTATGTTGTTTGTTATATCACATATTGTTAATTTGAGAAAAACTTCTGACCCTCGCTGGTAAACATACTTACATGGTGTTAATGATATGAACAGTTCCATTATAAGTGCTATATTTATGACCCCCTTTAAGCATGGAATGAGCTTTGAGAAGCTACATATTCCGAAATATAACAGGAAAAGAAAAACGCCTGGTGGTCTTTCCTAGAATGGGAGGACTTCACCAGCACAGTGTTAATGGAAGAGGAGCATAAATGACAGCAACGAATACTACCAAAACTTGAGTTTGAAAATGGCTGCACCATCTGTTGCATGTTCTTCAGCGTACAGAATTTGCAATCATCAGTGCACATCATATTCACTGGCAACATTTCATTAAATCATTAAATCCTGTCTTTCTTCAGCTTTGTAATTTTAAAACCCTAAGCCTTGAGGAGAAATCCAGAGAAAGAAATACCATAAATGACCTCTGTTGCCTTTCTGAATTTCAAATCAGACCAGTTTGATTGAAAAGGTTATCAATTCTGTCTAAATCTGTGGGAATATGAGTGCCTACGGCTTAATTAAATCCAAAATGTAGTCATTCTTCAGTTCACTGCACGCACATTGTTCTTCCTCTGAAAGGTCTGGCCATTATGACAATGTTTCATGTATTCTAGTGAAATCTTTCAGACATTTCTTTGTGGCAGAAAATGACAGACCAATCTCTTGAGTCATTCCCAATTCAGCAAAATTAAAGCGTTCTCTTTTCAAACTAAAGATATTTATTTCTCAGCTTCGAAAATCTTTCTGACTTATCAAAATCTTCTGGTTCCAAAAACATGATTGAACATTGTAACTTTCCAGAGTCTGTGAGTCACTGCTTCCATTGGCCGAGAATAACTCGAAAATGTGGTCATGATAGGCAGAAACCTTTTTGCCCTTTGATGTTATATTCATTTGGAATGTCAGTAATTTCCATATTAAGTTTTTCTTCAATGTTAATTTATAAAATGATTTAGGAATGCTCATTTATATGTATTTATTAAGTCGCTCTGCCCTTGGCTGCCTTTTTTTTACATCATTTAAAGAATGAATCAGATCTCGTGCCAAAACTACTTTTGAAATAGTGGCTCAGAATTTCTCCTTAAAATTGCAACAGAGTTCTGACAGATTGCCAGTTTGTGTGTGATAACATGCATGATTAGTATATTTGAAGTTGTAAAGAGTCCAGAAAAGTATGAAAGGCACCACTGCAAAGGCAGTGGAATAGGACACTAAAATCCTCCTCCAACCACATGGACACATTTTTAAAAAGTATTAACAGCAACATCATAAGTCCTTGGGTGATTGTTAAACGGAAGAGTATGGCAGTGATGTTATGTCTAATGCAATACTAAGTCACACACAAATAAAACATGCCAACCAAACTCTGTTTGCATTCTGACGATCTTTGCTTCCTGGGATCGTGTGGTATTAAAATGGGATATCAGTTTGAGTCACAGCATTTCATTAACTGTTTGGCATGGCCTTGCTCTCTTCCACTCAGCATGCATTAATACATGGCCCTATATATTATACAAATGACCACTTGGAAAGCCACAGGGTTAGTTCCACAGGAATTATAAAATTAAGCAAACTTGGCCTTGAGGGGGTGTGCATAATGACAGATTTTTAAAGTTGCAGAATTTTATATAAGGAATTATTTTTTGTAGATTTTTTTAATTACATAAACCTTTGTTTTTCCATTAGTATTTTCCTACCCGATGATTATGGAAAACATTTCCACTGCACTTTGAGCTAATACAACTTAGAAACCTCCGTTGTCATAAATTTAAACACATCTTTCCTTGCTAAAACACACGTTGCAAAAGAACTCTGCTCATATTCTCAAATGAAGGCTCATGTGATGCAACATGCTTGCCACAATCAGCAATATTTGAACACAATGAACACACCTGGCGTCAGTCATTACACACAACAACTCAAAATTGAAGACACCTGTTGCTAATGCTGTGACCACATGTATAAAAGCAAGTTCAGAGTGCACAGTATGCTGAAGAGTCCAAACAAACACAATGGATGAAGGCAGAGTCGGGGGAAGAGGAAGTCGATGCAGAGGAGGGAGAAGAGCTGGCCCTGGAAGAAGAGGAGCAGGCCAACAAGGAAGAGGAGTTCAAATGAGAGGAGGAAGAGGAGCAGGCCAACGAGGAAGAGGAGGCGGCCAACATGGGAGAGGAGAAGGTCCAGGAGGGAGAGCAAGACAACCTCGCACCATCATTACGGACGTGATGCGAGCAACGAGTCAGTAAGCAGCAGCAGGCATAATTTGTCAATGGGCAATGGAGCTGGCCTGTGTTGACATCCCAGCAGAGGCCTTCCCAGGATGGATTCGCCATTCCAGGGCGCATATATATATATATATTTTTTTTTTTTTTCCCCCACGGTGCCTGGCAAGTGATTGTGGTGTGAATAATGTAAATAAAAATAAAAAAATAAGAAATTCACACGCTGATCATGTTTTCAGGAGTACTGTTGTGTGCAATAGATTCTGTTTTTGCATTGAGTTGTGTTACAGTAGGGGAGACCGGGGATAGTTGTAACATTTTTGACATTTCTGTCTGTAAATTGAAGCTCTTTTAAGGTAGTGGATTCAAAATGTAATGCAAAGTATTTACATGTCTCTGCTATTAAATAGTGCAGCTATTTTCTCTGCAGCACAATTACCCATTGTATGGTCTCAAACACAAAGAGTGAAATGTTACAATTAACCCCATAGTCTGGGTTAGTTGTAACATATTCTGGGGTGAAATGTAACACAATGAAATAAGGGTACAGACAAAACATTAACATGTAATCTTTGTTTATTCAACACATGAATGCACTTAGAGCCATTTATGTAGCTGTGTGTGTGTGTGTGTGTGTGTGTGACAGAATGCAGAAATCTAGCTTTTGAACATATTCCAACCCCCCCAAAAAAGACACATTATGGAATTTTCTGCAACTGAATATTTCATTAATTTTGGTTGGTCTTCCTTGAGTTTGGCCTCATTGGCTCAGTGGGCAGTATAACCTACAACTCTTGCACCAATTTTGAACATAACAATGAAGCTGAAAAAATGTAGTTGTGCACCAGCATCGCAATTCCATTACGTTTTATCATGGCTTACCTTGGTGTGGTTTGCAAAGTGCTTCAGAAAGATGAGGAAATCTGTTTCTTTCACCCATCTTGATTTATTTCCACTACCAGTACTTCCTACTGGTCCATCTCTGACACAGTGGTCTGCATAATGTATGTGTGGGAACACAAACCGTGGAGGAATTGTGTTGCCAATGGCATTAACCGCATATACAAAAGCGACCAGTGAACCTCTCTCTGCTGATGTCGTTGCCCCAACTTGTTTAATATGAGTTAAAGTAATAGTGTGGTAAGTTTTAGCATCTGCATTATTGTTACAACTAACCCAGACTGTTGCTGTTACAACTGACCCAGACTCCTGTAGCCATGAACTAGCTAACATTACAGCCAACGGCTAAAACATTAGCACTAAAGACCTACACAGAATATATCCCCACAGACATACAAATAACATAATTTAAGTTTGATGAGTTTAACTGCAAAGAAGATAATGCTATTAGAAATTGAAATAAAGTAGAAAAACTTACTTTTTGGCATACAAATTACTTTTTTTCGTGTTGTCTGTGTTTGACAAAATGTGCTGATTTTTCACATGTGATAGCAGAACTGAGTTGGGCATGCACAGGATGAGTCACATCATTTGAAACTTAGCCCTGATTGGAGAAATTGGAAGTGTTACAACTGACCCACGTTACAACTATCCCCGGTCTCCCCTAGTGTACGTACATGCAGGATTTTCTATAGATTTATACTCTTCATATGAAACTCACAAATCTAAATGCCTAATCCTCTGCAGAGATGTACGACAATCCGTTACTGTATGGTTTCTGAAAATATGCATTGGCAGTTATGAAACAAAGAAGCTTCTCACAAATTGAGCATTGTGTTTTTAATTGTTTTGCTGTAGTGTGTAATGATGTGTGTAGTGTTTACATTTCTGAAAGCTTCGAGCTGCTCTTTTGGTGGTGAAGTTTGAGTTTTGCAGTGGGAAGGTGTGATTGTGTTTATGTAGCTTTAGAAAAGGATGTTGTGTTTAGACATTGGGGAACATGGTGGAAATGTTTGTGAAATGTGTTTTAGCATTTGAGGAAAAACTGTAATGAACTGTGTGACTACAGGTTTGTTTGTGCCTCCTCCACCTGAATTATCTCCTAATATGACAGTGTTTTACCAAAACCCTGAGTCTGCCTCGAACCTAATCATAAATACGTCAAATGAGGTTGTTGTAGAGACACAAACAGCCTTTTTAGTTGTTTATTTAATCTTAAAGATCATTTTTCTTTTTTATTTACCCATAGCCACTGTTTAGACAAAGGAGCACACCAATTTGGGTTCTCGGAATAGGCAGAGGAAAAAGCATTAATGATGGTCATCATAGTGATTCAAGTGCACAGTCTCTACCCAGAACAGGAGTGGGAGTCAGTAAGCAGCAGCAGGCATAATTGGTCATCCTAAATGAGGATAATATGATATGTGGCTTTCACTGTTAATTACAGAATAAGGAGTAAAAGACTCTCCTTATTTTTGGTTCTGAATAAGATTCCTGAAAGAGAAACGAAGTAGCACAGATTTTCTCTCTGCCAGACGTCACTGTTGCAACTTTAATCCTTGCCTGAATAGCAGTTCAGAGTATTAAAACGTGAATAATGAGAAAGATGCTTTTAGAATGAGTTTCGAGTAATATCAGCCCTCCGGGAGTGATTACATGTTGCAAATCTGAGCAGTTTTTTCCCTCTTTCTTTCTTTTATTTATTTTTATGGGCAGACATGTAATGATTAGTCTGTTGGATTTAGGGTTTTTTTTCCCCTCACAAAATAAGCAATATGTAAAATTTGTGGCTAGTTATAATACCAAGAGGGTGTTCTGATTGATATCCCATCTGTCCCTGTCCATTACTGTGGCAGGTCTGACTTGACACCTTTTCAATGGATGTGAATATGTAATACAGTCATGCCAAATCACGTATTACACAGCTAAAGGCACCAGCGAATCAATTACCTGCTAAATTATAGATGCAAGCCTTTTTACTGTTAATGCAGCTACCGTCTCAGTTGGGGTGACGGTGCTCTCATCCCAACTTGCAGGAAGGTGTTTTGGGTGTTCTATATTCTGAAGCTACTTGGATTAGTTAAGACAGCCCTATCCTTTGAGTTTTTTCAGGAGTTTCTTTCATTTGCATAATGTAGGAACATAGTGTGCTCCTGTTTGCTGAAATATTATTAGTTGCAACTTTTTATAAACCATATAAGTTGCATTAGTATTGCAACTTATATGGTTTATACAAAGTTCATGATCCATGATTCTGTATGTTTTTTTTAATTTTTTTTTATTTTGATCTTTTTACCTTGTCATAGAGTTTTTTCATTTTTCCTTATGCTATGTATGCCTTTTCTTTTCATAGTGGAGAAGTGATGGGAATGAATGGTAGTACTATATGGGGAGCAACACACAGCACACACAAAAGTCCTTGGATTGACCAGTCAGATTCATGATTCATGAAACCCTGTAGGCTACAACTGCACCTTTAAAAAGTGTTTTTAAAAAAAGATCAAATCTAACTTGTACTGGGGTCCCACAAAACAAGAATTTGTTATTTTTGTCAGATTTAATCACCAATTTCTGTGCTCAACAGCACAGTTTAGCTTATGCATTTCAACCTGTTTACACAACCTGATGTGAATGCTAAGCATGATGTGTAGTGTTTCCCTCTTGCAGCCTCATTACACGATCCTAAATTGCACACCTGTCAACAAGAAGCAACGGGGCAACGAAAAGGAAAAATAACAAATATTTTGTTCATTAATCCAACACTGCGAGTACATCCCCTTATAACTGCAATACGTGTTTGGGAGAACAACATCATGAAAAGCTCTTAATACTGAATATCCCTCTCACATACAGGAGTGCCGTCGACCCAGAGTTTGTGCACTCAGGTACTGTGTAAATCTTACTAATCATATGGTAAAGATTATATTATTTTTTTACTTGCTGTTTCTTCTGTTATTCCTCTGAAACCCCTAAAACCACACATCTAGGGCATCTTTTTTTACTAGCTAAATGGGGATCTGACTGTGAGAATAAGGGATGGTGAGCACTCATGGTAGCAAATTGTATCTGCACCCTAAATCATACTTTTTTTTCACTCTAAATGGAACCACAAGTTACAGAATAAACATTGTGCTGTATTGATAGACTATAAACTAACATCTGAGAAAATATGGTTATTAGGAACATTTTTACTGAGGTCCTATATCAAATGTGATGAGGCTTTTTTTTTTTTTAAATAACCAGAGCAGTGTTGCTCTGTTAGTTAGAAGAAAATGCAAATTTAGACATTACATTAAATTAAATTTGATACTTTATACCATTTTCAGAAGCATAGGAGTGAAAAAATGATTGTGATTAGAACAGTGCAAACAATAACCCCAATGACAACACTATTTTTTTTTTTTTTTTTTTTTTTTAGGTTGTCTGATGTGGTGCAAAATAAAGCAAAATACAGTTGCATAACTGTAAGGTGTTTGTATGCCAGATATTTGATTTGATAAGGAGTTGGTGATGTAGGCTAGCATTCTTTCTGTCTAGTGGCTGGGACATTAAGAGAAACATAACTGTTTTTGGTGTTATCCTGTTAAATTAACACTGTGGATGGACCTGCATGGTTGAACTGGCACAGATTTTATGTCTGATGCCCTTCCTAACGCATTGCATTTATCTTGATACCGGCATTAGCTGTATGCTAGCTTATGATGCGCTGAGGCTGGGTTTGTTATCCATCTGGGAATTTCTGATAGTTAAATGGTTAATGTTAATGGGTACACTGGCCAGGTTAATAGTTACATTAAATATTTAATATGCCAATGCTGCTGCTCAACTGACCTTGAAGTTCATTGTTCTATTGTTGCTGTTTGTGTTCAGCTGCTAGTGAGGTGAGGGGCTGTGTGCCTACCTGACTGTAAAGTTGAGTGTCAGCTAGAGGTGAAGACACAACAGAGTACCACCAAATGTGCATGGGGTTGTTATGGCAATACCCCATAATGTCATTTCTATGTGATATCTGCTACTCAGTCTGTGGCTCTTTTGTCAAACTCCAACACCAGAGTGTTGTTTCTGTGCAGCCACTCCCCTCATAGTTTCATAAATGGTTGTTTTGATTTCTGTGAAGAAGATGCTTTCATAAATCATTGAGTGATGCCACTGACTAGCCAATCCGTGGCATGCAGTCTGCTGATGTCACATTTTTGGATCGCCTCAGAAAGCTTGAAACCCTGGTCGAGTAGGTATTTAAAAAAAACAAACAAACAAAAAAAAAACCTGGTACCAGGTACTATGACCTAATGGAAATCCCTAAAAACCATTTTGAGCTGTGCCGAGGTGACCCGAGTAGGTACTAATGGAAATAGGCCATTAGTGTCGATACGGTTGTTAATGTAAACAGTAGTGCTTTTTTGTGTCGATTAGTACTGAATCGCTAGTGGCTACAGACGTCTGCTTGTTGCTTTAACGTTCTTTGTTTTCTTGCACAATTTCTTTTCATTTCACCTGAATTCATATTCACCACCCGAAATATAAATATTCTGAATGTAATCTATTTATTTTAAGCAGGTAAATAATTCAGTGCCCTGTGGCTGTTAAGTAGTTTCTTTCTACATTCAGACCATCCTGTAGTACTGGCTTTTGCTTTTAAAGTAGTTAAAGATATAACTTTAATTTTCTTTTATTGCACTGTTTTGTATATTAGTGGAAAAGGATGTATTTAATTTTGTTCACAAAATAATGGCAGAAGTGCATACTAAACTATCGGGTAGACACACACACAATGGGTTATTTTATGAAATAATACATGTAATGTGTAATAAAATAAAATGCTTCGGTACCCAAATTTGTGAAAATCCTCCCTATGATTTTTGCAAAGATTAAAAATGATCTTGCTGTTGTCATCAGGAATTGTGACATTTAGATGACAACAGATCTGATGAAAATAAATCAATAAATAAAACATTTCATTAAATTCTACGGGTCGGAGGGCACATTTCCTGTAGTGCAAATTACACAAGCTTTTGTTTAAGCAGTCACAGCAGAATGGTGAAATCATCAGTTAGCTGTTCATTAACTGTCAGCCAGTTACCGCATGTTGACAGGATTTACACCTCGTAGGAGATATCTGAGCACAGATAGCATCATCTGCATACACAAGTCATTAGTCCTTTCTGCTACTGGAGAGAGAAACAATTCATAACAAACCCACATGCGCATTTGCTCATTTAAAGTTTGGCGAAAAACTACAAAGCTGTTTAAACTGAAGGTATAATCTACAGCATCTTCCAGATAAATATGTCTATAATAAATAATATAAAGGTTTTCTTAGTTAAGCATCTCCTATTACAAACTAAAAGTGTGTGGTGGTGTATTCATCTGGAACGCTTGTGGTCTAGGTGTCTACTTAACTTAGCTGAGCTTAACAGAGACACAGAGCAGAGAGGTTAAAGCAGCAGTGTGTGTGTGTGTGTGTGTGTTTTGAGAAGCAATCATTGTGAAATAAATGATGATAAATAATGAAATGTTTCTATTTCTATATATTTCTCCAGTTTGTTATTTATTGCTGCTGCCTTGCTATTTACATTTTATTCCTACACAGTTGAAGTGGATCAACCATGATTTCATGGTACATGTACAATAACAATAAAGGGCTATTCTATTCTGTGATCCACTGTGTTGTTCTAGCTAACGCTGTCCTTTGTCATCATTCACTTTCCAGTTCTAATAACCATTATATTCTAATAACAATAATAAGCTTTTGTTGGGCCAGGAAGCAGGGCCAAGTTCAAATATTGTGGTCACAAACAGTATCCAACAGTTTTTGTTGATGGGTTTTTCTGTAAAGAAGTTTGCGACCTGTAACGTCATTCAGCTCTTGATTTGATTTCATACCCATCATTAATTTTGAGAAAAATGCTGTAAAAGATAAAGTCATTTCACTGACAACTGAGACAGTCTTCCAGACGGGTTAGTGGCCTGTTTTACTTTGAAGGTTTGTGATTAATGACCTTCCTTCCTTCCTTCCTTCCTTAAACACAGACTTATCTGCAGGTCTGCACTGATTTCAGACAACCTAAATCTTCACCTGCCTGCCTCCCCTGCTTCCTGAACTTTTCTCCCCGCAGTAATCTAAGCCAGTAGAATCCCTGGATGATGTGTGTTTTGATTCTCCAAACAGCCAGAAGGCTGTGCAGATATTGTCAGGGAGCTCTAAGGCACAGCACACAGCGGGGCTGGCTCTGCAGAGATTGCACCATAGTGCTTGCTTAAGGCCACAACAGCAGACTGACATTATGCACTCTTTAAGCTTCATTATGTTCATGTGTTGCAACCTTCTGGTGTCCACATGTCATTATAAAGAGCATGAAAATATATTGACCACCTAGACAGGGGCCCATTTTTGCAGCTTTTAACAGCTTTGTAGGCAAAGCTTTTCACACAGCGTGGCATTGTCTGAGTGCACAGAGAAATTACAAATGTTCTTCTGCGGCTCAATTACTTTCTCTAATACGGTTGCATTCAAAGGGTCTATTTTTGGAGACGATTAAACCAGTATTTCCCCCTCCATCGGTGGGCAGGGCCCCCATACATCTCAACCACCCACAAGCTAATCCTCATCATCAATCAGGCAACATTGTTACAAGGAGGGTGTGTTATTGAAATTAATTAAAAACTGTTTTGCCCTCAAAGCAAATGTATTTCCAATACTCTAACATATTTACAGAAGCGTAACTTTCAATATAATGCTAATGTCACTGTTCTGCACTCTTGTTCACTGATCTGAAACACAAAAATAAACATCAGAAATGCATTTTTAAGTAAAAACTGTACACTCTTCTATCAAGCCAGCCATGGTCTAGGATTGGTTCTCGATAGAATATACAATATCTGGAATCAACGTGTGTGTGATAAGAAAGGTGGTAACTTCTAAAAGTACTTTTATTGCACCATGTTCATTCACTCATGAGCTTCTGTAACATGAATCAAATGGCTGAACTGCCACCTCAGCATACAGTCAAGTTCTGTGGAGTCTTCTTAATGACCTACTAATTTTATTCAGGTGTGCTGCAGCAGGGACACATTAAAAAGTTTCAGGACACTGGCCCTCCGGGACTGGAGTTTGACACCCCTGCCTTAACCAGAACTTGTATAAAAAAAGAATAAAATTGTCACTATAGCTATCTTAAAAAATAATAATTATTATTATCTGGTCAGATCATATATCATAACGATTTCTGCCTTCCTTTCCTGACCTTTTGCCTGACATCCAACATCTGTGCAGACGTCATCTCTCTTATTGAAATGTTGAGCAAAATTGAACTCTATTTATTTGACACAATAGTCACCCACAATTTGTTAGCCTTGATTGTATTTTTCATTTATTTTCCATGTTCCACCCTCATGCTGGATCATCCTTCAAACAGGATAATGTGGGAAGGATGCAGCTTAATGTCTCATATAGAAACTGTGGCCTCAATCTGAGACTTCTTTTCATCCCTGGAAAATAAATCTCTGTACTTGGTCTTGGCTTCGTCAAAGAATCCAACAACAAAGCCGCAAGAGGAACGTGTTTGTGTACGTGCATGCTAGAGGATGACGTAGTCAGAACGTCCTGTACCGACTTCACAATTGTAACACATACTGATCTTTTCAGCTCTGGATCAGGACTCTGAATTTGCATCATCCTAAACTGTATGCAGATGTATGAGCATCTATTCTCTTTTGCTGCAGTTTCTTGTGAGGAATGTTGCATGGAGCGTGAAATAGTTTCATAAAGCTTTAGGGAGGAGGTGTGTTTGATTCATAACTATTTCACATCTGAAATGGGGTGTACTTTCAACCGTAGCTATTTTTTTTCATGCCATCTGTTGTTTAGATGCCAAAATGTAGGAATCTGCATATCTCAAAACTAATGAGAAACTAATGGGCCATCACCAAAAGTCTATAAATGTGAGCTGTGACATTATGTGGAAGCAAATGATCTTGCATGCGCTGGTATGTTTTGTTTCCCATTACACAAATGCCTTTTTCTTTCTCAATAAGTGGAGATTCTTTTCCCACCCACTCAACTTGAAAACCAATTCTACCTGTACAAAGACTGCTGTACCATATAAATGAAGTCTTACTCATATGTATTTTAAAGTAAATCCTGTTTTTATCTGCATGTTTGTTGGCAAATTTCATCATCCAGTGACAGAAAATTTACAGAAGTTCCACACAGTTGGACTTAGGCGCCCAAAAATATACAGGATGAGGTGTCTTGGTGATATTAGTTGTATTACTTGTATCACTATGAGTTTGCTATGAGAAATTTCCATCTCAGTAGTTAGAAACTGTTCAACGGTTAATAATGCTTGTGCTTTCACTGAGGATTAGAGGATATTGAATCTGTTTTAAGAGTGATACCAATATCTAAAACGGTGATACTGATTGTTTTTTTCTTTCTCACAAACAAAATATAAACAGATATTGCTAATATCTGTTTTGTTTGGTTATTTAGTTACTCATTTAACCATTTGCCTGACTCTGCATGGATCAGCTGGTTGCTATCTTTTTAAATGTTCATTTTTGGGCTATTATATATGCCGATACCAAAAGACAAATGGCTAATATCTAACCTAAGTTGGTCAGGTTTTAACTTTAGTCTTCAACCAAAAACTGGTTAGCACATAAAACAGAGTTCTGTCAAATAGAATCAAAGCTTGCCTACTTACCATGGAAGCTTCATTCTGGCACTAAAAAAGTAAACAAACATTTTTTCTCATTCACAAGTCAACACAAATTCCAACTTGGTAGCTTGAAATTTATTTAAGTTATTTTCTCCATTTGGAGTGTTTTTTGTTTTTGTTTTAGCTTTTTAAATTTTTTCTTTGCATTTCAAAATTTTGAGATCTTAACTCAAAATTTTCAGATGCAGCGAAAACTTTTAGCAACAAAAATTTTTGTCTTGTGGGTTGAAAAAAATTACCTCAGAAAATTAAGTAACAAAAAGATCCACTCCACTTTCAACAACAGAAAAATGTGATTGGAACATGTGTAGGGTTCACCACACAGCATAAGGACTCACTTCCTTCAACTGACTTCTGTGTCATTTCCTGAACCAGCACAACCCCAACCTAGCTTATCTCAATCATCCACGCCACAACTGATACCTCTGACTCCACATACTTCATGTTAATTATTTTTACTTTTATTTTTACTATTGTAAACAAAGTCACAATTGGCATAACAACCCATCTTGTCATTGGCTATGAGTTGTGACAAAAATATAGCTTTTCAGTTAATGAAGTGCTTGTGGGCTTTTGTGCAGGTAGATTAGCTGTTAGTCTCTACAGTTCTCCAGGCTGTATACTAACTGATTGTTGTCAATAGCCTTAAATTTTGCAAAGCATAACAGTGGCATCAGTCTTTGTCTGCATTTTGATGCATCTGTCTGCATCAAAAATCAAAAGGAATCAATTCCAGTGTTTTCTCAAACCACCTGTTTACTGCTACATCGCCACTGAAACTATACAGTCTGCCCATATACGTCATGAAATGTTAAATGGCTACATGTTTTAACATTAACTGCTGTTTTCTGTGCAGACAGACTGTTCTACCGACAGCGAGAGTGAAGACAACTTCATAGTTGTCCCTCCACGAGATCATCTCGGCCTGGCCATATTCTCCATGCTCTGCTGTTTCTGGCCTTTGGGGATTGCAGCATTTTACTTCTCACAAGGGGTGAGGCCACACATACACATATTACCACAGGCATGCAATGCATACCCTTTCAAAGTTGTGGTCTGTCACACATGAATGATGCAGCATCTGTTTGTCAAGGTCTAGCATGCCCCCACCCCCCCTCCCCCAATCACTCATACACATGCTTCTATAAATTCGTAGAGATGGGAACACACAAACATGCAAACACACACATCTATCTTTATTTTTCTTTACTCATTACCAAAACATTAAGAGCCTTCGCTCTTAAAAAAGGACTGACAGCTGACTCTCTTACTGCAAGGCCAATTTTTACTGAGCTACGCATCAATAACTCAAGGCCAATCTGTAATGGCTGCTTGATGCTCTGTAAACAGGCTGAGAGCCTCCTTTAGGAAGAGTCTATAAATCACTTCCAAGGTTCTATCTGTAAATGCCAAGAAAGATTGTATTCAAAATAATAAGATGAGAGAGGGTCTCTGTGAACGTGTAGACTTTTCAAGAGGACTGAAGATGAACCCAATTAAAGGTGGGCTGATGTATTAAAGATGGTGAGCCCTTGGGAAAGATGAGGCGTAATTATTTTGCAGACACACTGGCATTCTTTGGGCTGATGCGCTAAAAACTAATCGTGTTTTATTGCAGTCCAGCATAAAAAATACTAAAAATGACCCTTAACAACGTAATCTGAAGCAAGAAGCTTTACCAATATTTTATTTTCAGTAACGTCTGCAATCACAACATAATAGGTATCTAATAGATTCCAGACAGACTTCCTCCCTCTTTTCAGTTCTCTTTGAAATGACTCTGATGATGTTATGTCAACCAAAGAGCACAGGGAGTGCCTCTTGTCTTGCCGCTAATCAAGTCTGTCCTGTGAATCATCAGCATAATAAAGACAACACATTAAAAGGCTATCAGCACAAGCGTACACGCGCATGCACACACACACAGCATGTCCGAAAATGCATGTAAACACACGCGCTGCACACACAAACACACAAACGTGCTAGAGACAGACAAGCTTTTCATTAAATTGCCCTGCGTCTGACCACAAATTCTTATCAAAAGCTCAAGCATTTAGCTGCCTTATCTTGGGCGCAAGTAGTCTAAGCCCGTCAGTGAATTATCTTGTCAGGAGCTAATTTGATTCTTCCTGGGTAATTATGGGAAAGTGATGGCTGTGTTTAGGGATGGATGATTTTTCTGCCAATCTCCCCCCTTTAGAAGGTGCTTTCCTGAAGAGCTGTCAGGATTTCAAAGATATGGAGGAAGTTTGGGATCACTTAATTTTATAGTTCAATAACCCACTTCACTGGTCTTCGTTTCATGCCGTTATTCAGAAGGACCAACCTGAAAGTGGTGATTCTATAGGAGCTAGCAGAGCACATGTCTGATTATGCTTACCGATGCATTTTGCACTGCACTGGTGGCCAATAATGGCAATATCAACTCAGCATGTAGGTAAAATCAGAATCTTTATCAGCTTTTACTTCATAAAAATATTATGGCTGAGGAATATATGACTCATTAAAAGAAGCTGACACAAACCATAACTAGCTGAAGCTGAGTCAGATTTCCTTTTTGGATTGGATGTTATCTAATATAATTAAAGGATAATTTTGATTTTCTGTGTTTTTGTTTTAGACATAGGTGCAAATAGCAAGATTAGCAACTGGTCTTCCTAAGCTGTGCAATCATCGCACAATCAATAGTATCATTCTGACTTTGTTAATCTCAGAATCCTACCCTTAGTGATACCAACATCCCAATCCTGCGAGCATTCAAGCGAACCCTGTTTCAATTTCCAAACCTAACCAAACAGCGATGCAAGCAAAGCAAAGAGCAAAACAAAGTTCCTAAATTCAAAGCCATGTTCTTCTGGCTGATTATTCCACTGCCACTCCAAATGAGTACTTTGTAGATCTCAAAAATAAGACAGCTATTTTTCCAAATCTAATATTTCCATGGCACGCACCCTGTGTGCATCTCTGCCTGCGTCATTTGCCAGAACAGCAGTAAGTGATGCCCTGGGATGAGAATGTGCTGTCCAGAACTGATGAGAGAAAACAATAAACAGATGTTGCATTGTTGCCTAGGGATGGGTATCGAAAACCGGTTCTTGTTAAGAACCGGTTCCCACTGTTTCAATTCCTTGGAATCGTTTGCCATTTTTTCAAACGATTCCCTTATCGATTCCAGTCGCCCCGAATGACGTCACCACGTTGCGGAGCGTCATTTATCTGGCAGGAAACATGGCGGCTCAAACGCTCAAAAGTTTGGTTCTACTTTACGAGAACGGATGACAACAGGGCAGCTTGCAATACTTGCAAAGTAGATATTTCATTTAAGGGAGGAAACACTACGAATATGCAAAAACATTTGCTCACAAAACACGCGATAACCTTAAATGAATGTCGTGTTTTTAATTCCGCTCCGGACTCGTGAATCTCAACCCAGCAGCAGCGGTAACGTTTGCACGTCCTCTCCCGTTAATACGGCAGGTAAATAATCAACTAACAGTGCATATTATGTTAGCGCGATCTGCCTTATTACAAAACCTGCCATTACTGTGCATTTAGGTGACCATGATGAGAGAGACAGACAGAGTCTGGCTCAGATGCTGGCAGTTCTTGCTACAGTCTGCCGGTAGCGTCTCCTTTCAGGCCAGGATAGACGAATGTCACCGAGCAGTGACTAAGTTTGTGGTAAAAGGTTTGCACCCATTTGCCACAGCAGATGCCCCCGATTTTCGGTAAGTGAATGTGTTTAATTGTAGGCAGGGACATTATTGGATATTCTTGTGTAATTGCTACAGAAGAATATTTATTTTATTATTTTACATTCACAATTTTTTTTCCTGGGGACCCTGTGACACCCCATTGAAGAGCCGTAGGTTGGATCTGTTAAGATCTCACTGTTGGGTTTGTTACTCCTAAATTTCTATCTTGTTCAAAGAGAAGATATAAAACAAAGATCTAAGCTAATTGACCTTAGTGTTCTCCTTTTTAAAAAAAAAAATAATCGATAAGAGAATCGAATCGTTAAACAGAATCGAAAATGGAATCGGAATCGTGAAAATCTTATCAATACCCATCCCTATTGTTGCCTAAGGTAATCTGTCTGTCACAATGATGTTTGGGGGTAAAAATCAAACAAATGGAGCTTTCAGATACAACAAAGCATGCGTTTCGCTCGCTGATGTTGAGGGCACTGTTTTGGAAGAGCTGTGGACCACATAGCAAAATCAGTTACGTTTTTGAAATTTCCAATCAGGAAAATCAAGAAAATTCTGTATATGAAAACTATATTGATTTGCCCTTTACTTCAATCAGAAAGCTTCAATAGATCTACTGAGAGAGAATGCTTAAGCAACCCTAAGCCATGCTTATAAATATTGCCTACCTACAACAAGCTACCTGACCGAGGCTGGGCAATTAATTGTCTTAAGGGGCTGCTTGAGAAACTGGGACTGTTGTAGAAGGCCGTACCATCCACAACAGTCCCAGGTTCTCATGTGGCCCCCTGGGAAAATGACTTATCCACTCCTGTACCCGACTGTTAAAACACACCTAATATGCAAACTGGGATGGAAATAAATTTTATAAGATAGGGATTTACCTCTGTCGCAGGTTCCTTTCACATATACACACCCCTCTCAATTCATTGCTTTGGCAGAGCTTTCTGTCTTTGTAGAACACTGTAGATGTGACAAGGGCAAAGAAATTTATTTATTTATATTTTAGAAATGATAGCACATCAGCTTCACCACTTACTCTAAGGACATTTAAAAACAAACACGTTAGCGACTGTAATAGACTCTGTGGATGGCAGATCAATAGTGTTTTTGTTCCACTGGAAGGTCAGGCCTAGTCAAATACAGCGCCGCTGCTTTCCCAAGGAGACGAGTGAGTGAAGGCGTCAGCAAACACCTTAACACAAAAACAGACATGCATTCATATGCTGCTGTAACGCTGTTCGCCAAAGACAACAGCTTTTATTGTGCATAATGTCTTTATGGTAACTTGTGGTGCACAATTTTGAGATTCAGTGTTAACCTCGCCCCACAAGCGCACGCATCAGCTGATAATAACTGGAATACCATAAATATCTGAGGGAAATTAGCTTTGAGCATTTGATTGGGAAGCGGAATTGAGTTTCAATTATTGCCGCTAATTGGGTGAGTGTTTTGTTTTGAAGATGCTGATGAATTTGTCACTTAGCTCTGAGACATCTGCGCTGGAAAGTGCAGAGTTGAGGAGCAGCAACAATCCATTTCACGATCTTGCAAATAAGACTCCCCTGAAGTTATCGTATGGCGTACGAGCCATAATAAAGAATGAAAATGAATGAGCTCGTTATAGCGAAACTGTTTCTCTATTTGTGCCTGTCTGTGCGAGGGAGGCGGAGACACAGACACAGAGAACGGGGCGTCGAGTGTTGTTTGTTTGGAAGAAAAACCCGTTAAGGGTGCCGAGTCTCCGTGCAGCCGAGTCTCAGATGTTATCTTTTTTCTATGACACCACATTTCAATCATTTTGTCAAGGTGGTGGAGATAAAGCCTTAAATGCTTCTAACCATTTTGCTCTCAAGGGTATTCAAGGAAAAATACAATGATTGACAGTGTTAAAAGTTAAGCTGCGATATTTTCGTCACTCTCAGTCCACATTACAGCATTATTTCAGTTTGTCACAAAATGCCTTGATTTCATTTTAACTGACAAACATTGCGTATCATATTTGACAAATGCACCAGAGAAGCTGACCCTCGAGTGAGTGCCCTTTGAATAGCCTCTGTAGAAAAAAGACCCTCTTCAGTCTGAATCTCAAAACAAGTCAGAACTATTTTAGTGTCCCCAAAGACCTCTGTGGGGTTGTGCTAATATATTGTCAGAGGGAGAATGTGCTTTGTGTCATTTTGAAAGCAAATTAAAGCCTAATTTCCCATAAACCCCTCATAATGGTGCTTCTGTTCCAGTGATTACTGTATTGATGTGGAAGCTGAAGGCTGCCTCGAATGCACATATTTCGTCTGGATTTTCTTCCTGACCTTTCGAGGCATTTATCTAAAGAGCCTCTCTCGTTGGCTCTAATCTAGCTGTCTTTGTCTTGGACTATTAACTTTGTCTTCAAAAATCTGCTCAGCCTTAGAGAAACAGTGCAAAGTGGAAATACCCTGTGCTGGGTTTTTTTATTAAGTTCAAACAATCAAAGTGATACAAGACCCTTCCTAATGGCCACTCTGCGTGCATTCTGCAAAACTACAGAAGGTTCTGACAGATGCGTTGTGTCTGAGCCAGGGTTACATCCACAAAAGTCAGGAATTCAAACAAGTGATTGGTTTTCCAGTGATGTGCAGTGAAACATCTTCTTCACTTGCTGTGGGCGCTCGCAGAAACATACTGAAAGTTTTAGGCATCTGATTTTGTTTAAATGCTTCGTAATTGTCTCCGTACCCTAAAAAACAACCCCAACACAAAGTTTTCAGTCCAGTGAGCATCAAAAAATCCTCTTGAGCTCTGAGCTCTTGGCAATTAACAATGCATCCTTAAAAGCAGAAAAAAACCAGATTATTAATCCTGTCTGCATTTATGTTCTTAACAATATATTGAAATGACTACATAAACAATGCCTGTCTTTCTGTTCTAATATAATTGGCTAAAGCCAGATAAATATGCAAAATTCACTTACATCTGCTTCACTGGAGTTATTTTACCCTGGTGAGAAACTGCAGAGAATGAGATCCAGAATTTTGAGCTAAATGGAGGAAGGCATGAGTAACTAGAGGTCATATTCTGGTTCAGCTGCTTTGTCGCTGTTTGCATGACTGTAGTGCAAATTGGCAGAGACTATGAATAATACAATATTTTTGTCAGGAGAGAGCGATAAAGCAAGACACTTAAAGAGTAATTAAAATAATGTATTTGACTTAATATGCACAAAAGGGAAAAGAAATATGCCATTAGCCTTTGGTGAGTAGACCCCATTGTGATGTCATTATTTTAACGGGTTAGTCATTTTATGGAGTCTAGACCCTGGTGGTGGACGAGGAGGGATGACATGAGAACTGGACGGATGTGAAGAACCCACCAGTAAGGTTGAAGAGAATTGCATTAATTCCACACTGAAATAACACCTGGCAGTGGGAGAGAAAGCACAATCTGATTGGTTTGACAGCGAATAAATGACCTCGGGAAAAAATGATGAGTTTGAAGTGGGGAAACGGGAGAGAGGGATGTGCGGTAATCCAAACAGAGCTAGCATCAAGACAATCTTCCTGATAGAAATGTCAATATATATTTTACATTAGATTTATCGCACACTGGACTCATTTTTTGTTATCACTGTTTCTGTAAAATGTACTGTAATGTGCAAAAGAGTTGAGCCTTCTGATATTTCCTCATATTTTGCTGGTAGAACAGGAAGTAGGTGCAGCGATTTATTAAAACGTGCAAACATAATACAGTTTTTAAGGCAAAGACAGAGTTTGTACAATTCTAATAAGTTTGAATGTCAATAATTAGTATGAGCACCTTTATTATTCAAGAAAGACTGAACTAAGCTGTTTGCATATATTAGAGCCAATTTCTTAAATTTGTCACTTTGTAATATATTGTATTATTTAATTTAGTTCAGTCTGTTACTGTTCTTATTGTGTTGGAGCAACTGTGACCAAATAATTTTCTTAGGGATTAATAAAGTATTCTAAGTCTGATTCTGATGATTCGGAATAGTTCTCCAGGCTTCTTGAAGGACATTTAAAGCTCTTTTTAGATGTGTGCTGCCTTTTCTTCTGTTCTGTCAAGATGTTCCCACACTGCTTCAAAAATGTTGCGGTCCGAGCTCTGGGGAGGCCAATCCATGACTGATACTGTTCCACTGTATGTTTCACATGGTCTCCCAGTAAGACCATTTCTAATGACGCTAGTAGATGGATCAACTGAAGAGCCAGATGCATCTCTCGGCTCCCGTCAAACGTCATTGCTGGATTTTTTTTCTTTGTAAATAGTAAAAAATGTCAGCATCACCTTCAAATATAATTTAGGAAATAGTCTTGCCACTTTTTATTGCATCTTCCACTCTGTATTTTCTCTACTGCCCTCATTTTGTTTAAGGACATGCTGCACTCGATGCCAAGATCCGTTTTCAGCTAACAGCTATTTGGGAATCACTTTATTGCTGCAAAAATACCGTGTTATGTCATCTTTGGCTCTTTTTTTTTTTTGTGGATTCAAATAAAGAAATTAGAATAAATTATGTGTTTTTGTTACAGGCGGTAAAAACAGTATTAGTGCTATACAGTACTGTATAAAATATAAAATTTTAAGTGCAATACTTAAACATTATACTGGCTTAATGTTACAAAGACAGATTTTGTTTTACTATTTATATGACTAGCACAAAAAAAAACCAAACAGCCAATCTTTAAGGAAAAGCAACTTTGAAAGGCCTTCAGAAAGCCTCGAGAACTATCTCAAATTATACTATGTTAAAAAAGTAAACTGCAAGTATTCCTTACTCCAGTCAGTATTTCTTCTCTCCCCTCAGATATCCAACAAGACCACACTTAAATAAAGAAAGATGCCATGAGACTGCATACCTGAACCAGCTCGCTCTTCTCAATGAGAAGAAGATTTCAGAATTCTTCTCAGTTTTCCCTTTTGTTGAGCAAAGCAATTCTACAAAAGCAGCTCACATGCAAGACTTTCAAAGTCGAAGGTCAAACCAAGTATAGCTCTTTCTTTTTTTTAATGGAGACTTTGTGTTTAGGGTTCCACTCCCTGTCTCTGCCAGATGCAAACTGTCTGACTACTGACAGAGCTGCACCTGAGTAGCAGACGCAATCCCTGTTAACCTTGATTTTTAGTAAGAAGTGTTACCTCATGTACTTGGTGCTGTGGCTCACCTCCAAAATGAAAGCGGCAGAGTGAGCTAGTGTGACCCTAAGGCCAACTTCATCATACTCACATGCCACACATCATTATTAAATTGGATACAAGAATAATGAAGGCTATTTCATGCATCCGCACAGTGCATTTCAAAATTCTGTTAGCACAGGTTCACACCCATCTGACTGTATTGTTGGCACATTGAATTATGGTTGTAATTTATAAACATGTTGAACACTGGAGACTGCTGAATCTTTGCAACTGCTGTAAAAAAAAAAAAAAGTAGTAAATACAGGAAGGCATTGTAATAAAAAAACTGAATTTATTTTAATTTAGTGGAAGAAAAATGAAACAAGAAACTTAAAAAGCCAATACAAAGGCCGAAAAACGCCAATATAACAGTTTATGCTCTGTAATTTCTGCTTCAGGGATAACCTCCACTCAGTGAACTAAATGAAAAAGAGAAATCAAAATAGTCTATTTTCCCTTCCTTTCCCTTCTGGCGAGGAAATCCCTTTGAACAAGAAGATAGCTAAAGGTTACATAGCACAGCTGCAAAAAGTGTTTATACCTGCTCCTGCTTTAGAGAGGAGATTCTCTATTTACCATTATTAACTAGCAAATCCCCCGCTCTATGTGTGGGAGATAGGAAACATGCATACATATATTACAATCATTATAGTGTGATGATAAATGCTAAAAAAAAAATGTATGTTTTGATGTAGATTCCAAATACTACATCCAAACACTGCACAACTCTGCAGCTTCCTGCTTTATAATCTTTTTCAGCTCAGTGTTTTGGAGCCCAGACTTCACATTACAATCACCACAAAATTAGGATGAATTTCTAGCCTACATAATTACATTTAGATGTGTTTAAATACAACCAACATGTTTAATATACATCTACAGTGACTAATGAGGAAATGGACCACTTCAAAACATAACCAAGTTTCAGTCTGTTTATTTCTGAAGTTATTACGTATCAAATAATTGTTATTTCTGAGAGTGTAAGTACTGCCCATTGTTAATCTCACAGTGTTAATTTAGTTTCTGCTTTTACCATAGACTCTTCTAATACACTTCTATTCATTACGCTGAATCATGCAACATAATCGCTTCAGTGTTTGCACTGTAAAACACAAAGTCAGTAGTTTCCTGGAAACACAAATTAGACAGATTAAATATATAAATCAAATTTAGTCAAATGGCAAATCATATATACATGATTATACTGTAAATGTATACATACAAATATATATTTTCCTTTTTGTCAGTATATATACTTAGAAAAAAAGGCTGCAGTACCTGCATGCGTGTCATCATTCATGTCTGTAAACACAGAAAAGCTCAAAGAGTTTTGAATTACTTCTGATAAAACTTTGTATGTGTGTAGAGTTGGGTGATGTTAACAGTTCATTAAAACTTGGCTTCCATCCTACAAGGTCTTAAAGGTCAGCTTAATGATTAACGGATTTAAAAACTGACAAAAGCCTTATAACTTCACCTATAAACTATGATTCTTAGTATTGAAAGTACAGTATAGTCTAACAATATAAAATATCATTCCCCATTTGACCTTTCCTTTAATGTTAATAGGTTGATCTGAAAGTCAAAGTGATAGTAATGCTGTAGGTATTTAAAAATATGTTTATCACTGCCGTTGTTTGTATTGACAACGTATGGGAAAATAGTGAATAAATATTATATTTATTATAATATTATTAATATTTTATTTTGATGTTGTTATATACATTACAGTAAAAGGCTAAGTGTTTAAATACATAACAATTTGAATACATGCTCGTGAACAACTATGATTTTATTTGGAAAACAAAACTATCAAATAAAAGATCAATAGAAACTTTTTCGCTTGACATTTATCACTAAACATTTAAAATTAAGTTTAGTAAGTAAAGTAAAACATAATTGTACTGAAAAACATATCAAGTATATTAAAATGGGTTTCAACAGAGAAAAACGAAAAGCCTGAAATTACTTTTTATTGCACAACAAGAATGTATAAAAAGAACAAATAAAGCAAAATGAATGCATAAAGATCTCAATGCCATTTTCTTGAAAGCAAATGCTGCCCAGACAATGAGAAGCCTTGGTGGAGGTTTGTGCTCTCAGAGTGGTTTTTGTTATTAAAGCAGATTGCTTGAAAAATAAATTTATGTCAGAGGACAAAATATAAGGATATATAGGATTCTTATTTGATTGAAAACAAAAACTAGTATTTACTGCGGTTTAACGGCTGCTTTTTCTAGTTACACTAACAGGGGCTCGTGAAGAGGATCTATATGTGCCTGTTGTAAATGGGTCATGTCAGTGGGAGTCACTCTTTGGAGGGGGAAAAAGCAGTGTGGGCACACAAAGAACCAGCTTTAAACTCTGTGACATGAAAGCATGGATTAACTGTGTGATATATAAATATGAAAAGAATTATTATTTTTTTAGTTCAGTGATAAATTGTGAATCTTGTTTCCCCCCATACGATTTTTGTCATTCAGTGACAGCAGCTGAGGTGACCATAACCTCCTGTCCTTCACATTTTCACACTGATTGCGATTTCTTAGTCCTGCAGTGCATTTTTTATTCAGTTCGTGTATTTAGTCAGTCAGTTGGTCTCTCCATTTCCATAACTTGAGGTTTTACATTGCAATAGAAACAATAAACAACATATTTTTCAGTGGCTCACCATTTCTCTTGAAGTCGTTGCAAATGTTATCAGGCTTCTGACTTTCTTCTTCTTCTTCTTTGTTTTCTCTTTTACAGACCACTAAGGCAGTGAACAAAGGTGACTTCCCGCTGGCCAACATCGCCTCCCGAAGGGCTTTGTTCTTAGCTGCCCTCTCCATCACTATAGGCACCGGTGTGTATGTAGGGGTAGTGGTAGCGCTCATTGCCTACCTCTCTAAACCAGGGCACATATAGCAGTCACACCTTCTTTCCAAACACCTCCAGGGAGCCCAGGAAGAGAACACCGTCCTCTGGGGAATGTCACTGCGCCTGCAGACTTTGAGGAAAGTTTTTCCAGGATGTACAATTCCCCCCCCCCCCCCCCCCCCCCCCCCCCACCTTCCTTTTGTTCCAGACTTCTCTCCCTGCAGGCCCGTGTCATCCAAGATTTGCCACAGTGACTAGAGAGAGGTCAAGCAAGAGGGCAAGAAGAGGGAGGACTGTGGATTGAGAGAGACTGCTGAGACAGAGGGTTTGAGTAAAGGAAGCATTCCATGTTGGAGCCCAGTTTGCATCGCAATGGCTTAAATCCATGTTGGCTTCATCCTCTCCTTACGGATTTTTAGGTTCCACAAGCCCTAAAGAAACTTTGAAGAGAGAAGCTCATACAGTAACCTATTGACCTTTACCAATTATTACCAAGCAGAGGTTTAGGAAGGTTCAGATCAACACAGTGTAACTTATTCACCTAAACCAATACTATACTGTTGTTATTGAGCTGCTGTTAAAATTGGAGCTGCCCTGTGGAGTCTTGCCCTGTATCATCTCAGTTTGCCACCTAGGATTGTCTTTAATATACTATAATCTGCCCCCATCAGCTCAAAAATGCATTTGTCTCTGGGCTGACTGCCTCACACTGCAAGATTAGAAGAAAAAAAAGACATTTGAGAATATTTACAGTTTCTTAAACCATGACAAAGGAGGACTTATTTCCAGAGGGACATAAGAAAAAAATATAGAGCGTTCATCAATAAAGGATCAAACTCTTGAAAATCAAAATAATAATAATTATAATAGGGAACACGGTTCCCTTCTCATTAAAACAAATGCACTGGCATGAATCAGAAAAATCTCAATGGAGCCACAGGCCTGCATTTTTCCTCAGTAAAGCTAGCCATCTGTCAAATCCCTAGTACTCCTAAAATCTGCTCATGCAGATATGTTTCCCTGCATACATGCAAATGTGCTTTGTTTTGTTTGTTTTTTAATGTTTGTTCTTTTGTGTTCTCTACTGTTTAAAAAGTGTCTTCATTAATACTGCTTAAACTAATGTTCATTTATGGCCTTTGAAGTAAAGCACAGATGTGAGATGGTCAGATATTCAGGGCAAATGGTGTCCAGTGTTTCTACAAGTGACACATCTGATAACACAGCATGAAATATGAAATGAAGCATGAGCCAGGATGCCATATACATCAGGTACATAATGTCAGTTCAAAGCAGGACTTACATACAGTTAGGTTCTTGGTTTTTGGACAAAGACTTAATTGTGTAAATTTTGGTTTGTTGGAAATCAAACGATCAAGATGTGCAGACTTTCAGATTTCATTCAAGTGGTTTAACAGAAGTATTTAATTAGTATTTCATTTCAAGAGGCTCAAAAAATACTAATAATTGGACAATGGACTAACAAGCAGTTACACAGCCAGGTGAGGCCTGGTTTTCTGCACCATTCTATTATAAATTAAGCAAATAAAAGATCTGGAGTAGATTCAAAGGGTCAAATGTGGCATTTGGTAGTGGAACTGAGTCACTGGTGTTTATTGATGATAATGACATGGCTACACTCTGTTCAGATTCAGCTATAGCTGTAAAACTGATCACACTGAACTTCACAGTGGAAATGGAAAGCAAACCAAGGCAAAACAGTTACATATCCTTCAATGGTGAAGTAATTCGTGCGTATCTGTCTGAACCGAGCATGTCATTAAATACAAACCCAATAATAAGCAATTAAATGTGACCACAGTAAAGGCCTAGCAGCGAATCTGAAGCAAGGAAATGCAACATTTGGTGACGTATATAGATTCCAGACTTCAGGCAGTCACTGATTGCAAAGGATTAAATAAAAAGTATTAAAAACTACTTAAACTGATGTAGTTTGTGCAGTTAATTTTGAACCTGTAAAAATGGGGGACTGTGTTTCCTAAACAGTGTTAACCCACCGAATTTAAGCTTCAAGTCTGCACTTCATTCTCATCTTCATTGTTTGAATTCACTGTGGTGGTATATTTGTCATTGTTCAAATAGTTATGGGCCTAACTGTATATTTATATATATATACATATATTAGGGGTGCAACGATACACAAAATTCACGGTTAGGTTCAGTTCGATACTTTGGTGTCGCGGTTCGATATTTTTTCGATACAAAAAAATGTTCATGCCTTTTTAATTTGTCATTTATTGAAATTATAAATATATATTTTAACTCAAAAGTACAGTTTTTAAATTTAATGTTGCTGAAACAACAAAAGCAAAATAATAAAAAAAATAAATCTATCTGATCGAGGAATCACTCATCTTTGGAAAAGAGAGTTTAATACAGAGAATGAGGATGGGGGAGGTTCAATTTCGGGTAGCGTTGAGGCAGTTGCCATGTTGCAACAAGCTTAGCTTCTGTCTTGCTAGCTTGCGCTGCGCTCAGTGGATCTGCACTCGACAGTGAAGCCTAGGCGGAGTAGTCAAATGCAGATCCACTGAGCTCTCAACACAGACCGCATCGTCAGAAGAAAAGTTGATAAAATACATAGAAAATTTGGTATTGTTCGAACCGAAAGCACTGTATGGAACGGTTCAATATACGAGTATTTTTGCACCCCTAATATATATATATATATATATATATATATATATATGTAGACTTTTCCAAGTGTGGTAGTCCTGATTTTAGCTCTGATCATTTATTTGATTTAGAGCTTTATCATAAATTCAACTGAGTTAAATTAAAAAACAAACCAAAAGGCTCATATTTTGCACAATGCCTTTTCCCACTTTCCCTTATTCCAGCTAATAAAACAGGGGAGATTTCGCTTTGTTCCTTCGCACTTTGAAGGTGAAGACGTTCAACAGACAAGTTCACAGATTTTCTGCAAGAAGGGCTTATTAATTACTGATATTTTAGCTTGTGTTTTTACACAAGTCTGGCAGATACTATTTCAAGCAGTGAAGCCTCAAGGGGTGACGATATACACTTTGCTACCCTGCACAGGTCCTGTATTAGTCATACCTGACAGTTATGGTGCACAATTAGCTCCCATTAATGGCTTTTTCTGAAGGAATGCATATTCTCTGGAGCATAGCCCTAAAATAGCACAACCGCATTAATTTCACTAATAAGCCACTTTTGATGTCACTGCTTGCTGTCAAACCAGGCAAGTAAACAATCCATTTACACACATCCTTGGGTCTGTGAAATTTTTAGGCTAAAATGTAACTCTGTTCTCATGTGCTAATGACGAGTGAATATCTTTCCATATTCTCTACATGAGGAAGTTTGAAGTTTGGGGTCCGAGCTGCAGTTTAATTCAAAAACCCCAAAGTTTCTTTTGAATGTTGTCTTTGACTGCCTTTATGGGTAAACAATCATCTTCTGACTAAAATAAGTCAGAAACGGACCACAGTGCACTCTTAAGGGGTTCTGAAGACAGGATAATGTATCTGTATATGTTTAGTCTGATAACCTTTGACACCTTTTTGACCACTTGTCCCAAACTTAACTCACAAGCTACCGATTGCAGTGTATGCACACATGACCATCACTGTACCTATAGTGAAAGTTTGTTTTCATCTCACGGAGAAAGTTTTATTGCTGATAGCGATGAAGATACTTTGTGTTTCGTAGCGTGTCATTCAAATGATGTGTTTTTAGCTGGCTTCTTTGGCAACATGGTATTGTGCAAAGTGTTACAACAATACGTAAGTTTTAATGCTGTTATTTCTTTTTTTTTTTCCTCATTGTGATGAGCTACACATCCATGCAACAAAGAAGTTTGCTGAATGCCAGGTTGATAGTGATCTCTTCGTGTCGTGCTTTTAAGCCGCGTTAAAGAAAAACAATGTTGTTACATTATCTTTGGGATTTCTTTCCTATCTTGTGTGACGGCAACATGTACACATTGCAAATAAAGACATGTTCAAATGTAATGACAAATAAATCGGGAAGGATGGCCTTTCTTTGAAGCAAAAATTATTTCTCTGATTTTTGTAATGTGAAGTTCTATAGTTGGATTCATATGTGAAAAGCCCTTCGCAATCTGAAGGAACTGGCTGAGCAATTGAGATGCTTGAGTTGTTCTTAAAGCAAAAGCAAACACAGACTGAGTCATGGGGTGTAGGTGGTTTTGCCAGAAAGAGACAGAGGAGCAGCTTTGAAATCTGTATAACTGCACCATTCTCTTTGCTGCATGCAGGAAAGTACATTTCCCTTTGTGTTGTCAACCATTATGGTTATTGAACAGCAGAGCTGTTGCCTACCCAGCTCAACATTTCACACAGTGAACAAAATGCCAACAGAGCAAGCTAACATTTCCCACATGGTGTCCTATTATTGCGGCAGTCACTTTGACAAAGAAGAGCAATGATGTTATATTCTGTTGTGATTGTTGGTTGTGGTGCACATTATCAATGGCTCTAAACTTTTTTTTTCTGTTGTTGTTGTTGTACATACCCCCACAGTGTATCAGATGAGCACAACGGGTGTGGTGCAGCCCGCAAACACCACTTTACTTGTTTGTTTCCTAAAATATGAATACTGCTGGCTTAAAAAAAGCAGATTTTTTTCATCTATCTCCACGACTTTTAACTTGTCAAACTGTGTCCCTTCTTTAATTTATGGTGGTTTAGTAAAAAGGCAAATAGCGATTGTCTGCACTTTTCTTCTTTGGTATTGTCACAAAGAAGAAAAGGTCACCAGCATCACCAGGGAGGCAAATTTGAAAGTCTGACTGGCCAGATCATACCTTCGGCAGAGCGTGGCCTCATCGAGCATGAGTTTTTCTATTATAGTCAATAGGTTTACAGGGTGAGGATTTTGGGAAGTGCTGCATTATCTGCAATTTATGCATCACAAACTGCTCAGCAGACTACATTTATCACACATAGTTTTGAAAATGTTTGCAAATGGTGAAGTCAAAGTATTAGAACTCTGCATCGCATCATTGCTTGGCTGTATTTACCAAGATTCTCAAGCTCAATCTTTGGCTGTATCACATGAATTTTGTAAAAGGATTATTCCCTGAATTAAGCTCAGCTATTTCAGTTCATCATTACATTTTTGATATTTTATTTGCATTTTCTTTCAAAGTCACCATCAGCTGCAACTTTTTCCTACTCTTAGTAACTGATTAATTTCCCTTTAGTATTTACAGTTTCAAGCTACTGCTTTTCAATTTTTACACTAGCTAACAGTTAATTCTGTTGTCTATTAACCAACTATAATAAAGGTTAGTATGTAGCTTAATCTCTATCATTTCATTTTTTTTTCTTTATTGAATAGGACAGTAGACAGAAGATAAGGAAGCTGAGAAACAGCAGGGGAATGACAGCCAGTAAACCTGGGGTGAATTCAAACTGGGGCCTTAATAGGCGTACAATACACCATATGTTAGCTATTACATTAGCTAACATGCACATTAATTACAATCATTTTAGCTGGTTTCAACAGCTTGTTTTATTTACAATTTCAAACATTTCACACAGCTATTTGAATTACTTATTTCTTAAAGCTGCTAATTTGTAACTTGTAGCCAGCCGGTTCTGTGCATGTTCCAGTTTGTAAGCATTTGTTGGTGTCACTATCCTGCAGCTGAATCAGGTTGATGAATGTGCATTTTTTTTTTAGTTATGCTGACAAAAACTGAAGTACGCCTTCCTCCTTAAGAATGAAGAAACTAAATTTGCATAGCCGAATCTCCTCTGTGAGAGGGTTAAATGCAGCTCTGCCGTGCCAGCATACATGCAACAGCAGCGACTGCAGCACCAGCTGGGGAAGAGCTCTCATTACAGTAGGAGAGTGAGGAGTGAGTCACATGCTGATGTCTTTGTCAGTGAACATGCTGCAGCACAATAACCAATGATGAGATGCTTGCCTAGTCATCCAGGGTGAAAAGTGCTCATATGAAACAAAACAAAGAGCTTGTTTCACTTTTTTTTCCATCAGGATATGCTGAACAGGCAGACAAACAAGCAGATTGAATTAATAAGCAGTATAGATCAAAAGAAGGCTGTTGTGTTTGCCAATGCTCCGTGCTTTTGCCAGAGAAAACAAGACAGTGAGTGGGAAAAATATTTTGTGTCTGATTTGTGCACGAGGGATTTCTTCTGTACATTTAGATTAAATTAAATCATTTGTGAAGGTGCAGGAAAGGGGGCCTGTTGTTATGAAGTCACTAATAAAATCTTCACAGACTGTCAATTATTGAGAGTTTACAAAGAAGAAAAAGCAAAGCAACTTCCTCGGTTGCTCTCATCTGTGGATGAGTCACTTTTCATCATTTCAACGAGCGTTTCTTGGCAATGCCAGAGATTCCTCCAGGAGAGAAACAGGCTGGCTGTATTTGCTCACCTCATGTTTCTGACTGGAAGCTACAGCACTGGACTGCAGTCTACAAGTGGATTTCTCGAGATGCGTTTTTGTGTTTCACTCAAGGATGGTGCGGTTCTTTGGAAACCTCCCTTTATGAACCCTTATGCATAACAAAATCTGTGAGCAAGTGGAGTTGTTCCAGTAATCATGTTTAGCGGTGGATTAAGCCAAAAAAAGACATGTGGAGCAGCTTCCAAACTACAGAAACAATTTGGGTATTAATTACAGTGTCAACACTACATGTCCCTCGTGGTTTTAAGTGTGATTTCCTTCTCAGCTGCCGTGCACTGCAGTTACCAATTCTCATTCCTGCATTTTTTCCATTTTCCTGCAAACGGAAGGAGACAAAGATGAAAATGAAGCTGGTGGGAAAAATAAACTTTTTGCAGAAATGTTCTGCACATAGATTTAGGGATGTAATGCATGGCAACCCAGATATTTCCAGCACCCCCACCCCATCAACAATTGTCTTTTTTTTTTTTTTTTTTTTTTTTGAGGAGATAACTTGCTCCAAGACACCCATGAGGATTCCATATCGGTAGAGGAGACTGATGGAAATGAAAATTGAAGAGCAAGCACCCCCTCGTCTCCTCCCACTATATGATATTTCCCTACAGCTGTAAAATAAGAAGTACGTTTAACATAATTGATTTGGGCTGGATTGTTATTGCGTTGTCTCATTTTAAAAACAATAACAACATGCTAATTTTGGATTCTAATGAAATTGCTTGGGGTATTAAGGAGGTTTTTGGACAGACTGCAAACTCTAAAAAGAGGCTCATTTAGCTTATGTGACTCAGGCGCTGTCTATAAAAATAGCACGAAGAGCAGGTGCTGGTTTTGAGCATACCTTGTGAATTTGCAATGCTAGATTATTCAGGGAAAAGAGCTTAGAGGAGTGTGTGCTGCCTTTCTTTCTACCGAGATCTCCAAAACAGTTTAAGAAAAAAACAAAAACGCCTCACAGATGTTGTGTTTTCTAAATGTTTCCATCTCAGATGACAGTATTAGCCAAGCCGGGGCTATTTCAGCTTTATTTCCAGAGCAGACCCCAAGGATACAGTTTACATCACATCACCCACACACACCCTCAAAAAAACCCACAGAAGTATTTGCATTTTCAAACTGAACTGAGCTTTATCTATCTCTCCTATTCCTGCCAATATATTTAGACTGGATATTCTTTGTGGGTATATTTGCTTTCACTTATCTCTTTCAATAAAGAAACCTCAGCAGAGAGAATAAAATTATGTCCCTGCTGAATAACTGAATTTGTCAGTTATTCATGAGAAATAGTTAAAAAAATGTCTTTAGAGTGAGGGCCAGAGAGCCATTCATTTTGTTACCTGCGTTTTAATTGGCTGCAGTTAAATGAATATTGTCAAAACTGTGGAATGTGTATGACTCTGTGCACTCGTAAGACTGAGGAGCTTATTGTGAAATACATTTATTTTTACGTGCCTGCAAAAAGCTATGGCGCTTTGAGTCGAGGAGGATGTGCATTAACACATATTCAGTCAGTTTCTCACTAAAGCATGTGGATAGTAAGGCTACAGAGCAGGTGAATAACACAGAGCTGGCTGAGAACATCTCATACAGACAAAAATCTCTGTTTTTAGTAAAGCCTGAAACCATACTACTGCTGTGCTGCTCTATCCATGACTCTCCACCTCTCCTTGACTAAAGGGAGTGGTGTTTTTTAGGAAGATCCTTTCAAATGAAATGAAAGTGAGTGATTTCATGTTTTCACATAACACTGGCTTTTATCTTGCTGCTGCACTCGTCCGTTTGTCTGTAACCATGGGAAAGAACAGAGGCAAGAGAGAGCTAATTTTATGGATTTTCAATCCCCCGGGAAAGACCCAGATACATCTGTAAAGATTTATCTATCAATTCAAAAGCAAGCAAAGGGGAAACGAAGTCAAGAAGGAAGTGTGGGATTAGAGGAGGAATTTGTGCAGTTATTCAAAGTTGGTCAAAGGCAGCAACTGGGTGGTTGAGGTGATCAGAAGATAAAATAAAATGATAGCTAAGAATCATGGGAGTAAAAAGCAGATTGCCACTGCAAGCTAGATCAAGAGCATAGACGGAATAAAAGATGGATGTAGCTTCTGGGTCTGAAAAGTGATGCCGACATGGAGGTTCCTATAACCTGCATTCTTTTTAAACACCACCAGGGGACGATACCCGAAACTGCAAAAAGACTAATGATCCCAGTGAAATATGTGGAAAAATGTTCTCAGACTATGGTGGACCTGAGAGATCGAACAGACTGCAACTCAAGAAAATGCCAGCAAATAGAAAAATGCAGTAACAGCACACAAAGCACAAAGGAACTGAACAGAACACAAAAGAAACATTTCTGCGGACTGAAAAACGCAATGCACCGGCTGCTGAAGTGAAAGAAATCCAAATGAGTGAAGCAATGCGCTGAGACACACTTAGAAGAAGTGGTGGATTCATTAGTGTTGGGAATTAGTGAAAGATGCAGGTAATATGTGCTTTAATCACATGATTCATATAATACTGTAGATTAGGGATGCACCGATACCGATACTGGTATCGGGTATCGGGGCCGATACTGTAAAATGTGTGTGTACTCATACTCGTAAAAGTTAACCGATACCATGAACCGATACTAACTTATTTCATTAATCAGAGGGTGGCTTGTCATTTCTGTTGTAGTTTATTAGATTGGCCACTAGGGGGACATCCCATGCTAAACAGGCACAGGGTTAGGCGAGTGAGACTGGTGGCTCCAGATAAAAAAGACAAACTGACGGCTGCTGTAGCTAGGCTAAGCAAAATGTCAGCAGTGTGGACCGGAACAGCCAACTTTAGCTCAGGTTTTGGAAAAGCGATGAAAAATGTCAAGAGAAAATCCACGGGCAGTTTAAATAACAGAGGCTCTGACTCATTTTATCGCTCTGGATGACCAGCCAATGCCGGTCGTGGAAAACATAGGATTGCACCGTCTTCTCAGCATACTCGAGCCGCGATATGAAATTCCCAACCGCCCATACATCAGGGAGATAATGGTGCCAAAACTTTCTGAAGAGGTAAAGACAAGCGGTGTGTGTGCGATGTCAGTCCTTGGTTTAACGGCACAGTGGACTGATGATCCACGGGCAGATGAGGAGTTCGTTAATGCCAAATACTTTCGTTATTTTGTTTGTTTGTTTACAATATGGACATTGCAATAATTTAAAAGTTTATTTTATTCTCAAACCTAATTTGTATTTATTTGATTCCAAACAGAAGTGTTTATTTATTATTCTGAAAGCTCGAGACAGTGCCAATAGTTCAGTGGTATTTTGTTAAATTACAATGTGGAGACTCTGCAATAATTTAACAGAAGTGCTTATTTTTCACTTGAAATTTTTTTGTGGTCATTTTTATTAAGATTTAATTTTTTTTGGCAGATAATAAAATAAAACCTGTCTTCCAATTCATTGCATTTGTGTGTGTGTGTGTGTGTGTGTGGTAGAAGTATTGGTTTTTGTACTCTGTATCGGCAAGTACTCAGATCCAAGATTCGGTATCGTATCGGTTTGAAAAAATTGGTATTGTTGCATCCCTACTGTAGATACATGTTTGCCATTAGCCTTTTACTGCTAGCTTGTCACTTCCACAGCTGCTCTGTCAGGTTATTGTCTCCCCAGAAACACTTCTGTTTCGTTTCAGTGTTACATTTTTTTTGTTTTCTTGTGTTTTCTTGAGTTGCAGTGCATTTGACCACTTGGGTACACTGGATCAGGCACACATTTTGGGTAATATTAAATTTTAATAAATTTGTGCATGTGCCATTTTTCAGGAATGAGGATGATCAACACACAAATAACACAAAATATATTTACAACAATAAGGTTAAAGGTCATCCTGGTTCCTGCCCAGGCTCTCCTTAAAAATTGATACCTGTGACATCTTGTGCATCCACATATTCACAGAATGTCAATGACTACCGAAAAGCACTCACCTATTCTCTCCCCGTTCTGCTCCTGTGCCCCAATCACTCACAGCTCAGGATCTAATCATGCAAACCCGACTTCGCCACTACTGATTAACTGCAGATTCCACAGGAAACACAAATAAATCGCAGAGGAAAACAGGAAAAATAACACTGAATCAAAACACCCAACTCAGTTGAATTAACAGATCCAAGCCATAAACCAAAATAAACTAAGGCTGCTCCTTTATTCGCAAGCGGTCGCCACAGCGGGTAGAGCCGCATGTTTTATTTGGCAGATTTTTACGCAGGATGCCCTTCCTGACACAACCGGGGGATTTGAGTCTCCTCCCGGCATCAAAATAAACGGCGGAAATTGTGATCAATAAACACACTGATAATCTTTGGGGACTGGGCATGCTGAAAACCTCAGAGGATACAAATATTTTTGTTGATTTCTTGCAGACTTCCATTTTACAATATAATAGTGGTCTGTGGGGAAAGAGACTTTTTGCCAACAGGTAATGTATTTATAGGTTCCAGCTGGGGGAAATAGCAGCAAGTCCAAACATGCAACTTTCACGCACATCCGTGGGCCACCCAGAGAGAAAGCCTTTACATTTACCTTCATGTGACCTTAACTCCCATTGGTTAAAAGGGTTTCAGGAATCTGCTTCATGCTACAGTCCATTCATTTCCTTTGTAACAGTAACAATAGGTCTAACAATAAGATGCCACAGGGAATGTGTACAGGCTGAAACAGTGTCAGATTATTCATGTCTCAAATACAACTGATTAACATTCCAACACACCCGAGAAGGGACACACACACACACACACAGAGTCATTTAAATTCCTCCCTTTTGGCAAAAACACATGTTTTAGGAGAAGTGAAAACTAATCTCTTTTTGCTTCTATATTGGCTTTTGTATGTGTCTTTCCAATAAACGTTTAAGCTCCAAGCACAGTCATGACTGCCTATGAAATTCAAAAGCTATCTTCCCCGGGACTAAAGTGGACGGGGTAAAACGTGAATACAACAAAATAAATGGATAACTCAAAGCAAAGCAACGAGGTCAAAGTAGTGTCTGCCCACAGTCCTTGGGAGCTGCCTAAAGCCCAGTTTTCTCCCTCAACACTCAAATAAAAAGGCATACTTTAGTCTTCTTGTTGACAGAAATAGAGATTTTGCGGGGAAAGCAATAGAACTACGCAGGTAGATGTTTCACAAGTTGGATTAAGATACTGTTTTATTAAGTGAAATATTAAAGTGGGCTCAGCTCTGCCATCAAACAGACCTGATATAGCGGCAGAGGCATGGCAGAGCAGCAGTTCATCAGAACTAGCAGTTTGCCTCAAGCAGTGATGCACTGCACAGGAAATGTGGACATTCATACCTTTTATTTCTGTATAGTGCCAATTTAAACATGTTAACAAGGCCAGCCTGACTTTCTGAATGTCACCGAAACGAGAATAGGATTCTCGACTGAGTAAGACAAGTACGTCCTTTTGTTTCTTTCCCTGTTCTTACAAGAAATTTGCAGATCTACATATGCAGGTACAATATCATTAGTGGATTCGGGGCCATTTTTATGAGAGACAGACATTCTCATTTTAATGAGAAGGTAGTCATAAAATCCTCATTAAATTTTAAGAACGATACCATGCGAAGCTGTCAAGTGATAAATCTGTCCACTTTTTGTACCTCCAGCCAGACAACTGTCACATTAATGATTCTTAAAAGATTACAGCATTACAGTCAAATGGCATCTGGAACTCCTTGTCCTCGGTGTGCTCATGCTTGATTGAGTTGACAGTATCTCAGCGGGAGTTTTATTACAGTTTCTCTGCTCACCAGCCTAGACGAGGCCTCAAGTAGCGTGCGGCGAAAGGCAACGTGAAATGGAAACAGCAACACTTTGAATAATGCACCAGCCGCCCACGCTTGTTTCTTTCATTATCTTACACGGCACACCTGGCTCTGTAGGAACACCCCCTGCAGCTGCCATTCTTCTGTTCACGTGCATTCAAGTCATAGGTTCCTTCTTTTTACTTCTGTGTTGTTGGAGGGTTTCAGATGGCCAGCTGCATTGTCTCAGCCTCAGTCAGTGAACCAGAATCTAGAGATTTGTATTATTGGATTCAGGTCACTCATTTCTTTCATTTATTAATTTTGAGCTCATAACTAGAAGAGTTTGTTTGCTGTTTGCTACACTTACTAGTTCTTAGGGATGGCTGTGGCTCAGGAGGTAGAGCAGGTCATCTGCTAATTGGAAGGTTTTTTGGTTCACTCCAAAGTATCTTTGGGTAAGATACTGAACCCTCAGATGCTCCCAGTGCATTCACTGGAGTGGGAATGTGTGTGAATGTTCAATAGAAAGCACTTGGACATAGAAAAAAAGTGCTTATGTGAATGAGATATGTATTAGGGGTGGGGGGAAAAAATCGATACTGTGTAGTATCGTGATATTTTGTTTGCTAATAATGTATGGATACAGGGACAGCAGAAATCGATATTTTGTTACAAAAAAGGTTTTTGTGCTCTGACTTCAGAGCATGTTGATCCTTTTTCTGAGCAAGAATCCTGACATTCCTTCACTGTCCAAATGTGTTTAACTTTTTTTTGGCAGCAATAAACATGACAGTTTACTTATTTTAATTTAAGACATGTTTTATTTTAATTAAGTTTAAAACTTTTTTATTTAATGTAAAATTATATTTTGTTTTAATTTACTTTCAAATTCTTCAGTTGCTGTATGGGCTGCATAGTTTTCAGAAATTGCATAGTTCAGAATAGCTATAATTGTACCAGATGGTTGCGTTCAGTTAAGTTGGACTAGACTGTAATACAAACCGTTCAGTTTGTCAACAATAAAACTGAAATGAGAGAAAGACTGAGTGCGAGACTTTGATATTAGATAAAATGAATATTGATAAAGTTTACCTTTATGTACAGAATCTGAATATCGCAAAATATTTTTAAAAAATCGCAATAATATCGTATCGTGCGTTAAGTATTGTGATAATATCGTATCGTGGGATGTATGGTGATTCCCACCTCTAATATGTATGAGAATGTATGAAGCACTTTGTGTGCTCAAGTTGGGCAGAATAGTGTTATATAAGACACAGTCCATCTAGCCAATAGTCTGATCAAGAACCTGTGTAAAGACTTCAGCACTAGATTCTTTGATTAGCGACAGCGCTCTCCTTCCAAAGTAACTAAAGCTTAAGAACACACAAAATTAAACAGTTTGCTGCATTGTTTGAAAAAAAAAAAATAACCAAGACTTTCATTTCTAGTTACACATACATCAGGTTTGTCACATCTGTAGGGCATACACTGGTCTATTTAAATGGCTCTTACAGTTATTGACTGCTTCACAGCCTTGTGTTTGTAAGCACAGAGACAAGCCAGCAGCTCAATAGAGCTTCAGTGCCACGAGCATGCTTAGATCTCACAATGACGAGATGAAAGGGGGGTTAGCTGCCTGCACGAGTCAATCTGTGTAACCTGGGGAATGGTGCTGAGACAGTCTGGCCTTTAAGCAAAGCAAGATGTGAGTGGCAACAATCAGCCGGTGGCAGGGGGAAACCTTTAGAACGAGGCCGTTCACTCAGGTGTCCTGACCCAGTTTAACGTGATCATTCCTCGGAAGGTTTCGGGTAAAAACCGAACAGAGCTTTTTTGTTTTGTAAATAAAATCGAGGAGAGCGCCAGGAGACAAAAGAAGAGGAATCAAAGAGCAGGATGCTTCAGAGGTTACCATAAATAGGAGAGACATAAAGGTAGAGTGTGAAGGGAATGAAGACAAGAGCGGGACAACCAAGGCCGCCTGACAACAGGTAGTGATTTACTGCCTTCATGCTGACTCTCATGTTGTTGTCTCTGTGGCTAATTGACTGTCAATTATCTCCCGATGACGGCCCCACCCACTGTCAAGCCAGTGTATGTGAAGGCTTTGTTGACATCCCCAGGGCACGGCCAAGTTTACAAGGCAGCACTGCGATCACGAACCAGTTGTGTTTGCCTGCATCTTTCCTTTCTCCCTTGAGAATCGGAAAAAGAAGAAACAATTTTTAAATGACGCGTGGGGGAATATAGGCTCTCTTAGGAGGAAGCAAATAGGCTTCATAAACAAGAGAAATTGCTGATAACAGGGTGTGAGATTGGGCTTGATTATTGGTTTACAAAAATAGGTAATGACAAGAATGAGGAGAAAGAGTAAATGTGCTCTTTACAAACACGTCAGGTCATTCTGTGTTCGAAGGTGAGCTGTGTTTGTGAGACACCAGATTGGACATAATATTACAAAGCTGTGGTGTTTCTAAATACAGTGTATACTTGTGTATACTTATTCTTAGATTCTGTAGGCTTTGAGAGTTTTCAAATGGACATAAAACATAGATGTAGGGATGCTGAAAGCTCCCAGGTCTGTAGTTTTGAGTATGATGCATTAGTAGACCAGTCCAGTAGTAACTGGTTCTCAATTTTGCTCCTGTTAGGCTTGTAGAAAACCTTTTATTCTGTGTCAAAGGGAGCCTGTGAAGCATGGTGGGAGCAGAATCCTGGCAATACAACACACCTGGAGACTTGAAAAAAGTTGTGGCACCGTGAGATCGTGTTCGTGGGAGTGTGAATGAGTGTGTGTATGCGTGTGTGTTTTGTGTGTACTAAGGACAGGTCCCAAGGTTTCTTTCAATCTGTTGTTGTAGATGGCTTTTTCATGCAAGGTCTCATCTCCCATCATCGATGAAAACAGCGTGAATAAGGGTGTGCTTGGCTCAGTAATGAAAAGATGTGCTGTGTGCTGCCAGGCAGAGAGAGCAGTTGCAAACCCCCTGCAACACCTGTCCAATCAGCCCACAAGACCAAGCCATAAATGCTTTCCATCAGTGCTGCTGGTGTTCGGGAGCTCTGAGCTCACAGGGAAACTCTAGTAATTGGCTTCTGTTTGTCCTGGCCTTATCAGTGTATTGCTTTCATGGATAACTTGGAACTAATTAATCAGGGTATGGAGGGTGGGATGGGATTTGCCTTTCTCGCTCACTCTCTTTCATTTTCTTTTCATTTTCTGTCAAACACCAGCTATTTTACCCGTGTTCAGTAAAACCTTTTAGAACTGTTGCAATATAGATATGGACTTGGGAAAAGTGGCAGAGATAAACACAGTTTAAGATGCTTCGCTTCTACATGCCTAATCCTATGTTTTGTCTCACACCGCCACTTCTATTTTGTTTTAATGTTTACAATATGAGTTTGCAACCTGCCCCACTGCGTCTCACGCTCATTTGAATAGAAAACAGCTAGATTTAATTTCAAAGAATTCGTGCTGTTTTCAAATAATTGCTTTTATACCATCAAAGAATGGCATCTATTAATGCCCCAGGAAGCTGCTGAACAATGATGCTGAGTATTTCCTTACAGAATCCAATTTTATCTACTAAAGAGCAGCGGTAGATCATAAAATTCCACATAAGCTTGAAACGAGTGATGTGATCATCCTTGGTGCTTCATTATAGTTATTCATATCTCCATAGGCACAAGTGAGTCATTGCTCTTCAGTTATTTCTTGTGATTGAATTTAATCAAAGGCATGTTATTTACAGCAGTATGCAGTAAACATGTTGGCTCAGTGCTTACTGATAATGTATTCTGCCTTTTTCACAGGCTACAATACTGCAGAAACATTTCCTGCAGCTTAAACTCTGCAGTACCACAACGGAGTACGCAGCTGTAAAAATTCAAACAGATTGGAGGGTAAAGCACAAATCAAGAGTTTATTTGCATTGCACTCTAGGAGCAAAAGGTGATTTCCATAGGAAGCCCAAAAATATATAAACCGTACAGGAAACAGCACAGTGCAAGCACATTATTAAGGATTGTTGAAGACATTTTCTGAAAACTAAGCAGCAAAAAACAAACAAAATTATACACTTCATTTATTAAAAGATTTACATGAAAACACCAACAATATGAGATGATCCCATTGAATACTACCTAAGCGATTGCTGGTTGTCTAGCAGGGTTGGCCAACTCCAGGCCTCGAGAGCCGGTCTCCTGCAGGTTTTAGATAACACCCTGGGCCAGCACATCTGAATCAAATGATGAGTTCATTGCCAGGCCTCTGGAGAACATCAAGAAATGTTGAGGAGGTAATTTAGACAGTTATTTAGTGAGCTGTGATGGATCAAGGACACATCTGCAACCTGCAGGATACTGGAGCAGCTGCAAGGCCTAACCAATCAGATGTAAGAACCCTCTGTGAATAGTAAGGAATTACAAGTGCATTGGTGTACTGTGGTGTCTAGCAATGTACATCCCTGTATGCTGTGAGTAGAAAAAAAATATATTCTAAAAGAAAATGGTAAATGGTACAAAGAAGCTAAAATTGAGGTATTTTCTTGTTCTAAGTCTGTCATCCCTGTGTGACGGTTTTTGGCAGATAAAAGAAAAAAAAAAGGATTTAAGAAAATAAAGCTTGTATATTTTTTGTTGACAATTGCTGTGATAAAACTGGCAGGAATATGATTGCACTAATTTTGTGTTTTCTCTAAAACATAGATAATTATCAAAAATAACCCTCAGGTTTGCTAACAGGGCCCTTAGGGGACTTAGCAGAGGCTGGAATTGATTATCGATGTCTCAGAGCCAATGGTGATCAAATCTTTTTTGGTAAAATTTAATTGTAGAAAGTTCTGTGATTACAGGTACTTACATCATCTCTGTTATTTGACCAAATTATTGCATTCTGAGTGTTTAATAGAGAGATATAACATGAGCAGTCATCCAATGTCAGCATATACAGACAGAATTTATTCTTGAGGCATGAATGAATCAAGTGAAACACCACATTCTGTGTTGGAAAGAAGGACTTTCAGATGGTTCAGATCTATAATCAGTGTAATGTAATAAGTACTGTCAAAAGCTGTGCTAAGGTCAAGCAGCACCACTACACAGCAATGTAGCCAATAAAAAGTCATTCATCATTTTTTAGGATTTGGTGTAGCGCCTTTTTGTTTATATCAAAATATATTATTAATAAAATCTATGAAATTGAAAACATGTGGATAAATGACAAAAATGTGAAAATTGTGCCATAAAATCATATTTTAAGACTGGATAATATTTCAAATAACAGCAGACTTTTGCCTGGCATAAACCACAAGATGCTCCGAATCATGTCTTTTATCACTGGACTAAACAGAAGCCCTGAAGTTACCATCCTCTTGGATGTATTCTTCCCCCCCTCCAGGATATATAAAGCTTTCACGGAGCCAATGTACGAGCTGTTGTTTGTTCAGTTTCTTGTCCTCAAGCTCCTTTACCATAAATACGAACAGCTGGTATGAGCCTCTCAGGGAGGCTATATGTTCCACATAGAATGCCAAGGTACACACAAGACACACAGCACAACTGATCCATTTTCCACTATGGGTCGGAGAAGAAAGGCAATGAGCTGAACCTTCTATAAAATAACAGCTAAGGGCATATGGGTATTCATCTCAACTGTTTTGGTACATGACATTCAGAGTAATATGCGATTTCTAAAGTGAAATTCCACTCTGAAGGTGAGCCCTTTATGATGGCTGGTCAATTGAGTCTTTATAGTGTGAGAAGGCTCTGCCTGGGAATGAAGGCTGATTAAAGTGTGTAGTGTCAGATTATACAAGTCTAATAAATATTTACGAGCTAACCCCATTAGCACACAATTGCAAAGCGAACCTTAGCAAGAAGCCCATGGTTGGGTTCACTTAGCGACAGTTTTAACTGATTTTATTCAAAAGAAGATAGTTTTGTCCGTGCATTTTATGCACTTCTTTTTCAAAGCTTAAATTTCACAGAAAGCTTTCCATCCATTCTCTTCCACGTGTCAGGGTCTGGAGGGGGGGCTGGAGTCAATCCCAGCTATCACAGAGGTAGAGGCGGACTCCAAATGCAGGACCTAACCACAGGCTGTCATGGTACTGGATGATAAATCCTGCATTTTGTATTTTTGGACTAATTTTTGGAATTCTTATGAATTATTGAGCATCCTCAGTTTTTGGTTTAGTTGTAGTTTAGTTGTTTAGAGTTCCTAGTTTTTCCCTTTATTTTAATAGTTGCTGCATGTTTCACCTTGAGTTCTTGGTACCTTTGTAATCTAGTGTCTATTGCTGTCCTTTGTGTTTTATTAAATCCAACTTTTCTAGTGCCTTCATGTATCTTGTCAGTTCTTCATCTGTTAGTGATTTTCTATTTAGTTTCTTCTTGTTTTATTTTTATAGTCAACTGTGTCATGTTTTGCATTTAGTTTTATTTACTTTGTCATTATCCTGATTGTTTTCAGCTGTTTAGCTTCTCTAATTGCCTTCTCTGTATGTATAGTCTCTGTCTCCCCTCGGTTGTTTGTCATGTCGTACTGTTACCTATCGGTTGTAGGTTTCTTCCTAGATTTTCCTGGATATTTTCTTCTTTGCTTTGAGGTCTCAGGTTTTCCTTAGTTGTGGATTCTATGTTTGTGACATTTGATCAGGCAAATAAACAGCTCTGCCTCTTCACCAACAGATAACATAACTATGATATTAGTTGCGTTATCTGTTAGTGACTATGATAAATATGTTATAACTTCTTTCTAAGATCACAAAAAGCAAGTAACAAAATCCAAAGAAAATGCAAAAGACAAGGAAGTCGCTACACACAACATGGTTAAAAAAGGTTACATTTGTTTTTTAAAAAAGATTGTCTGACAAAGAACAAAGACACAGCTCTATACACAGAATATACACAGTAGGGTTGATTGGGGGGGATGAGAGAGCTGTGGAAATGAGACGCAGGTGAAACTAATTAAGATAATGGCAAGAAGTCAAACTAAATCCAAACACAGGAGAAAAGTGACAACCAAAGTAAAATAGAAAATGAGTCACTGGACCACTAGAAACAGAAGAATTTGACAGAGGAAGATAAACTAGAGGAAACACAAAGGGAACAACTTAATCCTAATATAAGCAAAAGCTGGAACCACTGACTAAGACTAAAGTACTAATGAATCTACAGAAAAATTAAAATACAACTCTTACGAGCCGGCTCAAAAGCCACAACATAAATATGGAGACTAATACTAGAATTTCACCGAGCAGAGGTTTTATTTTAAATTACATAACAAGTTGGCTAAAATAGCTGGTACCACTAAGACAAAGGCTACGTCCACACGTACACGGGTATTTTTGAAAATGGAGATTTTCCGTTTTCGTTTTAAAAAATAATCCCGTCCACATGTAAAGGCAGAAATGAAGGAAAACGCTGCTAGGAACATGCCAAAGCAGCAGGTGGCGCTATATTCCTAACCGTGTAGAAACGTTGGCCAATCAGAAGTCTAGAAGCCTCGGTGGGAAAAAGTAAACAAAGCTGGGGCATAGAAGCAGAACCGAGTGGTATGTGTGGAGGGACAGTAACTGTGTGTGTATATGTAAGCATTTAAACACTGCAGAGAGAACAATTAACAGTAACAGTATTGTAGAAATTCATTTCACCAAAACAATAACGTGGCGCACAGTGTGACGTCAAAAAAGGCGCACACCTTTGACGCTGCGTTTTCTGCGTTTTTCTTGTCTACAGTAAATGCAAAAACGGAGTTTTAGAAAATATCCACCCTGGCCGGAGTTTTTAGAAATCTCAGTTTTCAGTGACCGAAAACGCAGTTTACGTGTGGACGAAAGGTGCAAACGCATAGAAAAATTTGCGTTTTCAAAAATACCCAGGTACGTGTGGACGTAGCCAAAGACTGGCGAGCATTTAAGAAAGCCTGCCTCAGGTATGCCTTTATCCACACCTGACTAGGTGTGGTCAATAAACAACAGCTGAACACTCTTGCACTGCCACTGCAAAGAGATTAGGGGCTGCAGAGGGATGTAACACAACCAAAAACCAAACAGAGAATAGTAAATAACAGGAATTTAAAAGTTCAAAAACTAAAAACTCTAGGTACAAGAAATGGTGCCATGATGGTTTCAGCTGACATTTTCTTATTTATGTAAGAGCAAAGGATGGCAAAGAGGGAAAGTAGACCACAGATTAGTTGAGGGATGAGCCTGTTTCTGCATGAAAGGGAAGCTTGCAGGAAAAATTCACCTATGGTGCAGATTTTGATTATGGCCCTATACATAATGCACCATTCAGTTTTTGAGTGGTGAAGTCACTTAAACCTCCAGCCATCCAAGACATCCTCTTTCATTTAAAAAAAAACAAGTGCATTCTAGTTTTTTTTTAGTACATGCTCATAACAGTTGGGCAGCAAAAGGTAGAGTAGGTTGTTTACTAATGTGAAAGAGTATGACTCAATCACTCCCTTCTTCAGCCTTCGTACCAAAATATCCTTAGGCAAGAGACTGAACCCCGAGATACTGAACTCTGATGTATCCATTGGAGTATTAGTGTGTGACTACTAGTAATTGCTTAGGCATAGTGCTTGTGTGAATTTGTAAATGGTGCTTGGCGTTAGAAAGTGCTCAAATTGAGTAGAAAAGTGCTGTGTAGATACTAGTCCATTTAACGGCTACCTTGGATTTAAATACTGGCTGAGTTTTGTGTTTGTGACCTTTTTCTTTTCTTCAATGTGGTTGGGTATTACTGCCACAAAAAAGGGATTATGATATATGCTGACAGTGACATTAAAAAAACATCCAAGTCATTCATTAACTTTGTATCATAGAATGGAAATAAGTAGTCTATAAATCGAAAAGCAGTGGGGTAAGACTAGCAATCATACACTTTCTGTTCGCCACATTTATTCACATTTATGTTATCGGTATCTCTATTGACTAGAGACATCTTTTTAAAAGAGGTTTTTACTTTCAATCATTATAAATAAAGCACAATTTTCACATAATTCCAATTTAAGTATTCACTCTTGCTTCATGATGAAGAGGGAATTTGAGCTTTGTGGAGGTTTTCTATTATTTAAGAAACAGCAGGGAACATATTTGCTACATAAAGAGCTTTGACACATTCCTTTGGTGGTGAAATATATCCTCATACTTTTGCCTTGAACGAAGCACTTTGGCAAAAATCATTTGAGTAGCAGCCCATGGGAAATCTATCTTGTCATTTTTTCCCCATTCCCTCTCCTCTGCCTCAGAGTGTGGGAGGCGCGCAGAAGAACCTTGCATTAATGCCTCTTGCTTTCAAATGAAAGCCCATCGACTGGGGATGTGTCCTCAGTTCATTTGCTTGATATCTAACTCAGAAGGAGGGATGGGACGTGCAAAGATTAGTAGACAAGACAGGCGTGTAGCAAGGAGATCTATCTGATTCTGTTGACTCTGTGCGATCCCAATAGGCTGTGCGTATACAGAAACGGGGGACGGAGGGTAGAGACGGGGCGGTTGTTGATGTTTGAAAACATACACACGATATGAGAAAACATAAGACGTAAAGGCACTTACATACAGATAAATATTTATATGCACTTGCTGCAGCTGCTGAGCAACATAATATAGTTACAGTCCACACTTATGATAAACTACTAATTTTAGAAGTAGCACTGTGCATCATATCTGTAGAGATAAGCAGATTTACTTAGTAGGGCTGGCTTTGAAGCCTTAACTTATAGAAGTATGCATGTTTGTATATGTGTGATTCCCGCATGTGCGGATGTGTGCATTTGTGTGAAGAACAGCTGTGATACTATATCCATTTGGGTGCAGGTGGCACATATTGGCCAGATTTGCTTGTGAGTCGTGTGATCCCGAGCACAGCTGCGATGTGGCAATATACTCAGCACTGAGTTCAGCCACGACTATTCATATATCATCCTCACAGTTGGAAGATCCTGTCATTTGCAAAGATGTGCTCTGGTAACTGGCTCATCTTCAGACCCTCTTGTGTGTCATGTGTGCACTCAACACCAAAATGATGCCTCTGGAGTCCCTTTCGAATAAAAGTGTGACAATCTTCTGCAGCACCTTAACAACCGAACCGATTTTTTAAAATGTGTTATTTCGTTCAATTCTTCCTCTCAAAAATGTTTTCCCAGTGCTTTTTAAAATATTTTTTCATGATATTAGAAATTCAATCAGTATCACAGTTACATGGAGGAACTAGGGCTACGTCCACACGTACACGGGTATTTTTGAAAACAGAGATTTTCCATTTTTGTTTTAAAAAAATAATCCCGTCCACACGTAAAGGCAGAAATGAAGGAAAACGCTGCTAGGAACATGCCAATGCAACAGGTGGCGATATATTCCTAACCGTGTAGAAATGTTGGCCAATCAGAAGTCTAGAAACCTCGGTGGGAAATAGTAAACAAAGCTGGGGCATAGCAGCAGAACCGAGTGGTATGTGTGGAGGGACAGTGACTGTGTGTGTATATGTAAGCATTTAAACACTGCAGAAAGTACAATTAACAGTAACAGTATTGTAGAAATTCATTTCACCGAAACAATAACGTGGCGCACAGTGTGACGTCAAAAAAGGTGCACACCTTTGACGCTGCGTTTTCTCCGTTTTTCTCGTCCACATGTAAATGCAAAAACGGAGTTTTAGAAAATATCCACCCTGGCCGGAGTTTTTAGAAATCTCTGTTTTCAGTGACCGAAAACGCCGTTTACGTGTGGACGAAAGGTGCAAACGCATAGAAAAATCTGCGTTTTCAAAAATACCCGGGTACGTGTGGACGTAGCCTAGATCAGGGATGGGCAATCTCAGTCCACGAGGGTCGGTGTCCCTGCAGGTTTTAGATCTCACCTTGGGTCAACACACCTGAATCACATGATTAGTTCGTTACCAGGCCTCTGGAGAACTTCAGGACATGTTGAGGAGCTAATTTAGCCATTTAAATCAGCTGTGTTGGTTCGAGGACACATCTAAAACCTGCAGGGACACCGGCCCCCGTGGACTGAGATTGCCCACCCCTGAACTAGATGCATTTTGTGCATGCGTGAATGTCAATGCAACTGTGCAGATGTGTGGGTGGTTTTTCAGGGCTATGATGAAAATCTATGAGATGGGAAGAACAAGCCCTTTATTATTTTCTCACAGAGATTTATGCGCAATCTTGCACTGAAGCTCAGCAGGGTTTGAAAACGGAAGCCAGTAATCGCAGCCATGGATTTAGTACTGGAGTCGAAAGGTCAACAACTCTCCATTGAAATATGATGGGTAACCTAGACCAAAGCAGGACACCTAAAATCTCAGCCATATTATATTTTTGTGTCCGTGCTGACAGGAACAGGCATCATGTGAACTAGTTTGCTCTTCATTTTTTTAACATTGTCTAGAAATATTATTGAAAATAATATAAATGAAGTCTCGTACACCCCCCAAATCATCTGTAATACGTGTCTGTATTCATATTAGCACTGCTCTCCTTCTCACTTACTACTCTTCCAGTAGTATATTTTGAAAGCCGCCAGGACAATTACTGAGTCACACTGACATGAAAATGTAATTATAATCTAATTAAATGATAATTAAAAATGCGATCATCATAATCCCAGCGGGATCACTAACTCTATATTTGCCATCATGTGACTAACTCGAGGACCTACGGGGCCTTTTAAGCCACATGCTGGCACTAGGGACTGTTGGCAACAATGCAATTAACTCTAAAGAAATTTCTCTCACAAGACACACGTACACATAAAACTTCTACACGCAAGTATTTCTATACTTATTTAAAGACATACATATATGATCTGATAATTAGATCATGATTTGCATGCATATACTGTATTTGTTACTATTTGCACGAAATGAACAAAGTCCATTTTTCTATAGTTTATTTTTAATAGAGAGAGACAGAACCAACATAAAAATCAACAAAAAATACAGAAAAGAACACATTACATACAACTTTGAAAACATTTAGACAACTAAGAATGACCTTTTTTTTTTTTCGACAAATCAAATACTATACTGTATAACTGTGTAATAAAGCGTTTAAGAGGTACTAGTAACTAAAATGTTACGTTTAGGTTCAACCATGCACAGACATCCAGACCTTTGTGCATGGTTTGTGTTGTACTAAGCTGTCAGGCGAGTTTGTTTTTTATCTGGAGCAACCATATAGGTTACTTTCTGATGAGTTTAATTATAGTACATAGATTTTTAAAGTTATTTTCCTTTCTTTGAGTTCGAGCACAAAAATAACTTGATTAGGTTTAAAGTAGATGATTTTCATTGTCATGGTTACAATTTTTAACAAGGTTCTGGAGTAGCTGTTTCTGACTCAATATACTTCATTTTCATGAAAGTCTAAAGAGCAAAAAGGTCTAAATAATGACTATTAAACACTTTAAATCACAACCAAGAATATACTAGTTACTGTAGGCTATTTCTTCTTGCATTAATATCTTGCCATGCAGTTTCACTATGAACCTCATACTTTTGCATACACCAAACACGAAGTTCTGTATCAGACTGACGGACTTTTATGTGGCGATTCTTCCCCTTCCCGTGTGACCTACAGAGCAGAGATTTTGTTGTCACAAGAGGGAATGTTGGTTAGAATAGTCTTGTATGAAGCCCTTAAAATGAGGGAACAGAGTTGAAAGTGGTCCAGAGGTGCACCATGAGACAATTTGAGGGTAAGACTGGTCAATTTTAAGTATGTTAAGTATGTTTTGGGGAAAAACAAATGTGGTTCAGTTTTTTCTATATATAACGATATTTGCACAGCCTCATCTGTAATCCCTCAATCACGCAGACCTGGAGACTGGTCGAAGAGACCATGGCAACTTCAGGTCATGAAAAAAAATTTTTTTATTTCCCTACTGATTGGTCTTTGGTTGCTGGAGGTTGGTCACAAATAGTGCGCAACACCAAAAACCTCCTTGTGATTGCTTTGATCACATTGCTGTGATCACCTGAAGTTTGCATGGTAGACTGACTTCATTTATTTACTCCCTGAACTATTCACTGATTTTCACCCAGTAGTATGGAGAGCCTGTCATATAAATGTGTTGACAGAGGTATAGAAGACCACAGAGGAGTGGAGATGTGTTTCCAGTGAAAGAACAGCACCAAACATTAATGCCATCCTGTTTTCTTGGTTTTGTTTTGTTTTTTTATGACTCATACCTCAGACAGTCAGTTCAGACTGGCTGATGTACAGAGTGCAAGTTGTAAAAAGAAGAATATGCTTCAAAATATATTTATGGACTTTTTTCCCTTGTTGTTTTTTCTTCCTACCTGACCCACCCACACCCTTATCTCCCAATGGACAGTTTTATTTACAAACCAAGACAACTGGCCAGAAGCCCCAAACTACATATGTACATATACATAAGTTTTACAACAGAAAAGTTAAGCGCACTACATTGTCTCCCTCGGCTCAATTATAGACTATTCTTGGACTCCGAGGGGTGACGTGTTGACAGCAAGGCCTTGAATTAGCAGAGGAAGTAGTCCTTTCAACACAGCACATATTTTTATCCTATTCTTCTCTATCCATATATTATTCATCACAACATATAACTGTTAGTCTGCACCACACTGCTGAATCACTGAATATGTATGTCTTTTGTTTTCTTATGTGCTGCTTAAAATGTAAATCAGCAACCTGTGGATATTTCAGGATATATTTAAATGTAAAACATTATTGTGAAGCATGCTAAAAATAACCGTAGGCTGTTATTTTTTACGCCAAATTATTTTAAAAAAGTCACAAAATGGCAGTCTGTGTTCATGTCCAAGTTAGCAACTGATAATAATATACTCAGACAGTGTTTTCGCACAACCAGCTGCCTTTCAGCTAAGTGGAATACAAATGTAGAAGTTCAAAACTGTTTGTGCCTCGTTTTTTAATTTTTTAAAATTCCGACCACATGGCTTATCTGGCTCCTAGCATTCCACTAGGAGCCATGTACCTAAACCTGTCATCCCAAGATAACAGCAGCAAAGTTAGTTTTAGTTTTTAATATTTGCGACTTTTTATATACACTAATACATGTGTACATTCCTGTGCTAAAGTTTTGATCCACCTCTTATGTTGTTTCCAAGGAAACTGACTCATTTTTGAAAGTGGTCTTGAGCAGTATACGCATTAGTCACTGCTTTTCTGAAAAGTAATGCAGCATTTTACTAATGTTAAGCCACAATGATGTATGAGCCATTTAAGCATAAAAAAAAGGCACCTTACTCAAAGGATGAACCAGTGTTCTGTTTATAAATAAGAGGCAACTTCTCAGAAGTTCAATTTTAAATTCTCCCTTCGGACACTTTGTTACTAGCAGCCTATCACAAAAAATAGGGATGCACCGATACCGGTATCGGGTATCGGGGCCGATACTGTAAAATGTGTGTGTACTCATACTCGTAAAAGTTAACCGATACCATGAACCGATACTAACTTATTTCATTAATCAGAGGGTGGCATGTCATTTCTGTTGTAGTTTTTTAGATTGGCCACTAGGGGGACATGCCGCGCTAAACAGGCACAGTGTTAGGGCAGAGAGACTGGCGGCTCCAGATAAAAAAGAGAAACTGGAGGCTGCTGTAGCTAGGCTAAGCAAAATGTCAGCAGTGTGGACCAGAACAGCCAACTTTAACTCAGGTTATGGAAAAGCGATGAAAAATGTCAAGAGAAAATCCATGGGCAGTTTATATAACAGAGGCTTGTGTGTGTGTGTGTGTGTGGTAGAAGTATCGGTTTTTGTACTCTGTATCGGCAAGTACTCAGATCCAAGTATCGGTATCGTATCGGTTTGTAAAAATTGGTATCGTTGCATCCCTAACAAAAAACATATAATTTATTCCCATTTCTTCAGTTAAATTTATGAAAGACAAGAGAGTTAGCATAAAATAGCATTTTTTGCACTAACACTGGATGTCAGGTGTTGAGTCACTAAGCTAAGATTGTATATAGTTTTTGCCACGATAAAAGTATTGTCACAGCATTACATGATCCACCATGCAATGTCAGCTGGAAAACATGTATGGCTGCATGTAAATCGCTGCACCTATTTCCCATTTTACTTAAAAAAAAAACCATAAAAAATAATGGGTGGTTCTGGCTTTTGAGGCTTTTGCACTACCATGGATAGTCATACATGGCCTTTGGTTTTTGGGACTATTTATTATGATTGATGCTTTATTCTTTACCTTATTATTATTATTATTTACATTAATATTACTGCGTAAAACTGCAGTCACTATACAGTTTAAAGGATTTAGCAGTGGATACTATAAAAAAATAAAGGTACTGAGACATTTAATCATTCCATGCATTGTGTTATTACTAGCTTGTAATAATATATTCTTGTGTTTAATATATAAACTTTGTCATACATTGGGTTTTTGAAAATAATGCTCTTCTGTATGTATTCACATTGTATTAGCAGCAATAAAAGCATGAAGCAAAGCGCCTCGCTCCATCTTTAAGAATTCAAGCATGAAAGGATTAAGCAATTACTATATACCATAATTATTTGGTTCATTAATCACTGCTGAGTCATGACTGCCTGTTTTTAATACTCATATCCCAGAAACAATTAGCTCATAGCTCACAAAATAATAGCAACCGTGACATTCTAAATGGTTATCGCTTTTGTTTGCCCAGCATTTACATTTTACGCTCTAAAAGTAGAAGAACCTCAAGGATCCTGTAGGGGTTCAGTCACAATTGCCACTGTGAAGGAACCGTGTTGATTCAAAAAGGTACCTTGAGATACTTCTCAGAAAGGTTCTTCAAGGACTCACCTTGTAAGGAAGATGATTTCCTTACTAGTATCACTTGTATTGTAACTAGTATAGCACTTGAGGAGCACCTTTGCACTTTATTAAAAGCACTTTAACCAGCACTTTATTTAGCATGGCGCTTTAAGCATAGATTTGCACATCGATAACCATTTGCACTCAAGCGGTTTAATTATATATTGAATATTTCTTGAGTATTTTAATAATTAGCAGGTAGCCTTTTGTTCAAGGTCCTGCACAGCTGCTTCTGTGGTGGCTGTCTGTGAGGGGGAAAGAATTGTTACTGCAGCAAATAAGGTCTACTGTTAAGTATAACGTACGCAAATATGTGTGCAAAGTCTAGAGGTAAGAGTGTTGGTGCAAAGAAGTGCTGTGAGATGTGATTACTCACCTGTCTTTTCTGCGTCCTCTCCAGGATGTTTGGTTAAATGTTTCCCCGGGGTCTGTGTAAGTACACTGTTTAAAGGTTCCAAAAAGGCCAAGAGTTAAGGGAGCGTGGCGAATCTCTGTACAGGGTTTTAATTTTTTTGCAGTAGGGTTAAGGTGTAATGTTAAAATGTAAAACATTTAATTTTCAGAGAATGGTCAAATGTGTGTATATATTTTATTAGATTTGAAAAACTCACCTGAGAGTATATAATGGTTTGATCCTTAACAGCTGAGAGTATTAAAGGCTGCCATTTTGTCATTGGACAGCAGAGTGATTGCTGTTGCTATGAGCAGCTTGACCTTTGATTGTCATGGCGTGAGTTATCTGTGGGCAAATAAACACCTCTTGCTTCCACCATACTTTGTCTCGGTCTTCATCTTCACTGTAAACTTGCTTAGTTTTATCATTCTTTTATTAAGTCTGTTTTAATTTTTTTGTTTGGTGGCGTGGTCAGACCTCTGTCACAGAGAAAAACTCACTGATTCAGATAGTGAGATGGTCCAGTGGTCTGAGGGGAGTCAGTCCTGTATTCTAAACTACTTTATCAGTTCTTAAAAATGGTTTCCATCCTCCATGGGGACGGAGGTTTCTAGTTCCAAGATGCAGGACAAAGAGTTCTAAAAACAGCTTTGTCCCTGTTGCTGTCACTGAACTCAGTAAGAAATGTTTTTGATTTGATTCATTTTGTTTAGGTACTAAATATGTGTTTTTTCAGGTTTCATTAGGTGTGTGTGTTTGTGAAGGGATACCAAATGCTGTCATTTTTCTGTAAAGCAAATTTACCTATGGGTATAAATAACCTTAACCTGAAATCCAGCCACAAAAGGCCACCTTGTTACACACATATTAGCAGCACTACTACACACCTTGTAAGGGCCTTATACTATGAGAAAGTAAATGACATATGAGATAAAACATGTGAGATAAGAATTTATATATACAACAGTGATAAAAAAGGACAAAAACAATGAATTATGTCTGAAGTGACAGTGCCTGAGATCTTTCCTGAAGTTTTAGCATTTGGAGTAGACAGTGATCTGGCCAAATGAAAAAAGCCCAAGTGTCTGTAATTTTACCTATTTGATACCTTGTTGATAATCACATGGAGACTGTCCTCTTTGAATAAACGTGTTAATGCTCCCAATGATGAAAAAGGACCATAAGCAAGGATAGAGATTTCAGAAGAACCTTGACAGATTCTGTCAACCTTTGTGTATGTACTGTGTATAAAGATGCACTTAGGTTGAATATACAGAGGACTGACACTCTCTTGGGATAATTGCAATGCTCATGGTCATTCAGTAGCTTTTGTAATGACAAAAAAACACCACTTGAACCCTCGAGTTCCCAAACTAAGGTAACGTTTTAGCAAAAAACAAGAAGCTCTTGGAGAGCATTGAGTAAAATGTTGGAGTATTGTCTTTGGATTCGGAGAATGTGTCTGCAAAGATAGTTCAAATAGCTTCGGCCAGAATCAGCCAGATATTGACATTTATATATAAATGTACATACTATAATATGAAGGATGTGTGTACTTTATATTATAGTATTGTTATATAGTACTCATATTCTAGTTACATACTGTGTATATGCTTGTCAGTGTGAACAGTGAGTGATCAGGGAAAGGAAAGTGATAGTAAAAGGGATCAAGGTAATACAAGAAAAGTCATGTTTGCCAAGTCCAAGTGGTGCTTTGTTAGTGTAGGCAATTGCTTTAATAGTTGGACACGCATATTGGCATGAGCTCGAAAGGGAGTCAAAAATGTGGATGGTGTCAGGCATTGAGTAGCTCAGCTGGGATTGTATACAGCTTGTGCCACAACATCGACTTACTGCCACTTACCTGCTCTATTGACTGTTAAACAACAGTCTGTAGTAACAGTGGACCTTGGAACGTGGAACAGCTCAGGGTCTGCCCAATTTGGTAGTAAACAGGATCTGCCTCATTTCACAATCTTTAAACCAGTATGGCTACTGGAACAGGAGACAGCAGTATAGTTTGCAAAATGCACATGATGATTATTTTTCATAGTTTAGTCTAGTGTACACAGTCCAAAACTCAGGTTTAGAATTGAACAAAACAGAGAATAGAGGCCAGCTGGCACATTTAGGAAGCTGGGTCCAATAAATCTATGGCTCTGCACTTGATAAATGGGCGAAACAAAATGTAATGAAAAGTCTTTTCAACCTATTCTGTAAAAATCGACTTATTCTTTAAACCTTAAAAAAAACATCTATTCATGGAAAACCAAAAATAAGTGTAAATGTAATAAATATGGCTGCTACTATTTCATATTGGCTATTGACTATTTTGGTTTTTAGAAGTGCAGTTACATACTGTCATTCAGGTGATCGACTTTCATCAGGAGGCTCTGCAGTGAGACCGCAGAGTGAGTTCCACTTCATCTATTTTTTCTTTTTGTTTTTTTTACTTTCTGAGTCTTAATTTTGTTCCAAGATTAGTCAGATTTTGATTTTACAGCATAAACCAGCACACAAGGAGCACCTGGCCCTGAATGGATCCCTGTTTTTTGTTTTTTCTGGGGAGGTGGGGTTTGAGAAAAATTACCTTGGGAGGCCTTTTCATAACACGCATTTACAACAGATAGAACTAAGAGCCGTGTTTCCATGGTAACATAGATGGCTAGAGTAACCTCTTAGGGACACGCTGTTGGGGCTTGCTCAACCCCAGAATACACTGCGTTCTTTTAATTGCTTAAGGCACCCAGAAACCAAACAGCGCTCTCGAGCTGAAGTGACTGGTTTATTAACCTATTAAAAAAATAGATTAATGATGCCAAAGTTCAGCTTCTCAAATCTGAAAATTTTCTAGTTTTCTACAACACTAAAGTCAACATTTATTAGTTTCTGACAGCCTGTTAGAGAACGCACATGCACACGCTCGCACGCATGCACGCACACACACACACGTGCACACACTTTGTTTGAGCATATTAAACTTTTTTGCTTCCTCACAGTAAGTAAATAATGAAAACTGCCTGAGGTTTTCCTTTTCTTTTCTTTTTTGACACAATTTAACAAAACACTGCCTTTAAAAATAGTCACAACATCAAATGAGACAACTGATGATAAATGAACTGCTTCTTATATAGCGATTTTCTACCCTACATGAGCACTCAGCATTTTATACAATATGCCTTTAAGCACTTTTATCTTTTTTGGGTTAGTATCTTGCCCAAGTATATTTGGCATGCAGAGTGGCGCAGCGAAGGATCGAATTACCAATCTTCTGATTAATAGATGACATGCTCTACCCCCTGACCTGCAGCCACAATTAAGGTGTTACTACTAGACTAGACAAGCAAGCTGTAGTGCCTCTTCACTTCACTGTGCAATTACCTTTTGTGCAATACTTTTGTTAATAGTCAACGGTGCAATAGACTTCCATACTTGAAATGTGCAATTTCACTTGTATTTTTATTTTTATTCCTATTTATTCTATTAACCCCTTTGTATATTTTATTTATATATGTCTCTGTATTTATATATGTGTATATATATATAATATTCTGTAACTCTGTAACTTCTGTCGGTGCTGTGCTTTTTTGGAAACCGAATTTCCCAGAGGAACCCACCCGAGGTATTAATAAAGTTTTATCTTATCTTATCTTATCTTATAAGCTGTTCCTCTACGCATGTCAGTAGACCCTAATGATATGGGGGAAACTTGAGGCTTCTTGGAGCCCTGGTAGTTAGGGTAATCCAATCTTTTTTATGGTAAGAATGAGTGATATTTGCTAAATTTTGACAAATAAGAAAAAGTGGCAAAAAAGCGCAAAAAATAATGGGTCTCAAAAACCGCCATGCTAAGAAACAGCAATGACACCTTGGAAGCTCAGAATGCTGTCAGTTGGCTTTCGCTGCGACTGACTGACAAGTAGAAGAAGTAGTCCTGTCATATCAGGAAGCCAGTATTTTGTTTTTTCTACTGTAGCACTCTCCTCTTGTCTTTCCTAGTGATTCGCCCTTAGAAGGATTGAACTGCTTCAAAAGGCACTTCTTAGTCTTTTCATAGAGTTGCCTAAAAGAGAATAAAAGCAGCATTTGTGTTTGGTTTATGCAGTCGAAATACTAGAACCTGTTTGCTGACACATTTGCATGATCAGCGTATCCTTTATCCCGGATTAAAATTTGATTGAGGATTACCGGTTTTTGGGCACGTAGCAATTCTAGTACACATACAAACACACACACACACATAGAACTGCATAATGAGTCTTAAGTTCATCCTCCTTCTCGTTTTTATTTCATAAAAAACAATAAGTTGCACAATAGCAATAGCTTTTTTTTAAGTGTCTGTAGAGGGTCAACCCACCAATGCGCTGCATGTGTGGAAGAATAACAGAGGCAAATGTAAAAGTAAACAGCTGCAGGTGGTGAGAGTATTAGAGGAGATTATACAGGTAGCAGGCTGCGAGGCTGCCCCAGCCCCATTAGCATCAATACCTTCCTGGCTTTGGAGCAGAGGTGGCATGCTGCTCCTAAGCCCTGCTTCTGGGGCTCCTAACTCCACTCCAGATGTTTGGCTCCACTAAGCTTGACTTCATCCAGTGCAGGGTGATAGAGGCTTAACTTCCCTCTTTTAATGCTGGGTTATGTGTGTGTGTGTGTGTGGCAGCAGCATAACAAAATTAAAGTTGTGTGTTTATTTTGTATTTTATCCGGTGGCCCTAAGGGGAAAACACAATAACTGTTGAGGTTTATGAATTAGCTGGCTGAAATTTGGGGGAATCAAACCTCCAGCAGCCTCTCCTCCTCCATGCATGATTTCCTGTGTAACACAGTGCTACCAGATGAATGCAAAATGCCACATGAACATTTGTTCCAGCATTTGACAATCTGTGCAAACCTTTTCACGCGGCACAAAGTGCATCGGTATAGCTTAGAGCAGGATTTGTGCTGACTTGTTTATGTCAAACAGTGTGGCGGTAAGTATTTAGCTTGAGTGAATTTTAATGACACCCTTACCTTTCACAGCTGTGCTACTTATTTATTTTTTAATAGAAAGACATTCATAAAGAAAAGACACCAAAGGAAGAGAGGTCTTCAATTTTCAGGATTTCTCTCTGGTTTTAGATTGATTGCCAATTAGATAGGCAGACTCTTGGTTCAAGTTTAGGGACAGGTATTGAAGATATTGACGCCCCAGGCCCTCTCCCTTTGCTTTTGTCTGGTATTTTTTGATAGGGTGCATTTGTGTTACAACGGGGGCATAGAAATGAACCGATCTCTTATTTGCACTCCTCTGTTCTCTCGGAGGGAGCTGCTTTTTGAATGCTAAACAGTGTTGCTATATCTTCAAAAGGCGACAGTGGATTGATACCCCTGAGCTACAGAGGACTTTTCCATCAAATCTGGGATCAATTTACCTCTGTGCCCCACCCAGCATCCTCTATCTGAAAGTGAAAAGGCAGACCTAATTTCAGATCAGGATCCAGGCTTGAAATTTACTGAGAAATTTACTTTTGTTCAGTTCTTCGGAGGTCGTTGATTGCCTATTCAGAGCATACTATGCATGAAGAAAATAGGAAATTGCAGAACGTGTTTTCATTTAAAATGTATGCATTAAAATGAACACCAATTCAAACAAGCTAAATTCTGTCTCTGTCGTATTTCACAGTCTGTAGAAAAAATGTAATGTAATAAATAACTGTGGCTTTTTAATTACAGTATTATACTAATAAGGACTACAATATTGTAAGTTTATGCAAATGATGATTAGTGACTATTTGAACATCAGCAGTGAAGTATCCATATTTTACAGTATGTTCATCCTGATTTTTTATTACCATTCTTTGCTACATTGAGAGATTACTTGAACATGTGTTTCCAGCTGTTGGTAAACTGCAGTAAACTAATGACTGCAGTATATTTCTAAGTAACCCACTACAGAGTCTGGAAGTAGCCCCTGCAGAAAAAAATATTCTGAGGCCACTTATGCTGTGTGAAATACCATCACACAAGATACAAATTGATAAGGTTATTGCATTTTGATTAATTTGTGTATACATTTTGGTCATAATGCTTTCTTTCCAACTATCTCGTAAAGGTTGTTAGGTACAGTAAAAACAAATACATGCAAATATATTCAAAATCTGTCAGAAAATATATTGAGAGAGAGACAGAGACAGAGTTGTACTGTTTTACAAAAAAGAAGAAGAAAATAAAGAAATACAGACATTAAAGTCTCTGCTGTGTGATTAAATGTTGCTGAATGAATGCTGGAGGTATTTCTGGTCTTTACATTCACATTTCTCCATAAAATGAACTGAAACTCAATGTCTCATAGTTACTATTTAACAACATAAACCTAAAGGTTACAGCCCCACAAGTGCTCCATGTACAACACAAATCCCTATCCTAATGAGTACACACGTGATCTTTCTATTAGTATTTAGGTATGAACACTAAGTTGACAGCACGAATCAAAGGTGAAAACCAGCACAATAAAACTTTAAAGCGATTGTCACAGTGATTCGACTGTAGAAACATGAGCAGATAGAAACAGAGGCTGCACCCTGACTGCTCATAACTTTGTTACCCGTTGAAGTTCAGGGTCTGGCAGCTGGGCTGGCCTCGGTATTTACTCAGCTTTAACATCACTCTGGGTGCTTGGCTAGCTTAGCATTGGCATGCTGTCTGTGCAGATGCTTGCAAAGTGCCAAAGTTTTGAAAAATTGTTTCCATCCTGCATGCAGTTTGCAGTTTACCATCACACTCTTGCCTTAGGATTAGGATTGAACTTTATTGTCATTACACATGTATAAATACAGGAAAACAAAATACAGTTTGCATCTAATCAGGAGTACAATGTAAGTGCAACAGGAGCATAATATATACAGATAAAGGTAGCATAAAAGCTGGGAATAGTTATGAACAGAGCGATGAAAACAAAAACAATGTCATATCAACACTGTAGACTGTGTCACTATTTTTCCTACATTGGCACCTGAACTGATATCATCTGATTGTAACAGTGGAAGTGGAATGGATAAGCAGAATCGATGACAGGTCACTCTCGTCCATCATTTTCTCCACTCCACCCCTATAGCACACTGAACATCTATAGTAACACAATATCTGCTGTCATGTGTTTCCTGAAACTTTTCCTACAAAGTCGGGAGGCTAGGTGTATTTTCAGTGCCACACCTGCTACTAAACAATCATAGAAATATTAAAAAATAAAGCTATATGAATATCATGGGAATGTAAAGGCAGCGATCCTACGTCAGCACCATGGACAGCGTCACGGGTTCCAGACATCTAGCTAAGGCACTGAGTGCACTGAGGCACTGATTGCCTTAGCACTGACTGCATCTTAGCCTAACAGCAGAGCGACGAGTGATAAATGCAGTTTATTTTATAGCTCGGTAATTTAGATTAGTGATAGTCATGGCTTAAGAGAGACTGCACCCTTATGTTTGAGATGTGTGTGAGCGAGAGTGACAGACGGGTCGGTAAGAAGGTGGAGTAGTAATTACAGCCTCGCTTTTTACAGGCATCTTGTTTTTTTAATTATCTGAACTCTGCTTTTTCAGTTTCTCTCCTCCTGGACCCATGGGCTATTGGTCCACCCACACATCACTAACATGTTTCACACTCAGACTGGAGGACAGCAAAAGACAGATGGTTTTGAATTTACCTTAGGAGTCTTGATCCAGGGAGTTCAAAACCATGAATATCTTTCAAATCAGTGCTTCGGGGAGTAAGGCTTGTCTGTTTGGCTGTCTTTATCCAGCAAAACATGCCCACAAATCAACCCAAGTGCACTCCCAAATTAATCAAAACACGTTAAAAGATTGTATCTCACGCAAGTGCTCTGTGTACAAATTTGCCAGAAAATATAGAGTGTTTTCTCCTCTGTGGCAACATCTGGGCTCTATACTGGACTTGAAATATTTTTTAAAGAAGAATTAATCACATCTGTAACTCAACTAATGAATTGAGCAGGGTAGAATATTCAAGTATCTCTTGAATTTGCGTACCACTTTTAGGAGGTTGATGAACTTTAGAGGTTTTCTAAACCTCTTCTGAAGGAGTGGGTTCAAGTGGGTTTTGGAGAGGCCACTGAGTAAGATAGTTTTTAGAGTAAACATCAAACTTTTAGAGACAGGACAACAGCAGAAGGTGTGTTTTGCATAATCAAACACTTGAAGGAAGGAAGGGACAGATCAAAGAAAGAAGAGATGACTAAAAGAGATAATGACCAGAACAGGAAGTAAATCCAAGCTTTATTTCTCAGGGACAGCTTAGTGCACATCTTAAATATTTAGATGTATATAAATATAAGCTGAAAAGGCACAAAAATATGCATGGACAGGCTGGAGATCCTGGTTTTCTTACTTTATTATCACCAGATGGGTTTTATAAACACACTGAAAATGGTGTTTAGTTTTTACAAACACCAATGATGCTGATGTTTACAACCAATCATATTCAACTGTAACACAATGGTATCCTATAACAACAGAAAGTATAACTAGACCTCAATATTTCTTATTTTTTGCTATGAGAAGAAAGACGTGTGCTTTGTGGAAGGGAAATTCCTGCTTATCTTTCACAGGCTTTTCTTTTCATAGAGGTTGTTCAGTTTACTCATGAGAAGCCATTGTGACAGTCAGTATTGTAGCTCAGACAGTAACAAAAAAACTCCTTTACCATTTTTGCACTCTTCTGCTCTTTTGATGTTCTCTGCATCGCTGTATTTATCTCATCTCACCCTCCTCAGTGACATTTGGAAAATGCTACTCACAGCAATGGTGCATTTCTTAGTTCAGAGGCTCAAATCTGATCTGTTCTTTGAAGTTCAGTCTTTGGAAAGATTGAAAGGAGAAAAAAAAATTTAGGACTCATTTGACAGTCTGCAAAGTAATTATGTTTTTTTTTTTTCTCTTTTTATTTGGGTCTATCTCAAGCCACTTCTTTGTTTTTCCTTGCTGTTGTTTGGAAGCTGTTGATGCCTTGGTGGATATGCTGCACAAATAAATCATACTTTCATAGAGTAAACAAAAGCCGAGTCATGAGACAAAAAACAGGCTGGATGAAAGGAAACTTTACCCTGTTTATGCTTGAAATTCCTGAGAGCACTTGACGGAAAATATTTTCTAGACTTTGACTGTTTATTTATTTATGTTCAACAGGTAAGAGACAAGACAAGATGAGACTGAATGTTCAGTGTTTCTTAGGGGAAATGAGACTATAGATATAGGCAACGGATGTATTACATTTGTCTGGTCTTCATTAAGAGCTGAATAAATGGATTGCATGAATTACTTTTCAAAGACAGAGGAAGGTTTGGAAGACATTGCTAAAAAGTATTCAGCGTTAGAGTCCAAGGAGGCTCTTAGGAGGAGACAGTTTTATATCTAGTGCTTTAAACAGACTTTGATCATAAATAATGATAAATCATCACCTTCATTGCCAAGAGTTGGAAAGTTCCATAGCCTACAGTAGGCTAATTAAATGGCTATAACAGGGAGTTAGCTTAGCCCACAGTAAGTGGATAACTAGATACCATCTGCCCCTCTCCCATGGTAACAAAATCCACTTTTTAAAAAAAAGTACACATTAGTTTGCTATCGAGGTGCCATCAGACAAGTGTTGTTAGTTCACATTCAGACAGAGGGTGGCATGGTGGTACAGTGTTTAGTGCTGTCGCCTCACAGCAAGAAGAGCCTGTGTTCGAATCAGTGACGGGAAATTTTACATGGGAGGGCAAAGGAGGGGCAACAGGTCTAGACAGGGTGGCACATACCTTTTAAGCGAAGCATGTGAAAATCCCCTATATGGAAATGGAGTCAAGTGTCACGGCGAGTGAGATGAGCTGTGTGGAAAATAAAGGAGGATCCAAACGCAGGCACTTGTACAAGTGTGAGGGTGGTTTATTAAACACAAAAAGGAAATGGACAAACGGTGAACGGAGCAAAGACTAAACTAAACTGGGAACAAACTGACTACAGAACACGAACCTGGACATGAATGAGAGCGGGCGGAAACAGATGACGGTAGAGTGCAGGGAAACACACAGATGAAGCAGGGTGGAAACACAGACGGACCAGCAACTACAAACACAGAAGACACGACTTAAATACACTCAGAAAATCACAGGGAGATTACACACAGGTGGGAGACACAGCTGGGAGTCATTAACAAGACGAGAGGTAAAACTGAACACACTCACATGAGACGCAGACCTTCACAATAAAACAGGAACAAGAAACCATCACACTAAGACGCAGACTCGACATTGAGAGACAGACAGAAAATGACACATGGAACTAGACATATACTAAGCAGACACAACCGAAGAACAAATCCTAAACACAAATAAACAGGAACATGAAACTCTAATAATAAACATCATAATCGTCATCATCAACACAACAAGAGAACAAGAAAACAATCCCTGATGGAAAATTAAACCAAAACATTATAAACTCAAAATACTGGGTAGAAACTGACCCAGAACCGTGACGTCAAGACAACATCCATAAAAACACTTTAAGAAAACAAATCTTTTATAAGTATTTTAAGGACATGAAGGTTGGGGGGCCACGGCTCCCAGTTGCTCCCCTTTGCCCCCCTGCAGATCCGACCCTGGTTTGAATCCATTCTGGGACCTTTCTAAGTGGAATTTTCGTGTTCTTCCCATGTATATGTGGGGCTTTTCTGGGTACTCTGGCTTCCTCCCAGAGTCAAAAGACATGCATAGCATTAATTGGCAACTCTTCCCAGTCTCAAACCAGGAATCTTTTTCATGTTAGGAGAATCTGCAAACTACTATATATCTAAATGTCTAAATCTTGGCTAGAAAGCCAATGCTATTTGTTACAGTTTTCTGTTATTGGGGTCTTTGTTCAAAAGTGCATTACTCAGCCTATTACCTCCTGGCCCATCAATGCTAAATGATTTCTTGCCTTAAATGTATATTACACTTGATTGGAGTGTTTATTATTTTTCTTACTCAGAGTCATCTTTATTTATATAGACTGAGAAATTGCTTTCTGAAGCGTCTGAAGTTGATGTCATCGTCTTGTTTTCCCTTCTCCCTCTAGAAGAACACGGATTGGTGATGAGAAGAGCTGATTACAAAGCTATAAAGCTACAGAGGAAGAGGGGGGAAAAGCGACAGATTATTTATGACAACGAAATAGAGACGGTGAGGGATATTGCACTGGGATCATCTCCTTGTGGGCGGACGTCCTCTTGAGTATTGGTTTTGATAGCTGAATGAGAGTTTACTTGGAGAGACACTCGTGGCGGATAATGAGTAATGCAGTCAATATTCTCGTGACAGATTAGACCTGGATACATAGCAATGCAGCGCTGCTCCAGCTGCATGCTTCAAATGAAAGATCTGGCCCAGGGGATCAGTTGGTCATCTGTTGCGCGGCTCCCAGAGTTTGTTTCCAAAGCTAATCAGTCAAGACAGATTGAAGTTCCAGCCGACAGGGAAAAATGCCATTAAATTCAGAGTTAATGAAAACAAAGCAACTCCCTCTCCTCACGTTCTGTCTTCTTTGCTTGCTGTATTTATAGAGAAAACACATAATTAATTTTTAACTCGCTGACAGGCCAGCCAGATTGCTTTTGGATCATAAAAGCAGATACAAGTATATCAGGTGAAATATGATATCATCTGGATGAATGTCTTTCTCTTACAAAGCACAGAGAAATGCCTTTTCTCTTGTGACACATGACAATAAACACTTTGAATCTTGAATCTTTGAAGGTGCCATTGATGAGACATTGATGAGATAGTTTGGTGTGGAAGATCTTGACTTGGCTGCAAAGAGTCCTGAACTCAACTCGATAAACAATCGTTGGGACAAATTAGAGCGGAGACCGCGAACCAGACCTTCTCATTCAACATCAGTGTCTGACCTCACAAATGCACTTCTGGAAGAATGCTCAAAAATTCCCATAAACACTCTTAAACCTTGTGGAAAGCCCTCCCAGGAGTGCTGAAGCTGTTATGGCAGCATAGGCAGGCCCGGCATCACATTAAATCTTATGGATTAAGAATGGGATGTCACTCAAGTTGAAGACAGATGAACAAATACTTTTAGCAATATAGTGTATGACCCATGTGAGATTGGAAAGGCTTAGCATAAATAATAAAACCAGAGTTTTGAAAGCACAGGATGGGCTAAGGCACTCGTGACCGTAATTGAAATTGAATCAATTTAAATCTCACCCAAAATTTCTCTTTAAGTGTCGGCTTATGTTACATTTTGTTTTCCACTTTTTGTTGAGTTATTTAATTATAAATCAGGCAAAACTCTTTTGTTTTCGATTGTTTATCGAGTTGAGTTCAGGACTCTTTGCAGCCAAGTCAAGATCTTCCACACCAAACTATCTCATCAATGTCTCATCAATGGCACCTTCAAAGATTCAAGATTCAAAGTGTTTATTGTCATGTGTCACAAGAGAAAAGGCATTTCTCTGTGCAATGAGATTCTTTCTTTGCTGTCCACCCACAGATGCCGATGCCCAAAGCCGACCTTGCTTTGGGCACTGGTGCACAGTCATGTTGGAACAGAAAGGGACCATCCCCAAACTGTTCCCACAAGGAAATTGTCCAAAATGTATTGGTATTCTGACAGAGGAAAATTTAGCAGCATGGAAATTTCATAACTGGACATGTTGCACGGGTGACATTCTATCATGGAAAGCGCCGAGCTTCTGAAAGCAATCCAAATCTTTTACAAATATGAAGGTGCTTGATTTTATACACCTGTAGCCATGGAAGTGCTTGAAAGACCTGAGTCCAATGATTTGGATGGGTGAGTGAACTTTTTGGCAATATGGTGTGCACACTTTACAAAGAAAACAAAGGGTCTTCAAATTTTAAGACACTGAATTGTACACCAAGCTAATGAGAGTAATGCTGGCAGCGCTTAATTCTGAAATGGCTCAAATAACAACTGCTCAAGATTGTAACAAATCTTAATTTCACAAGTTGGCTGAATAAAAATTAACTTTTTGTTTAATTTAGTGAAAAATATTAAATTAGAGACAAAAGAGACGAACAAAAATGAACTGAACTGAGCAGAACATTATCTGTATGACCACTTTTCCTGCTGCTTCAGACCAAACTTATATAAACACCAAGTAAAAAGCATCAAGAGCAAAATAAGCATTCCTTGAATCTTCAAAAGAAAAGGAGAGAGGGAGCTGTGTTTTAGTGCACAACAGGATTAAAGTCGGCATAAATGCTGAGCATATTTCAGGCTTTGATATGAGAGGTGAATTAAAACTTCAAGAGTACGAAAGTGGAAGTAAAACGCTCACCCTACTGCTGTGGGTAGCTTTTCATGTTTGTTCCTGTATTTGAGGTTTTGCTGAGACTAAAAGAAAAAGTTTGCCAACCTTCCAAATCATTTTCTATAGCTGCCCTCTACAGACCTCTGAAAACAGCTTCAGCATCTGAAGATTACAGTAAACACACCCTCCCTTTGAACACCGCAAAATATTACCCACAATATTTTCAGTGAACTCAAAAATGTGTGTGTGTGTGGAGGGGGCAGTGTTGGTCAAGTTACTTGAAAAAGTAATCAGTAACTAATTACCGATTACTTCCCCAAAAAAGTAATCCCGTTACTTTACTGATTACTTATTTTCAAAAGTAATTAATTACTTAGTTACTTGGTTACTTTTTAAAAACACAATTTACAACCTGAATAGGTGATAAAGTGATAGATCTTTCAGCCCAATTCTACTTTTTCTGCATAATCCATCATACAAAATGTAATCAAATGAAAACGTCTCTTTTTAAAACTTGTTTTATTAGTTTTAACCTTTTAACTTTATGCATCAAGCAAAAATTAAATTATATGCAACATTCTCTGACTGGAAGAAATTTGTTTAATATTTAAACCTATTTTCTGCACATTCTAGCACATAAAATATTTTTTTTGTGTGTGTTTACACTCAGTCTTTCAAATAGATGCAAGTAAAACACAGCAGAAAATAAATAAAGTCAAAGACTAGCGGTCCTTTTGCTCTATTTTCACCTGTAAAGCAGGAGTGGGGTAGGCGGAGGTTTATCCTGGTGCAGGTGTGCCGCAGCGGTCAGTGGAAGAATCCGCGAGTTGCTCTGTGAATTTCCCATTATGTTGTAGCTACTCTGTGCTTGTTTAGGGTTTTTTTTTTTTCTGCTGTAAAAATAAGTTTTCTTCCCATGCACAACGGACACTAATGTTTTTGTCACTTTTTATGGAATCAAACTTAAAATAAGGTCAGTACTTCCACGCTTTAAACGCTGCACGCTCATACTCTCTCCCGCACTCGATATATGATCCATTGTTGATCTGCACACAGCTGTTGTCACAAACGTTGCACTCGCTTACGTCACTGTCATGAGACATTCTCGCAAAAAAATCACGGTTTTAGTAACGCAGTAACGCAGCGTTCCTACGGGAAAGTAACGGTAATCTAATTACCGTTTTTGCAATAGTAATCCCTTACTTTACTCGTTACCTGAAAAAAGTAACGTTACAAGTAACGCGTTACTGCCCATCTCTGGTGGGGGGTGGGGTGGGGGTGGGGGGAACTCATTTTAATTGTATGACTGTTACTTTACTCAGTTGTGTAATTCAGTGAGTCAATGAAACGCTGCGCTGATGCTGATGCAGCAAACCCAGAGCAGCTCCACACTCCACCTTTTCTTACTCTTCGTCTTTGCCTCCCATTAAAGCAACATGATGAAATCACAATATCTTGATCTCCGTATAAATGAGAACATGGTGTGCTCAGCAAGTGTCCTTCCCAACATGAATCCAGACTTTTATCTTTAAAAAACTTTCGTGTTGTTCGCCCACACCCCTCCCAGCACCCACATCTTTTATACGAACCAGCAGAGTCCTCTATCCCAAAGCACATTTTTAATACATCAAAAACATCAGAGGCACTCCTGCGGGTGACATTATATCCATAACTACCTGTGCAACATAGGAAAAAGTTTTTAAAGTCTTTTTCCTCCTTAGTGGGTATAAGAAACAATGTGGTCCAATTCTCTAGATACAATCAAAGAGTTCTGCTTTTAGAGCAGGCAGATGAACAAATGCACTCAGACAGAGGATTTGGGACTCCTCTGCCTTTGTGTGAAATATTACAGACCTGATTGGAAGTGACACAGCTATAATTCAGCAGTGTGAGAGGAACCATAATTCAGTGAGAAGAACACACACACACATGCATGCACGCACATACACACTCACAGAGACCATATGGGCACTTCTAAGGTACAGATAATTTTCTCCTGTTTTATTCAGGATATCTTTATACAGCAAAATCACTTAGAATTTTACAGCCTTCTGGCAGGATGATAAAGAATGGAAATAAGAAATAATAAACGGCAAATATTAAAGGCAAACAAAAACATTAGATGATGGATGGATACTTAGACGACGTTTGGTGATGAATTGGACTAAAGCGAAAGAGGACTAGTGTGTTTTACCCTTTAAGCTCATTTAGATTCTTTTTTCTTTGCTTTATTAAATTTTTTGTTAGAGCTATGAAATACACAGTTGATCTTAAGGTACATTGTTATTAAGCTGGACTATATGGAAAAAAATCTTTTGTGGCAAATTGCTGGATTGACCACCCAAATGCAGACACATAGAGGGAGACTGACTAACCAAAAGCTAACTGTTTATTAAAGCTGATGCTAATGTCAGAATCCAAAATGCATACTGTTAAATCCCAAAGGCATCAAACAGAAAGAACAGGTGCTGAGACAAAGACTGAAGGGAAGACAATAGTATTTATACACAAAAAAGTAATCAGAGAATTGAAGGGTAAAAAGACAACAAGACTCAGGTATAGATAATTAAAGACCATTAGACATGATGGGTAAGTAAAATTAAACATAACACAATACAGACAAATAACTTCAAAATAAAACAGCAAGTGAGAAAAGTAACCACAAGGGGTAGTGAAGACACACAAATGAACTACACATAAAGGAGCCGACACAGGAAGATGAGGCAGGATACAGTGCAGGAACTTTCTATAACTAGAACTGAAAACTCAAAATGCTAGAAATAACTGAGAATTCAACACCAAACATCAGATACAGCTGGGAATGAAAGACTCCCAATAATATCAATAACCTAAAACTTAAAAAGAATAACTCACAAAAGCAGAACAAAGCCCACGGCTATGCAGTCTGCCTTTATAAATGTTTGTGAAAGAATGGCTTGTTCTAAAGGTCTCACTGTGTCCAGGTTTGGTAGTGTAACAGGACACCACCATCTCACCAAGAAGTTCTGAATTTGTTTTCCTCAGTGATATTCTACGATCAGCTGTAAGTGGTATTATAGCAAAGTGGAAGCATTTGGGATCCATGGCAACTCAACCATGAATAGACCACATAATGATAAGGTGCATATTGGGTAAAAGTTGCCACTCTGCTGACACACTAATGCAGAGTCCCAAAAGTTCCTCTGACATCAAGATCAGCACAAAAACCGTGTACCAGGAACTTCGTGGCAAGGGTTTCCATGACTCATGGTCTTGTAGGTGTGACGTGCAAGTGCGCCAGTGTGTTTGTCGATCTAGTGTATGTTGTGATTCAGGACATTTTTACAACCTTTTGGATGGACTTGCTATTATGAAACAAAGGCACTTTATGTGCATTCAGGGATCTACTTTTTCTTCATTATAGTAATACAGAAAAAGACCGACACCATGCTAATGTTCTTCTAATCTCCTTGGATTAATTGGCTTGTGAAATAGGCCAGGCCTTACTGAGTTTATGGATTATGTTGAAAGGAACATAAAATAATGATTTTCTGTGAGTATAAATAATACATAGCCCTGTGTTGAAATTCCTGAACACAAACACATGTACACATGCACGCGCAAACCCACACACACACACACACAGTGGACTAAAGCTCTCACGGAAGCCGCTCTGCAAAACGTTTAGTTTGTGAGTGAAATGTATTTCCCCGGAGTGTACATTTTAGATGTAGTTGGGGGAAATTTCTTTAATTACTGCAACCCTGAAGCAGTCTAACCAAAGCTTGAGAGGTTGTATGACTAAAGCAGGAGCAATAATTCAACGTAATATACTCTGCAAAGGAGTTAAATTGACACAGGGGATGATTTGTTTCATCCAGCTTGAGCTAGATTTGCCTGTAATTTTATTAAACTTGAATCTTGCTTCCGAATTTTGGTAGTGTCAAGGTTTAATTTTGTTGCATTGTGATGTAATAGCCTGATCCCAGAACAGCACATGTCACCATCAAGTACCTGAAAACACCTGTCCCCCTCTGTTCCGGGTTTGTTCTTTCCTCTAATCACTGTCTGAAGATGGAAACTTAAAAGCACAAGTTGCAAAGCTTGGTTATTTTAAATTACATATGGAGGTAGTTAAATCATATTATAATAATGAATCCTTTTATCTCGATGACTCGGATAAAAGATTAAGTAGATACATATACCGTAGCTATTCGGTAGAGTAGGAAGTAGAGCGGAGAACAATTAGACTCTCACTGAGCATGTTCTTCCTTGTCATAAAAGAGACTGACTTTATTATTCTGGGTTCTTTTTCATTCTCACTTACCATTTGAAATACAACTCACAATTGTCACAAATGCTAAAGCTTTCACTTAAAGCGTTTGCCTCTACTTCGTAAACCATCCAGCCAGTTATTACTCAGACTCTAATTTCCTGCCCCTCCTTCATACTTATTCCCCTGTACGTCACTCTTCTTTTCTTGTGCTGAAACAAAAACTGGCTATTAGCTCTTATCGTCTCATTCTGCAGACAATAGCTGCACTGAAATGAGTTCATGGTTCATGGTCGCTGTGCTTTTAATCACAACCCTGGACATTAGCCATTAGGGGAACCAACAGCTGTGCTTACACCCACCGAGCTCACAATAAAACCCAGATGGCTATTATGGGAGGTTCATTTGGCGAGGCTGAGGTTACTAATAAGGTTCTCTTATTAACATGGGGGATCAAAACAGGGCATTAGCCGGGATATGGAAGATAGTTTCCCTATCATTTTGACAAGCAGGATTATCCGGCCTTCAGCAGACACCCAAGAAGACACACAGGCGCTGAGTGTTGTAATTATCTTAGGCTTTTGCCTGTCACATGTTCTCCTTATAGCAAAGACAACAGTGAAAACATGGTATTACATACAGATTATTAGGTGTCCTATGACAATTTCATTTTTGTAAGTATTTCTCAAGCAAACTTTTATTTTGGATGCTTACATTATTTTACTTTGCACACATAAACAAAGTTATTTCATAAAACCTAAAAAAATAACAGGGTCAAAATTGTTAGCCCCTCTGATGCTAATTGTAAATTGTGTATCCTTTTTGCTGGATAACAGCCTGTAGTTGTTTGTTATAGTCTCACACTCATCTCCTGATCGATCCCAGCCCATTCTTCTTCTGTGACTCTATCAAGTTCCTCCAGATTTGATGGTCTTTTGGCATTGACCTTGGTCTTTAGTTCACCACACAGATTTTTAATGGGATATAATTCATCATTGGGGTTGCTGTCGTGTTGGAAGATGAACCGATGGCTCAGACCCAGTTTTGCTGCTGACTGCTTGAGGTTTTCTTTCATAATCTTTATAAGATTCTCAGTTCCAGACACACTGATGCATCCCCACAGTGTAATCCTCCCACCACTGTGGGTGTGGGTTGTCACCTCTGCAGTTTCATCTGATCTAACCAAAGGACATAGTTCCAGGATGCATAATATCACTCCAGGTTGACCTTAGTTTACTTCAGTCTGGCTTGGAGGTGTCCCTTCTCCAAAAAGTGTTTTTCTTGGTCTACAACCTTTTAGTTTATTCCTGTTCAGCGTTCCAGTGATTGTCTGCTTTGAGACAACAATTCCCAACATGGCTAAGTCATTCACTGGTGTCCTGGCAGTTATTTTGGGAGTGTTTAACCTCTTAAGCCCCAACGCCCCCTGATACGGGGGCAAAAGGCAGGAGATCAGGTAGGCTTGGGGCTTAAGAGGTTAAACACGTGTCTCAGGCTACGTCCACACTAATGCGTTTTCATTTGAAAACACATCATTTTCTCTCCGTTTTGGCCTCCCGTCCACATTGAGACGGCGTTTTCCTCTAAGGAAAATGCAGTGTTTTTCAAAACGCTCTCAAAAACGAATACATTTAAAGACTGTGCTTATGCGTCGCAGTGTGGACAGCGAAAACGGAGACTTTGGAAAACGATGAGGCATGTTAGTCATATGATGCAGTCATGTGACCAATTAAACAAAGATAGCGGAGGGCATTATACAGCAGTTGTTTGCTCTCAATTTTGACAGCCCTATTAAAGATTAATATCACTTTGTACATGCTTCAGATGGCTTTTCTTCGAATTCTTTAATTCGTCCGTTTCAATGTGGACGCGGAGCATTTTCAGACGGAAACTCAGTTTTCAAATTTATCCAGGCTAGTGTGGACGTAGCCTCAGTAGTTTCTGTCCACTGTCTTTGCAGTCTTACACTTCCTATCTGTGCCAGGTTTGTCCTCATCTGTACATATAACATCATTATATTAAGACACAACATTTCCTCAATTTAGCTGTCTAAATAGCACAAGACCTCTGAAGGTACCCAGCTGCATCAGGCATCAAGATTCTATACTGAGTCATATAACGCTATATTGAGTGATATGTGTGATGGGGCCTGAAAAGATCAGACATAGATATTGGTCTTGGTGAAAAGGAGCTCTGCCAGAGGATGCAGTAATGTTTAGGTGGTTGGTACAAAGCGGACCAGGATCCAGGTTTACTGAGAGAAAATGGTAGATACCATTCTTCTTCGCTGGTTTTCTTCTTTCCATAGTGCATCTTGCTCTCATCTGTTACTCAGGTAAACAACTATGTTCCTGATCAAACCATTGTCCTTACTTGTGCTACCCATGTCCTACCTGGAATACTCCAGTACTTTAGGTCACGTCACGTTCTGGATACCTTGAAAGTCATATGTCAGAATGAGTGAGGAAAAACGGGATTTGTTTTTTTGTTCTTAGTGGTGAATAGCCATTCAGGTATCCCTGGCAATACAGCATGATACTTATTTTGTTGCACTTAAAACACCACTGCAGCACCTTCATGGATAGAGCCTGGTCAGTGCTCTGCATGTGGCTTATTTAATTAGTCACAAACACACAACAGTGACAGTACAGATTGAAAGTTTTACAGTTTTACTAGTGTTTATGTTCAGTGCCACCATCTTGGATTGTTAGCTTGGAGTTGTTGGCCTTTTTAAATGTGAAATTTGAGTTGAGGGAGTCTTCCAGATTCAAACTGACTGCAAACTCTGAAATTCCGACTTAGACTTTACAATTTTTTCCCTAGTCAAAGGTGTGTAGACTCTTGAGCTGCATGTATTTCAACTGTTGACTCATGCCACTGCAGCAAAATAAGGTTTTTCACTTCACCTGCAAAAGGTTGTTGATTCCAGCTAGAGACACAAAGGAAGAGCATCTGTTGTGCAGCTCCAAATGAAAACATGCAAAGCTACCTCCCGTGGCAAAGAAATACCTGAAAGCAGCTTTCTTGTCTCGTTTTATTGTTGTGGCCAACTATCACCTGACCACCTGATTGTTACAATGTTTCCCATCCAATGTTTTATAGAAATGAAATATATTTATCTTAAAACTATGCAGAAAAGTGCTGTGTCTCAGTTTTGGTTTGGAATACAGTTATGCTAGTTGTTCTTTCTTTTCCAGTTTTTATGCTAACCTCAAGAGCTGCTGATATTGAACCAAGAGTGATATTGATCTCTCATTTTGCCAAGGGAGCAAAACAACCTTTTTTCTCGCCGAAACTGACAGTTGTAGCCAGGAGAGGTTTTAGTCAAAACATATAAAAAAAAAAAGGTTTAAAGAAAAGTGTAGTAAAGCTAATTATCGCTTTCCTTGCACTTTTAACTGAAAATTGATTTTCAAAACGGAACTAAGACTTGTGACGGAGGGCTGAATGCCCAAGAAGATAAAAAAGATTTTCCCTTTCACCTTCTTATCTCCAGATCCAACTTTATTGAACTTTGCAGTTCTGCTCTCTGGCTCTCAGGAGTTGCATTGCAGTATCAAGCCTCTTGCTTTTTATCAGCTTATGTTGAAACTGAACAAGTGTTAGAAGTTACGAGACCACAAAGCAAACATACACAAAGGATTACTTGAACACAAACAGGGATTACCCATCGAGGTCTTTATGTATCTGACCTTTGACCCTGATTATCATCTGTCAACATGTGGGAGAGTGCACTAGGAGAAATTGTGATGGGAGTAGTTGTTGACTGCATTGCACTAACAATTCGTCGTTGCATGGACAGACTCACTGTCTCTCTCTCTCCTTTCAGAGAGCCCCCAAAAAAAGAATGATTATTGATTCAGTGCAAACAAACAATATAAAAATTGATGTAGGGAAAGTGAGTCTGGTTTTGTCACTCATTGATTTGTTTTTCAATGCAGGTCCCCGACTAGTAGCTGTAGTGTGTGTGTGTGTGTGTAGGTGGCAATGAAACAGGAGGTGCTGGACAAACAACAACAACTAGAAGACTGCTATAAATCACTAAAATAAATATGAGAGGAAATTGATCAAAGCCATGTAAGTAAATACATTTCCTACTGTATTAACTGATGCTTTCTTCCTCAAGTTTGTATTTTTTTTTAAAAAGTCCTTCTTGCCATGCCCTCAAGATCTGAGAAATCTCAGACAGAGCACGATGCATAATTAAGCATAAAAATGGCACATTACTCATGGAAAATTCACAAAAAGCTTTTTTTCTTCTCGCCTGATGTGAGCGCTTCAAAACTTCATCTCACATCAGCCTCATTTTCAAGTCAAATGTAACGCCTCATTGTCCCTTTGTGAGCACCTTGGTTTAAACTCTGCAAACCCACTTTGGTTTTCTGCCATCGAGTATTGAAAAAAAAAAAGCGTGTTCTAGTGCTCATTAAAAAAGTAAACTTCAGATATACTTTTTTTGCTGATTCTAATTATGCTGGGCCAGCTCAAAATGACCAAAAATTGGATCTCATTTCTGAGGAGTGAAGGACTTAAAATTGGGAGGCCTTAGTTCATGCTCAAAGCTCAACAAGTAATTCTGCCATTAAAATAAAACAAAGACAAAATGTAAATGTCGCACATGAGGGTGAGGTGGCACATATGTGCTATATGTACTTAAAAATAAACTTAATGATGTTACCTCCATTCAGATGGTCTTTCAAATCTTTATCTTTATTTAGGAGATTGGAAACAAAATGTACCGGGGTGATGTGAGCCATTGTGATTTAGTGAACCCCGGACCCATTAGTTGATCTAAAATCTTACCTTTAGCTCTCTTGGGAAGCCCTAACATTTGAGGCAAAGTGTTTATTCAAATTTTATTTTATTTTGGGGGTTGAATTTCCATGCAGGAAATAGAAACAACCAATCAAGTGTTCATGCATAAAAACAATCCCTGACTGGGTCTCTTAGGTGTTCTTGTCTCTCCATGTTTTCCTTCTTTCTTCTTGCACTGTTTAATCTGGCATTAAACAATTTGTCTCCCAGATGTTATCTGGTTTCAGCATTAGTTGGCTGCACTGTAGGATTATGTTTATTAATGGAGATATCACAGGAGAAATCTGCACTGAGCACCCTGAGCGGTGCAGTAACATATTGATTTTTGTGTCCAAACCAAAATGTGTGTGCCTGAAACCTTTTCACAAAGGGAACCAAACCGAGGAAATTTTCTTGTGAAGCAAACCACTGCCACCAAGTGGGCAAACGTTTTACATGCATGCTTTGGTGGGTGTAGATCAGAGCTGTTGTTAAATGAAGGTGACAGAAAACACATGATTATACTCAGTTTTGAGTAAGGAAATGAGATCATAATGACTATCTGGTCATTTCTAAAAGTCATCAGGGTTGCAAAATTTTCAGTAATAACTCACTTTTTTTACTTCCTTTCTTGAAGGGTCAAATGTCAGATTGTGTCTTGAGTTCACATCACCATTCTTGTCAGAGAATAATTGGCAGAAAACTGGAAGCCTAAAGAGTCTCACAGGCCTGTTTTGTTTACTGATAAACCTGGCATCCTTGAGATGCCTCTCTGCTTTATCGCTCTGTCTTTCTGAGGCAACTGCAGTATGCTAATCCTTGAAGACTTCAGCTCCCACCTGCCAGCCCTCATTATTTTCATGCTATTTTTGAGATAAACAATGCAGAGTAGCTTAGTGCCAGCGAGATTTCCCTCCATCATACAGTAATGAAGATAGAGATGGCAAACAGGCCCAAAGGCAAAGAAAGAGACTTCATCAAATATTTGCTTATACCAAGGTCGGTTACTTTGAGTCTGCAGGATGCCGATTACATTACTATATAAAATGAAAAACTTTTCAAATGTTTATGTTTAAGCTGAATTGCACATGTATTATATTCACCAGCTTCTGATTAGTGCTACATTGCACGTTGCATTCTGAATCATTTATTACAGATGCAGAATATGGTTTGGAATCCACAGGCCTAGACGTCATCACCCACATCACTAAGGCTGTAAACGGCAACAATGGCAAGAACAGTTTTTTGTTTAGATTTCATGTAGGGGAGACCGGGGATAGTTGTAACGTGGGTCAGTTGTAACACTTCCAATTTCTCCAATCAGGGCTAAGTTTCAAATGATGTGACTCATCCTGTGCATGCCCAATTCAGTTCTGCTATCACATGTGAAAAATCAGCACATTTTGTCAAACACAGACAATTTAACATGAAAAAAAGTAATTTGAATGCCAAAAAGTAAGTTTTTCTACTTTATTTCAATTTCTAATAGCATTATCTGCTTTGCAGTTAAACTCATCAAACTTAAATTGTGTTATTTGTATGCATATGGGGATATATTCTGTGTAGGTCTTTAGTGCTAATGTTAGCTAGTTCATGGCTACAGGAGTCTGGGTCAGTTGTAACAGCAACAGTCTGGGTTAGTTGTAACAATAATGCAGATGTTACAACTTAAAACACTATTACTTTAACTCATATTAAACAAGTTGGGGATATGACATCAGCAGAGAGAGGTTCACTGGTCACCTTTGTATATGCGGCTAATGTCATTGGCAACACAATTCCTCCACTGTTTGTGTTCCCACACATACATTATGCAGACCACTGTGTCAGAGATGGACCAGCAGGAAGTACTGGTAGTGGAAATAAATCAGGATGGGTGCAAGAAACAGATTTCCTCATCTTTCTGAAGCACTTTGCAAACCACACCAAGGTAAGCCATGATAAAAAGTAATGGAATTGTGATGCTGGTGCACAACTACATTTTTTCAGCTTCATTGTTATGTTCAAAAGTTGGTGCAAGAGGTGTAGGTTATAATGCCCACGGAGCCAATGAGGCCAAACTCAAGGAAGACCAACCAAAATTAATGAAATATTCAGTTGCAGAAAATTCCATAATTTTGTCTTTTTTGGGGGGTTGGAATGTGTTCAAAAGCTAGAATTCTGCACACACACATACATAGCTACATAAATGGCTCTAAGTGCATTCATGTGTTGAATAAAAAAAAGATTACATGTCAATGTTTTGTCTGTACCCTTATTTCATTGTGTTACATTTCACCCCAGAATATGTTACAACTAACCCAGACTATGGGGTTAATTGTAACATTTCACTCTTTGTGTTTGAGACCATACCATGCAATGGGTAATTGTGCTGCAGAGAAAATAGCTGCACTATTTAATAGCAGAGACATGTAAATACTTTGCATTACATTTTGAATCCACTACCTTAAAAGAGCTCCAATTTACAGACAGAAATGTCAAAAATGTTACAACTATCCCCGGTTTTTATAAAGCCTTCTTAAGTTAACAAATTGTTTTGCTTCCAGACTTGATGTCCAACCACAGGGCAAGTAAAATCACTGAAGAGTATGTAAGAAACATTACGCTGGAAACTACCTATTTACAATAACTTGCGAATTTTTCTACTTGTAGTGAAATTCCAGTGTGGCATCAGCTATTCATTACAAGGGGTTAAATGCTGATCTTTAAACACAAAAAGCTACACAGCTTCTTCCTTTTCATTACCTCCATCCCTCCCCCAAACTCTTGGATCTCTTGGTCTGATCTCCAACACTTTTATCCGCATGCATACAATTACCCCCTTCCCCCCTTTCGCCCTCACACTTATGACCATTAACATGAGCACAATAGCTAAAACAGAGAGGAGGCGGCAAGCAGAAACCACAAAACCAGTCTCAAAGCTCATTGTTATGCTTTAGCCACTAGCTCGGTTTGACCTGCTCGTCTGCGGTTATATAAAGGGATTTCGTTCTTTATTTTTGCCTTGCTTATGTTTTGCACAGCATGCAATTTGTTAATATGAATATACTGCCTATGCCTCACTTCCTCTGGGTCATGACGCACTGTGGAATGAACGATTTCACCTGTTAAGTGGTCCAATTCATTCTACCAGACAATCAAATCAGGATTCAGTTGATGGAGTACAAGATTAGATATGCTCAGAAAGGGGTTTTGGTATCCATCCAAAAACTTGAAAGGATGACCAAGTTATTTAGAAAAAGTAGAGGTATTCAACTATTTCCCAATCTTCCATATGTTTGCAGTAAACAAGGGGTGGTTTTAATGCTTTGCACCAGGTAACCCGTGTTCATGAGCTGACATAACGCACTGCACTTCTTAGGTCCATATGCAGTTAAAAGAAGCAAAACCTGTGCTGAGAAGAAAAAAAACCATGCCAGCATTCTTAACTGTATACTTTTCAGACGTAACGAAAAACAAATGCTCAGGTCAAATTTAGACAAAATTTATTATGGGGAATCCTTAGGGTGCACGATACAAAAGAGTAGCTTATGAAAAGACAAATCTTCACAGATATTTTACTGATGTAGGTAGTTCTAAAATTGTGTGCACAATGACACGTCTTCATACATTCAATTTTTAGCTTGTTTTTTTTTCCCCACAAAATTAGATTCAGTTAAAAACAAAAAAAAACAACAATAAAATAATAAAATACTCTGAAGTACATACTCAGAGTGTGTATCACATTCTCATTGCTATGGATGTCAGATACTGCCACAAATCACTGGTGTGCCAAAAATATGCACAAGATGTCAAGAGAAAAGTGTCACCCTAAATGGAAACCTCCTCCGATTTGGTCTGTTAAACATGATTTTTTTAGCATACAGGAACCTTTTTAAGGTGGCCATTTAATCTAAGAATGTCAAGATCATTTCCTCTAAATCTAACCCAGTAGTTAAATGGAGTGGAAAAGGAGTCAAGGTCTTCTGGTTGACAAACCAGTGCTGATTTACACCACTGTCACTCCTGCCTCCAATGATGCGTGGAGGCACGAGGTGAAAAGGACACCATGTGGATATTTCTGCAGTATCAGTGGCCTATTAATAACATGGCAGTAACTGACATGCTGGGAGATGGAACTAGATGGTTTAATGGCTCAAGTAATACATCCAACAGTGTAATGGTACTATGAGCTACTAAGTTCCTAAACAAAAGTCAAGCCAGAATGTCAAAATATTAAGATCATTTAAAAACTACCTAAATTGTCAGCTCACCAATTCGCTCGCTAATTTGTATTACAAAAAAAAAAAAACAACAACCTGAAAGGAAAATGCAACCCTGTTTTTTCATAACAAAAAGTAATCTTATCTGAAAACTAACACTGTTGTTTACATTCAAAGAAATAAAAAAAATAAAAAAAATAAAAAAATCATTAAATCCCCAGGCCAATTACAACAAAAGACTTACACTTAAGCATTAAGAATTAAAGAAAATAAAAAGTTAAAGAAAGTAAAATAAGGACACCCGAATTATACAGTGGAGATGGGGATTAAAGGAGAATGTAGGAGATGCGGGTTCAAACAAAATGACACAAAACAAAAGCTTTGAACTGCCTTTTGCCTGGAGGGTAACATGCAGGGTTTAAATGTTTCTTTTCACACATGTGCATGTGCAAATGTCCAGGAGAGAGGAATGACCTACTGGGGTGGTACTGAGGGGGGAGGAAAGGACACAATGCATTTAAATGCTAAGCCCATGTATACAGTCTTTTAGAACATAAGGCAACAATGTGTAGGTAGTTTGTTTAGAACAAAACGCTGAGCTATGAACGTGACATAGACTAGCAGAGCTTTCATTTTGCTCCTGAATGCCAATTTTTTAAGTGGCATAAAAGCTTTTAAGCGTGAATTAGTGACACCCCGTGATGCAAGGCTCGCTTCCACATGTAGTAGGTCGAGCGAGGGGTGAACGGGAAGTAGGACCTGAATTCTTTAAATGTGGGGAAGGATTTCTCCTCAAAGCGCTGCTGTAGGAAGAGCTTGGCCTTTGCCTTAAAGTTGGCCAGAGTCACAACATCCATCGGAAACATCGGCTCACCTACAGGTGCCTTTCTGTGAAGGATGCGGGTGGGGACAAAGGGGGTCATGGTGGGCCTTTCTAGAAATTTAGGGGTCTCAACAAATGGGGCTACATGCTGACTCTCCACCCTGCTTTCAGTGGTCTGGTTTTCTGTACCTGTGCTCTCCAGCGTCTTGAGGACATTGGCCTCTGTGTTCTGGGTGACCATTTTCTTTTTGTGGTTCTGGCTACTACGCCACAGCCAGTAGAGGCAAGTTGACATGGAGGGGAATTTCATCTTAAACTTTGCCAGCGACCATTTGGCCTTCTGGACGTGCAACTTTGCAGCTTCTCTGAGCTGTTTTTTGCTCATATATGCAAGCCTGTAACTTCTGTGTTTTTGTCTGTAGATTCTCATCCTTGGCTGGCTGACATTGCGCAGCTCTGGTGACAGACTTTTGGGGCTTTGACTCTTGTCTGAGCTATCCTCACTGCTGCCAGTGCTGCCTTTGTACCCTCTGTTGAAGAGCATGGCTTCTCTTCTCCAGTTGTAGTAGGTTGATCTTGAGATTCCTGGAAAATTTCTTTTAAAGATTCTGAAGGGCAAGGATGTGTTCATGGCAATGCAATTTTGCAGGCAGCGCTTAGCTTCCTGCATATGTGCCACATTGTGAGCACGTTCTGCATCCAGCTTGCCAAGGTTGAGGCCAAACATACCGGCAACGCTATCATTAGGATCCAGCTCATCCTGCTTTGCGTCAGGTGATGACCAGGCTTCCTGCTCTGTGCTATCTCCTGAACTTGTCTCCCCAGTCGAAGAGGTGGTGGAGAATTTTCCTCCAGATTTTATGAGCTCGTGCTTCCAGTTGTAATAGGATGACCTAGAGATCTCGGGGAAGAACTGTTTAAACAGGTGCAAAGGGATGAGCTTGCCTGATAAGTAGCAAGCTTGCAAGAAATGTTTAGCCTCATACCTGGCGGCGGACTTTTTGCAGTGTTCCTGCGTCTGCCTCTTCCAACGATAGAAGGTCCTCTTGGTGATGTTGTACTTGTCTTTCAGACTGGGATAAGAAAGCTGGGGGTCCTGAATTTGCTCGTCACTCTTACTGGCTGACACACTCTGTGTGTTGTTAGGGCTTTCAGATGTAAGCTCATTTGTGCGGACTAATGCCACAAAATGATTGGGTCTGAATGATGATTCGGACTGCAACTCACCAGACCACATAACGTGGATGGTTTGGGGCTCAAAGTCTTTCGGGCAGGTCCTCGGGCGTATGATTCTGTTAAAATAGGGCCTGATTTTCAGATTGAACATGGGGTAGATGGAGTAGATGTTAAACTGAAGAACTGATGACAAGGCGTACACATGCCACATGTTAGCATAGGTGCCAGGGAAGCAGGAAGCTTTAACATCTGCATCAAAGATGGCCTCCAATACTGTTCCAGGCAGGTTTACCATGTCCTCAGACTCTTCAGCACACAGACTGAAGCGAACAGCCTGCAGCATCATTTTAGAATCTATCATCCCAGACAAGTAGTAGCTCTTCCACAGCGCCATTTCCACTGTGGTTCGTACCTGTGAGGGACAACAACAGGGACAAAGAACATTTTTGTTGTTGTGCTTCTGTTCACCAATTTTAAAATTCAAGTGTAGACTTTCAACTTTAATTCACGGGGCCATTTTGCATTAACTGCTGATGAATTGCAATTACAATTTCTATACGTAGTCCCCATTTTCACAGGCTCAAAACTATTTGGATAAAGAACTGACAAGTACTTTGATGGCCATGTGAGTTTTTTTGCTTGTTATTTCATGACAAATGGCAGATATAATTTTGGAAGTATTTTTTCATTTTGAATGTAATTTTAAATATGACACCCAAAAGACATGTCAGTACAAGTGAGACAGGCTGGTTTTGGGCTGAAAGAAAATAAAAGGAGTGGCCAAATCAACAATCTGGTCTATTCTTTACGAGAATAAATGTACTGGTCGGCTCAGAAACACCAAAAGGCCTAAAGCCTGTGTTATACACAGTTACGGACATTGTTAGCTGGCGACCCAGCAACCAAGCAGTCATTCACGTTATACTTCTTTGAAGTCCTGGGTTCATGCATAGTTGGAAGACTGTTACGTAAATTCTCCACTGACGAGTCTGTGCAATCATAAAAAATAGGCAGGCACGCAGACATCCACATAGACCATTGCTCTAACTGTCTGTTGACAAAATGAAAATGAATGTATGAATGAAAGTATGATCTAGGGGTGGGCGATATAAACGATATACGATAGAAATGATATAAATTTGGCCAACAATAGAGATTTTGACTATATCGCTCTATCGCGATAGCGCATGTTGATGATGTCATCAAGTTGCGCCTGTTTTGGTCGAAAGCATCGCAGAGGCTAAAACCATTATCATCTGCAAATTATGGCGGGCCACAGTCATAGCAAAGAGATGAAGCACTTTTGAAATATGGGGAAAGCCGAAAACTGCCCTTCCTCCACTTCGGTAACATTGATTCATTAATGTTGAATTCTCTTAACTCTTAGTGTTCGTTTGACTTTGGGACCTGAAGCGGACGGAGTTTTGGACCCAGATTACTCCGTGAAGCTTTTCACTAAGGCAGCCGTAATGTTCTGACAATCCATCAAGCAGTTTGGCTTACCAAAGTTGTACTAAAACATTTTTTTAACAGATTTCTGCACGCCCAAATCGGTTCGAGGTCAGTAAGCACAACCAGAATTCATACATAAGGCACACTCTCGATTTTTGAGAAAAGGAAAGGATTTTTAGTGTGCCTTATAGTGCAAAAAATACGTTATACAGAAGAAAAGAATATATCGTGATATATATATCATTACCGCACATGCTTCAAATTATATCGCGATATGAATTTTAGGCCATATCGCCCAGCCCTAGTATGATCCCCACCTAAAAGACCCTGCATGGCGTCAACTTGCTAACGGAGATTTGATTTGTTAATCCTGATATTAGAGAACTTCCCTTTTTTTGCATGAAGCAAGCCTTAAGGTTTGGTCACATATCCTGGTCACTCACTCTGAACCTTAAACGAAACCCCAAACTGCTTCGCTTATATGCTTTAAAAAAAAATGACAAGACATTTAAGGACCACTCGTTTCTTATGAAGCTTCTGATATGATCCATGCCACATGAACTCATTCTCAGTTTGGAATAAAAGCTATACTTCTTTAGAGTTCTCTCACTGCGTGGACATTAGGACTGCTAGCAGTCAATACCCTTACACTGAAGCACCTGAGACACTGATTAACAGTCATTTCTCCTGCTGCACAGATTAAATATTCTTTTCACAGTTGGCATCATATGATTGAGATGATTGAGAGCATTTCTGAGTGAGGATGATTGTGTGTACTTCAGGATGTTTAAGAATTTAAGAAGTGGTCTTTTAAATACAGACTGCATTCACAGTCGATTTGTTCTGACAGCATTTTATATTGAAATGATTTCATAATGAAAACTAGTTGCTAAATGCAGACGAGACTAAAGTTTGAGAGTACAAAAGATCTGAAAATGTTATGCTGACAATGCTGACACCTTTGCAAGTGCAAGTGGAAAACATGATTGGGGGGGGGGGGGGGGGGGTGCCATTTGCAATTTTTTTATAAAGATCAGTAAAATTGTAGGTTTTCATCTTCAAACTTTTTTGAGATATCCATGCTCATTGCTTCATATTTCAATCTGAAAAGAAAGAGGCCTGAGAGTAGGTGGACAGGTCTTTTAAAAAGTATATCTAGAAATGTATTTGACATATCATTGTATATGTCAAATTTTTAAATACAAAATTTCTGGCAAATTGGAGGTTGTTTTAACAGAGATGTTCTAAAAATATGATGATTTGAGATGGAATAACCTGATCCCTATTTGCTGATAATGTTGATGATTTTAAATCATGCATTCAATATATGACTGAAGTGCACAATTTCAAGTGGTTTTATAAGAAAAATTGGAGTACATTTCTAGGAATTACAGCCATTTTTATATATATAGTCCCCCATTTTTAAAGGCTCAAAATTGATTGGACACTTGACTGGCAAGCAGTTTCTTGGCCAGGTAATGTCTTTTTAATTGAGGGGACATAATAACTGAAAATTGAAGTGTTAAATTACATTTTACAGATTTTCACTGTAATTTTAAATTCGACATCCAAAGACATGTCAGGGCAAGTGAACAAGCACACAAAAAAAATATACCAAAGATCACAGAAGGCAACTAAAAGTACAAGATGAGAGAATTATTTGAGTGTTAAGAAAAACCAGGTTGAGCATTTCTAATGAAATCAAGAACACTCTTAAGGAGCTTGCCACATCATTTTAAACGTATATAAAAGAGATACATTAATGTCAATATGAAAGGTTTACGATGAGGTGCAAAGCACTGGTTACACTGAAGAACAAAGGGGCCATATTAGACTAAAACAATCTATCAAACCCTGCACCTAGTTGAGATGAACGTGTATCAATATGATGGAAAAAGAAAAAAACTCCCATTATATGTCAGACACAGTGGCAGTGTTATGGCCTGGGAGTGTACAGCTGGGAGTGTAACGGAGTCACTACAGGATCACCTCTGAAGTGTACAAAGCTGATCAGAGTGCTTCAAAGTGCAAAAGAATGATGACAGTGATTAAAGACAATCCTTATATTTAACATTACATAGCTTTGCTAATTAAATGAAAATGTGAGGCTGTGTATAGAAATGACTGTAGTTCTTAAATGTTTTCCCTTCCACGAAAACCAGGGGTAACCTTTTTGAACCGAGGCAGTAAATTTAGACCATTAGCGCACACGATCCTGCTTACCTGTAGCTCCAAGCTCAGTGCAGTGTTGCCCACTAACAGCAAGCTGATTGCATCGAACAGTAAGTTGCCTTCTCCATCACAGTTTAGAGGCAGGAGGCCCCTGGGTGCATCAGCTGGGTACAAACCATGAGCGGCATCGTCAACTCCTGCCCACTCAGGGAAATCCTGACAGGTGGTCTTGGGCAGCTGAAAGGCAGCGAGGACTTGCTCCACCTTCTGGGCCACGTTGGTCACTGCATCTAGGCCAGGGCTCTCTGTGGCCTCCTGGAGCTCTCCCAGAGCAGACAGCATGACCTCATCCCTCTGAACCATACCTGTGGATCACACTAGAGCTGCAAGGAAGGAGGGGGAGATAAGACCTAAAGGAAGAACAGTGGGGGGAGAGAACAATTCCAGATCCCAGGAAAAAGATTATTTCATTATTTAAACTGTTATCTTATCCCAATGCCTTTATCACAAGTAAACTACATAACTGAGATTACTGTGGTTGAAACATGTAAAAGCAACAACTTTAATCCTGAGTTACCAAATGCTGTTAGTAACAAATAACTCCACACCACCTCCTCCTTAATTAAGGAAAGGCTAACCTGGAAATTAAAGCATGTCTCTACTACTCATCTGAGCGAGTTTTATTCAAATGTAAAATTATTGTGTTTTCAGCAGAAGCGCAGCGTATTCACCTGATAAAATGTTGATTATCAATTATAAAATTAATGGGAGCCCAAAATATTGCTAGAAGCGCTCACCTGCAGCTAACAGGCCTGACCCCTCCTACAGTGAAGCGAGTGGGTCAGCACAGGTACAAACACTAAAATCTCGTAATGCGTCAAAGCTAAACCAAAATAAGACTGGATTAAACTAAGCAGGTCCTATGCATCTGTGAAATAACACCTTTTAATTATATATTATAATTTAGATATAGTCCCGTTAATTGAAAGAAGAACAAAAAAAACACGTTGTTTTAACTCAAATGAGTGCATCACACTTCCGTACATTTACATTTCGCCTAATAAAAATGCAATCAAGAAAAAGTCTGTAAAATTGGCCTGGGTCATAGTGGCCCGTGATGAATATTATTTTTGTTTTTATTAAAATAGAGAAATTGTTAGCTACATTATTTAAAGGACAAAAAGAAAGAAAGAAAATAAATCTGAACAATTTCAAAGTCATTACCTAGTATATGGCTCAATTTGCGCTGCGTCATGGCCTGTTTGTTTTGGGGCGTTTATTTGCCCGTTTTTTTGTTTTCTGCCAACGCTTATTGATTACTTTAAAAAAACAAAACAAAAAAAACATACCACTGACGCCTTATTAGTCACCAATAAAAAAAAAACCCAAAAAACCTGAACGAACACCGAACAGTAACTCCACATCACAACCCAAAACAATGATGGAAGCCATTATCTTTCTTACCTGAGCGCCCAGTGACCTAAGATGAGTATCAATGAAAACCACGTACTCTTACTGGTATCTTACTGGAGGGTTTCACAGATCATAGATTGCTTTCACGCTGCGAGTGTTTTAGTCCATTGCGTCCGTTTAACCTCTGGAAGTCCTGTTCTCCGGTGTGCAGTTGAGATGTGGACATCGATTAACAACACCTCCCTTCAGGAAACAGTCCACGGACGACCCTGGACGCCTCTCGCCCTCCCTCCCCGCGAAACACCTCCTCCTTTTCTCGTCTTCCCCGCCTGCTCCTCCTTACGTCGTGCCAGGGTCAATTTCAAAGTGAAGTGTTAACAGGAGCAAATGTGGGGCCATAAGAAGAAGGTACTTGTAGTTTTTTTCCTCAACGCGTTTTGGCTTGTTTTTGTTCACACTGAAAAGTTCATTTTCAAGGTTATTTGTCAAGTGCTCTCGGGTTAAGAGAGCAGCAGGGCCTCATTTTTGCTTTATTAACTGACCAACCTTACGTTTATGCTGCATACAAATACATGTCAGTTTATTTTTTCATTATATTTTTTTTTCCACTCAGAAGACTACAAATCAGTTTTAGGTTGTCCAGGGTAGACAGTTGTGTAAAGTGCTACTTAGTTATTGAAGTGGATATGTGTAGACAGGGTGTGGACATGAGAGTAGAAAAAGGCTCCAGAAGCCCAGGTCAACTTGTTTCTCTACTGTATCACTTTTAACACCTCCTCTCCTGCCTTTTGCAGGATTTCAGGGATCAAGGCCTTTTGTTCCACACACACACAGAGACACCAAACCCCGCCCCCCCCCCCCCCCCCCCCCCCCCACACACACACACAATCCCAGTGACTCTACCCTAACCCCCCACAGCTGGAGGACACCCTCTCTGGAGGACTTTTTTTTTAAACCTCAAAAACTCCCCCATTGCATTCACACACCAGGGGACAAGAGCATTTGTTCCCCCAAAGATCTGTGCACTCCAAGTTCTGAGCAGACTCACTGGTGCCTGAGTTCACCGGGGTTCAAGGCTTTGGTCTGAAGCTTATCAGCTAATTGGTCAATGTGTGAATGTGGTTGCTTGTGTGGGGGGTTTACAGTAGAATGGGTACATTTTACACTTTGGTTTGTATAGTTAACACTGCAAATAATGCATACAAACACCCACTTGTTAAAAGGTGCAGCTCTAAGTGTGTGGACAATTTCTTTTCCTTCCTTTAGATTTGCATCCATTGTCTTAGTTTAAAGTCTAAAAACATGTGGACATCCACAGAAAGGGTTCACTAAAACTTCGATTTTGAAAGATGATCACTATGGTGACGCAGAAATCACAAAGTGAAACGGGCAAAGAAGCTTTTAAATACGCCGCCATATTTATTTATTTTTTTGGCTGGAATAATCTATAGAAGGAACTGAAACTGTCAGATCTGGATACTACAAGGGAGTTTACCCATATGGAAAAGAAATAGTAAAAACTTATAAAAGACTTGCATAAGATGTGGCCTACTTCATATAGTGAATCATATAAGGCTTATATGAGAAAGTGGCCACTTTCTCATTACTTTCATATATTGTTTTAGGAAGTATCCAAAACATACATGTTTCATTTATATAATTTTTCAAGGGATCTTACATCTGTTTTCACTCTTGTATGCTTTTCATACAAGTTTCACACAAGACAGATACAAACTTTGTAAGATTTATATAGATCTTTTCCATATGGGTAGGTTGGTTTCAAAAGCTTGAGAACATAGTTCTTTTTGCCGATAAAGCTACTCTGAAATTCATTTGAAACTGAATCTTGTTTTTCCGTAAGATTGCATATGAGTTGGATTTTGTCTTCCCTAGCTTGTACAGTGTGGCAGTGCCATTTTGGCAAGGTCCATCTGGAAAGGGTGATTTTTGATCTCAGGAAGGCTCCACTTGGATGAATAGAGTGTGAGATCATCATTACAAATTTGACTGAAAAGTACATTTTATGTAGCTCTAGTTCAGTAACATTTTAAACCATCTTCATCTCTGCTCTTAAATTTCATCTGTACTTTAGTGGCTTTTGGGCAATTGGCAGAAAAGGTACTCTATCCATCTTCACTTCTTGCATTCCTGTGTTTGACATTAAAATAAGCGTACGTCTTCAGAATCTGATAAAGATATTTGCTTCTACTTAACATTGTATGGAATAAGTGCCTTTAGCCAATTCCAGTAAGGCTCTTCATGTGTATTCATGCCACCTTTCTTGTCAGTGTTTGTGTCTTCACCATCTCCTCAACCCCCGCAGACTCCTGGCTTTAGCCTTAGGTGTGTAGATTAGCTGTGCTGCGCTGCACTGTGAACACAGTAGTGGGCTGGCTGCAAGTATTTAATATGTAAATAGGGCAGCACCGGGACCGACTCCGGGAATTTCTTACCTGCTGTGGATGCATGTCTTTGTGTAAGTGTGAGAAAGAAGGGACAGAGCTTTAGATTGCATCTAACATTGCACTCTATACAAATTTAATTAACATTCATGGCACAAATTGCTGAATGGTCAGTTTCTTGAACTCCATCACTTGCATGAACATGCAAGTTAGACTTGTTGTGCTTGTTGTGCTTTTTATGTGTTATCAATCCGGTGTTTTGTTTGTGTACATGTGCTTCAGTTTCTTCCCAGTTACTCCACCTGGTTTGCAGAGCGATTAATTCAATTTAACAAGTACTACAATTTGCATAAGAGTGGCCAAACATGGAACTGATTTGCCTAAATCTAAATATTTTTAAATATTTTAAAAATTCAGTTTTCAGTGTTTTTGAACTTGAGATTGTACAGCCAGATAATTCTGGAACTTAACATATAAAGCATACAGTGATTAACAAGTTATTTGACCACCACAAAATGTATCGTTTACATGTTGGAACAGCCCAGTACTGTGTTTTATGTGTTATGTTTCTGTAGTGGTTAATCCACCAATATGCCCAGGCTCTTTAACCAAATTGTTGTTCTTATTATTAAAATATAATTACACTTGCTATCAATGAATTTTTTTAAAAAAAATATTGTTTAAAAAGCACATTATTATCTTTGATGAAGTTTTTTACTTGCATTCCTAAACATAAAAATTAGTTTTAGAGGTTGAATGTGTTGAATGTGCTGGTTTAAAAACATCTACTTACATCTCTTCAACTTTTTTCTTTTTCTTATCTCACTTCTTGCCTCATTTTCTTATCACTGATCATATTGCCCAGCTGAAAGTTGCAAAAAATTCTTAATCTGTTTCCAATGACTTTCATTTTTCTGTCCCTTATAGTGCCACTTCTACCTGCTTTAAATTCCGGGTGTCTTTCTTTTGTTGCACTACCTAAATACCCTTGCCATTGTTTAACATTAACATGTGTATTACCTATGCTGACTGACTCGTTTGGAGCTTGTCTACTGTCCCATTTCAAGGGATTCTTGTGTGGTAGTACACAGTAGTTGATATATTAAATCTTGGTGATTTCTCACTGCTCATCATTTAAGAGCTCAGCCCCTACAAATGAACTCAGTGGATTTTTTACTAGCTTTTCTTTTCTTTTCTTTTCTTTTCTTTTCTTTTCTTTTCTTTTCTTTTCTTTTCTTTTCTAATAATCACCCAAGGGTTTTTATAACATCCAGACTTGCTCCAGACTGGTTGTTATAACACTGTAGGACAAAGTTAAATTTGATTTGTTCTGCTACCTGTGTCCTTTTTTAACTGATACTTTTTTCAACAAGCCTACCTTTTTGCTGGATAGCTTTCTTTACCTGACCGTTAGTTGTTCCCTACGGAGCCACAGTGGCATTTCTAATGCCTCAAGCATATACTGGTGTTGTTTTCATTGCCCCTAAGCAAATCCTCAGAGACAAGCCTGAATAATATTCAGGTGTGACGATGCCGACTTGGCTGCTGAACCATACCCCACACATTGATTTCCTTTTTGCCCAGACAATCTATGCATGCATATATATTTTAATAATGCAGTATCAGCTTCTCGTTCTTGCCCCACCACATAACCCATGACATTACTGAAGTTCTAACTGTATTACTCATATGCAGTGCATGTTAGTCTCAGGTCAAAATTTAGACTCTGTTCAACAAAAGTTTTCGACTTTCACTAGGTTATCTACTTTCTGCCGACTTTTATTAGTGATTTTTTTTTTCACATTTAGAATCTAATTCAGTTCCCCATCTCTCCACTTTCCACCAATTTGTCAACTTTCCTATCATTTTTTTTAAATTATATCTTGAGTATATTATTCCATTATATAAAGTGTTAACCTCATTCAGTGCAGTTTGATCATCAAACTCTTATTTCTTACCATTGCACATGGTTTCCACATCAGATAACACTGTAGCTGCTGCCTGTTAATTAACCTGAGCAGAAGAGGTGGTCCAGGGTAGAGCCTGCTTTGAAGAAGAGGCCCAAGAAAAGAACTAAAGCATGAGACTTGACAAACAGCATTTGGGGGTGGGGGTCTTTTTGTAATGAATTCTAGTCATTGTCTGTATAGTTTCCCCTTTTTGCTTGTGGACCGGTGCATTTCCTATATGTTGTTTTTGTTAAGTCAGTTAGATGTGGGTAGGCAGAAAATCTCTTTGTCCAGAGGAAACCAAAATTTGCTATTGCCGCTGTCACTTCCTTTACTGCGAACCAGGTGTCATCATCAAATCTCTCAAGTTAACAGTAACCATCCATGTGAGAGTCTGACTCTGACATAAAGCACAATTATCATCCAGCTGAACCATGCTAGCACAGCCGTGTTTGTCATCAGTGTATTTTAGATTTAAACACACTTTTGCACCTTAAATTTTAAACCTTAAATTACATTTACGTGTTTAGGAAATACACACAAGCAAAATCACTGGATTAAAACTTCAATCTCAAAAGGAAGCAGATCTTTTTTAATATATCAAACACATCAATACTGAGAATATAGTGATATATAGTGATATTAAACACATGGCAAAGGTTTTCTTTTGTTTTGTACAGCATGCTTTTTGTGTTTGACACAGGTGTGTTGTGTGGATTCGCACTCTTGAACCCACAGTGTGTCTTAGACTGCAGAGAGATTATTGTCTGCATGCATCACATCATCTACATTTATCACCTAAACAAATAGACAAATAGACATATTTATTTACTTTAAAAGCAGGCTAGCAGTTTACGTTCTTTGAAGACCTACATTGATGGAAGTAATTGCGTTAGATGGGTCATTAAGTAACTGAATTCCTACAAAAATAAATAAATAAAAAATACATGCATTCATATTATTGATATGATTGCGTGTATTGTGTCCTTTGAGGTCTGAAAATGGAGATTAGGTACGTTTTGAAATGTTGAAATAATGTTCTGCAATGATGAGAAATGTTCTTTAACACCACATCTAATCTTAAAGAATAAGAGCTAGAAAATTAGCAATGCTGACATAGTGTCTTGGTCTATTTCAGCTTTACTAGGTTTTATCATCACTATTATAATCAGATCACTTCTAACTAGCTCTCTTTAATTGGGTCTCTTTAAGCGAAGTGTGAAAAATTAGTTTATCTTATGGCCAAAAATAATTTAAACAGATTTCTGCCAAAAAATATATAAATAAAAGTGAAATACACTGGTTGTCTTTTGCTGTACTTTGGATGATGCTCACAGGTGTCTGAGCTGGTAAAAGCAATGTTTACAATGCCCAAATGGTGGTTTTAGAAAAAAAAAAACTCAAGATAATATATAGATCTTGCTGGATTAGCTGAAATATGTAAATGAGGATTATAAATTCACATATGCAGAACAAACTTTTTTTATTGTATATGAACAAGAATAAATCTGTACTTAGAGGTTCAGGTTCTTGATCCACGATGAAGCCTCTTTCTCTCTCTTTCAGTGCTACAAAAATACATTTGTTATTATCTTTTCTTTTACTTTCGGTGTGTCAGAGTCTACTGGTCAGGGTTAACAATTAAACAAACCTGACACCCTGACCTGCAGCTCCACTGACGTTTTGGCTTGCTCATCCACAATCACCCAGCACCTGAATTTCTTGTTTTGGGGACTTTAAAGAGTCACAGTCAGAGTTATATCACAAGCAGTCTGCTGCTTACTCTGATACTGAGCGTCCTTTTGTATTTGAGCACCAGTTTCATCCACCCACGTCTGAATGATCAGCTTTTGTTGCTGTTTATATCAATGCTTTTGCTTCGGGTAGGTGAACAGACTATTCTGTAGTGGCAATGTTTCATCGGGCATGAGGTTATGAGAGAAACAAGAAAATGTGTTCATTGCATAGATTCGTTACTCAGGGCTTTCTCGTTGTTATCCTACAAAAAGGCTTTCATGTTGACAGTGCTTGCTGATGTGAGGAGAGTGACAGTGGTGATGTCCAGCATCTTTCACAGTGAGATCTTTGATTCTCAGAGTGCATTTTGACTCATCATCCTATGATATAGATGCCTGGATGACTCCATTTGGTAGTACAGCATTGTAATCAGTTTCTATTTTTTATGCCAAAATTTCATACAGCAAGGAAGCAGATAAAATCTTTTGCACATGGAAATGTAATATTATAAAGTCGTTCTTAAAATATTGAACAATCTTTCCCAGTTACACCTGTGGAAAGAGGAACAAGAGGCTCTAAGATCCTGGAAATAAAAGGTTAGATTATCAGACTGAGATAGCGTGATGAGACTGGGTTCATTTGTCTCTCATTCTTTGTGTTCTGATCAAAGATAAAAGCAGCAGCCACATAATAATATGACATTACCAACCATCCCGTGTGTGAATCTATTCACGAAAAATTCAGGTTTACTGTCATTGCGCTTCAACTGAAATTGAATTCAGTAGAACGCTGTAATACAGCCTTTTGTGTAATTTCTGAACATTTATATTTAATTTAGTGTGTTCAGTACCTATATAGTATATAAATACTTTATGAGTACAGGAGAAGAATGGATTATGGTGGAGATAAAAGAAATAAAATTATACTCTGCACAATTTGTCTTTCCTTTGTAATGGATGTAATCCATGCAGTTGGATTCTCTAAGCACTCAGATTCTCTCTAGCTTTTTATAAACTCTGGTTCACACTTTACCTTGAACTCATGACAGTGTCGACTGAGGTCAATAAAAATGAAAACATCCAAGGTTTCTTTTTGTTTTGTGTTTTTAACTATAACATCACAAGTTTGCATTTTGTGTTTTATTTTGTATTCACTTTTGTGTCTTTAGGTGTTTTGCTTCCCTTGTTACTCTTAAACTGTGGCTTTCATTTAGTTTTATGTATTTGTTTATTGTTTTTATGTCCGTGGTATAAGTAGATCTGTTCTGGATAAAAAATTATGCAAATACCTTTAATATGAAATTATATATTTCTACCACATCTATCAAGTAAATAAATACACAGATGTTATTCTGTAATGATGTATTAGTGCTAGTTTTTATCAGCCATTGGTTTGTTTTTGTTAAACAGATGTGACAAAACAGTTTATGATGGTTTACTACGGTGTAACTGTTTGCACACATGCCTTGTTCAGATTTTAGCTCCTCATCCACAACCTTGTGTCGCCCTCAGTGTCAGACGGTTAGTTCAACTTCTCTTCTTGTTGTTATCCTAAAATGTAATTTTCTCTGCATTTGGTAATCAGTTAGAGTTTAGATATAGTTTGAAAAACAATGTGAAAGTTAAAATTAAAATATCCATCACTGCATGATTTATGTGTCATTTATAGTGTAACACTTGGGCATTGTGTGGACTGGAGGGATTTGAAACAGAGTTTTAAGTGCTGATGTCGATAAGTTGTGGTCGTGGCACTTCAGCATCCAACTACCACTGCAGAAGAGGAGCGAGTGCAAGCAGAGCAACAGATATCAGGAAAACGATAAACAAACAAGACATGGGACTTGCGTCAGAAAAGCCGATCAGCTGATCATTGATCAGTAGCAACAGGAGAGGGAGGGGGAAAGACTAAGAGAAGAAGACACAGAACAATTCAAGCACTGTCTTTTTTTCATTCTAGCTGAAGTACGGGACAAATCACGTTCCTTTTCACCTCAATACCATTTTCTTCTGTTTGACTGTGATAAGACTGCTTTCAGCGCCCTTGATCTATTGCGGATTAGAGAAATCCCAAAACAAATTTGTGCACCCAATTCTTGTTTTTTTAGTTTTTCTGGAAAAAAGAACAATTCAAAGAAATTTAAAAAGAAAACAGAATTCCAGCACGGTGGCACGGTGGTTAGCACTGTTGCCACACAGCAAGAAGGTCCTGAGTTCAATTCCACCATCAGGCCGGGGTCTTTCTGTGTGGAGTTTGCATGTTCTCCCCGTGTTTGCGTGGGTTCCCTCCGGGTAATCGGGCTTCCTCCCACCGCCCAAAGACATGCAGCTTGTGGGGATAGGTTAATTGGAAAATCCAAATTGCCACTAGGTGTGAATGTGAGCGCGAATGGTTGTCTGTCCCTGTGTGTTGGCCCTACGACAGACTGGCGACCTGTCCAGGGTGTACCCCGCCTCTCGCCCTATGACAGCTGGGATAGGCTCCAGCGCCCCCCGCGACCCTGAAAAGGATAAGCGGAAGCGAATGGATGGATGGATGGACAGAATTACATTCATGCACAGATGAGTGGATGTAAACTTCTCAAAACAAAGGTAGGTTGTCATCTAGTGACGAGTCAGTGTAAATGCAGGTTGTTGTCGTTTTTTAATTCAACACTGAAGAAGCCTGAAAGAATGTGTAATGTATTTGTTGTTGTATTTAATGTAGTAGTATTTCAATTACACTTTGATCAAATCGGGTTTGGCCCTTGAAACCTATATCTCCAACTCAAGTAAAGAAGAGGTGTGATTATTACTATTTAGAAAATGCATATGTGCTAATCGCAGAGCTAAAGACACACAAGCAGTATTGTCTGGTTGTCAGGAATCTATTATTGTAGGGTCTTTACCTTACAGTATAAAGTATCTTGAGGTGACTGTTGGTGTGCAGTAAAGTGAAAAACTGCATTAAGAAGACTGAGACAAAAGAAACAAGCAGCTATTGAAAGTATTTTTATTTACCCAGTTGTACAGATCTTTATTGCCAAAATAGACAAATAGGTTCTGCATGACAAAAATATCACGTCTCAGTTTTTTTGTGAAAATACACCGGGTACCTTAAACTGATTAAAGACAGTTTACACTTAAACGTGGACATTCAAGGCATTGCACTGCATTATTACTTTAGAATAAAAAACATATAATATATATTTAACCAGTCACTTCAAAACAATCCTGCATTATCAGAATTATATCCTGTAAGTATTGCATCTTTCAAAGAGCTGGAATAAATAAATGTAATATTTGTCATGTAATATGCTTCAGATGTACTTTGTAGCCCCAGATAACAGTCGCTGTTTGAGAAGTTGAATATAGAGTTAAACAAAAGCAACTTTTGCATACATGGCAATCATGCTTTCATTCATCACTGCCACCACATCACAACACAACTCTGTTTAAGTGAAGCATCACTGAAGGATTCCTCCAAAATACTTTTGTCCTTAAACTCTTAAAATAAAAGACCTCCACATCAAAACAGGTGTGTTACATTCAACAAACGTGGAATTAGTGCAGCTGCAGGTAAGTAGATTGTTTTAATGCAAAACACGTTGGGTTTAATTTGCTGCCAGTGTGAGAACTTAAAAGCTTGAAAAAGCTTTGATTGGAGTCTGACAAGACTGACAGAAAAATATCCCCTTATTGAGAAGAAAACCTCGATTTCATAGCAACGTTTACATTTAAACATGAACACTGATCCAAAATTTCTTCTTTTAAATGTGTTTGCTTCATTCAGCAAAGGATGTTACACCACCAGAGCTCAAAGGCAGTTCTGGTTAAAGAAATCTGGATCTGTTTTCCCTGAAACAAGACAAAGTCAGAAGAACACCAAAGTGCAATAAATCACCTAGAGCAGGGGTGTCAAACATAAGGCCCGGGGCCTAAAATTGGCCCAGCAAAGACAGCTGGTCTCTGGATGACTTAAGAAACTATCACGAAGGGCGCACATTTTTGGATTAACTTTATTTTTTTATACGTTTTAAGCCTTTCCTGCTGATAAAGACCTCCCCCACAGTCATTCATACTATACCAAAGTAGTTAAGTAATAGCTAAACAATTAAATAACAGAGAGGTTCCTATTATAGAAATTTCAGTTAAAACAAAAAGACTTTCATTAATCAATAAAAGCTTTAGGTTTTATAAATACGGTACAGTGTGTTCAGTGAGCTACCAGAATGTTTTCTGTAATTTTGCACATTTATAACTTAGAAAAACAGAGGTTCTGTTGAAATTGCACTTCTTTATTTCATATTAATATATCTCATAGATTAAATGTGCAGTTAAACAGAAAGTGGAGTGTCACTTGTCCGGCCCATTTAAGATGAAAGTGGACTGCGTGTGGCCCTAAATGTAAAATGACTTTGATGTCCCTGACCTAGAGTAAAACATGAAGCCGCATGCCTGCAGTAACACATTCACACGAACATCCTCAATCTTGTGTTATTTGTTGGTTTCAGAAATGCAATTCTTTGCAGATTTCTTTAAAGTGCCCCAGCATGAATATCTGGCCTTGAATATCAGGCACACACTTAAAATCACCTTTAAAAAGAAGATAATGACAAACAAAATAGCAAGGTTTTATACTAGACCTTTAACACAGCAGTGAGTAACAATAATAAAACTTGATATTATTTGGAAGAACACAACACACACAGGCAAAACAATAAAACAAAAACGGCGACCGCAATCTCGATTCACACCCAGACGTTTTTCATTCGATCCCTGAAGAGCTGTTAGACCTGATGCTTTTTGCTTGCATCGATACTGGCGTGTGCTGCACGGGCTAATCGTGCAATGGATGAGACCGAAGCTGTGATGGTTTTTGGTTTGAAAGCAGTTTAAATGTGAAAAGTTGTGCACGCTTATCACATGCTACATTGGTTCCCTGTTACTCACCCAAATCTTCAGAGGATACACTTCAGGTACAAACATGTGCTTTAGCTTCCTCACACAAAGAAAACCCGTTTTATAAGGCAGGAGAAATTCTTTAGATATACATTAAAAAAAGGTTCTCTGGAATATTTAAATCCAGATAAACGCTGCAAATTTGAAGATATATGTAAATAGAGATATTAATTTCCAGTGCCTATACCATACACACGATCTAGCCATACTGACAGGTTTGCGGCTAAGTAACAAATCCTTTTCTTTTATACAAAATAATTCAAAGGATGAGGTCATTTCAAAAGCTGTCATGAATCTGTCAGCTTCTATTTCCCCCACCTTATTAGAGGTATATCAACTTCTGCATCTACAGAAGCAAACACTAAACTTAAATTATTGCTAAAAGTAAAGATGTTTTGCTCTCCTTTTTGCTCCATAGAAAATAAAAAGTGCTGATATAAAGTATAAGTATATTTGGATTCAAAACAAGGAATGGCTGATGTGATGCGAAACCAAGTCAGAGTAACAAAAAGTTTGAATATATATTTTGTTTTGGTGTATTCTTCTAAAGTGCCTGGGTTTAGGATGAGCACTGTATGCTGTTACAGGTTGGTGGGCCGGGTCTGCTCCTCTGTCTGTATCGGGGCCGGCTCACAGTCTTTAGGCCTTCTGTCCTCACCTTGTGCGTACATGAGGAAGAGGGTGACGGTAGCAAAAGTGGCAGCATTCACAGGGAAGGCTCTTAGCAGTGTGGGAGTGAGGCCTCGAGTAAACACCATGTAACCCTCTTTTCTGACACTCTGCCGAATACAGTCAGCAATGCTGCTGTACTGGTTCACACCACCCACCCCATCTGCTTGGAGTCGTGATTTGATCACATCTACGGGATAGTTGCAGACCCAACACGTGACGCCTGCCATACCCCCAGCAAAGAGCAGTTTGGGAATCAAAAAGCGGGCATCTGGCTCACAGCCGAGGCTGCGAGTCAGCAAATCATACGACAGGAAGTAAACCCCGAAGGCAGGTGTTTCACGGACAAGTGTAGTAACCATGCCCCTGTTTACACCTCGCAGACCCTCGTGTTTGTAAATGCGTAGCAAACAGTCAAAGGAGTTCTTATACATCTTTTTATAGCCCGTCTTTACCCCAGTACCCTGCATTTGCATGCGGGTTTTGGCCAGCTCCATGGGGCAGCAGACCACAGTCTGGATGGCTCCCGCTGTAGCACCAGCAAGGAACTGGTTCCTTGGGGTGTCTTCCCCCAGCCATCGCATTGTATTTCCCTGAACACCAAACACTATAGCATTGATGAATGTAAGGCCCATGATGGGGGATCCAATGCCTTTATACAAGCCAAATACCTGTGGTAAGGGTGAAAGATAAGACATACAGTAACACATCACGATAAAATGAAATCAGGGTAAAAGATAAAAAGGGTTTTAATGAAACAGTTTCTGTTTTTTCCTTGTTACTTAATTTTAAATAGCATTAATATCCAATAATAATTTTAATAATCATTAAAAAAATAAATAAAAAACAGGTTAACTCGCATTTTCTGTTTTCACAGAAGCCCATATATTTGAAGCTAACACTATAAATTAAAGCCTATATGTATTCTTGATAGCTTTTGCATATCTCAGACCTATAATATATTGTTCCTTCATCACAATGAGGAACTTATCTACACTTGTCATTAGGGCTGGGTATCGTCACTGATTTCTAGAATCGATTCAATTCCGATTCACAAGGTCCTGAATCGATTCGATCCACGATTCGATTTAATTCGATTTGAATCTGGGAAATTTTGACAGTCAGAAATATTATAATTTAGATCAGTGCATTTACATATTTTTGTATCTATAAAAAGGAAGCTGAGACTTTCCAGACTTTATCAAAGGTGTGAGCGTCACAGCAGATGCCTTTGTGTCAAAGTAGCTGAAGATAAAACACAGAAAAACATGAAGGTGATTTTCCTGGCCTGGGATTTTATAAAAATATTCTGCAGTACATCAAAAACGAAAGAAAACCATTAATCAACATATGGACATTACCTCTGAAGTTACAGCGGTTTTATTAGAGACTCGGCCAAGCGTTTTGCATTTTGCATAATTTTAAAAAGTTTAAATTGGTTCAGTATTGAACAGCAGAAATGAGGTTTTCTTTTCAGAAGAATGTAAAAGGGAAAAAAAACAGCGGCCGACAGCGCTGTAAACAACGGTAGTCTTGTGCGTAACAAGCAAGCGATTAATGCAGAAAACAGTACAGAGAGAGAGCATCGTGGTCGAAGCAAAACAGTAAAAGTCAGAGGGAATTCATGACGATGTTTATGTGAAGCGTAGTTTGGAGATATTGTTTGGAGAGACATCAAACTAACAGCTTTAGAATCAGCGCATAAAGGGCGTGAACACAAAGCGCGGACCCGCCGACAGATCAGAATCAGCGAGCTGTCGGCTTTCAGCCCCGACTGTGAGAAAGGCGACATCTAACTGATTCTGATCCGCGGGTCGCGCTGTGTGTTTAAGTCTTTGTGCAGAATCCGTGTTCCTGCTCTCATTTACTGTCTTAGCTGTTTGGTGGTTGTTGAAATTTTGTGAGATTTAACCAGAGATTCTGGCATTTCGGGCAAAATAAATTTATATTAAAAAATTGATTCAGGATTTTAATGAATCGATTTTACGTTATCCAAGCCAGAATCAATTTTAATCGATAAATCGATTATAAAAACCCACCCCTACTTGGCATTACTTCCCTGATCTCAGTTTGAACAGCTTATAAAGAGTTATCTTATCTTATCTTATCTTATCTTCTTATCTTTTTCTCTTTGACAACCAGAAGGGTCAGAAAAAAAACTGCTACATTACATCTTATAAAGTGATGGCAAGAGCCATAAGTTGCTTTATCTTTGAAGGCAGTTCATTATTTTCTACATACCATTCCCTATGATAAAGCAGCCTGCAGTACCACATTGATACTGATAACAGGCATTTGCATAACAAATCGTATGACCATTTTATATATATTTCCAACAGTATCCTGAATCCTAAAGAAGAAAATATGATGATTTAGGGAAAATCTGTGAAGTAATTACGGTGAAAGTAAAAACATAGCACCATTCTGATGGGAAGTGGTTAAAATGGCCCATAAAACCAAAGCCATTTTCGGACGTGTGTGTTACCCAATGGGGCCAATGTCTCTTGCTGTGTGTTACACGTGAGAAAGTGCATCTTTGGACAATGACCCACTCTGATTCTCCTAACGCTGCCTGGTGTTAGTGTAGGGATGGGTATTGATAAGATTTTCACGATTCCGATTCCATTTTCGATTCTGTTTAACGATTCGATTCTTTATCGATTCTTTATCGATTCTTTATCGATTCTTTTTAAAAGAGGAGAACACTAAGGTCGATTAGCTTAGAACTTTGTTTTATATCTTCTCTTTGAACAAGATAGAAATTTAGGAGTAACATGGCCTTACAAACCCAACAGTGACATCTTAAGAGATCCACAGCCTACGGCTCTTCAATGGGGTGTCACAGGGTCCCCAGGAAAAAAAATTGTAAATGTAAAATAATAAAATAAATATTCTTCTGTAGCAATAACAAAGTATAACATAAATTATTCTGTAGCAATTACACAAGAATATCCAGTAATGTCCCTGCCTACAATTAAACACATTCACTTACCGAAAATCATCTGCTGTGGCAAATGGGTGCAAACCTTTGACCACAAACTGAGTCACTGCTCGGTGACATTCGTCTATCCTGGCCTGAAAGGAGACGCTACCGGTAGACTGCAGTGAGAACTGCCAGCATCTGAGCCAGACTCTGTTTCTCATCATGGTCACCTAAACGCACAGTAATGGCAGGTTTTGTAATAAGGCAGATCGCGCTAACATAATATGCACTGTTAGTTGATTATTTACCTGCCGCATTAACGGGAGAGGACGTGCAAACGTTACCGCTGCTGCTGGGTTGAGATTTACGAGTCCGGAGCGGAATTAAAAACACGACATTCATTTAAGGTCATCGTGTGTTTTGTGAGCAAATGCTTTTGCATATTCGTAGTGTTTCCTCCCTTAAATGAAATATCTACTCTGCAAGTATTGCAAGCTGCCCTGTTGTCATCCGTTCTCGTAAAGTATAACCAAACTTTTGAGCGTTTGAGCCGCTTAGGCGCCTTGTTTCCTGCCAGGTAAATGACGCTCCGTAACGTGAAGTCATTTGGGGCGTCTGGAATCGATAAGGGAATCGTTTGCAAAACTGGCAAACAATTCCAAGGAATTGAAACAGTGGGAACCGGTTCTCAACAAGAACCGGTTTTCGATACCCATCCCTATGTTAGTGTGTGAAAAAGAATCAAGCATCACTTAAGTCTACACGTCACTTTGACTTTATTGACTTTAATCTAATAAGCAAACCTATAATATATAACCATGATCTCTGTAATCATATTATTACTGCATACTAGCATTAGATTGATCTGTGAAAGCAATCTGCACGCCCTGCGATAGATTGGTAACCTGTCCAGCATGTTCCCCGCCTCTTTCCCTATGAGAGCTCGGGTAGGCTCCAACCCTGCACCGGATAATATGAAGAAAATGAACGACTAAAGAAATCCACATACCGACTCCTGACGTATGATGGACTGGAAGCAGTGGAAAGTCCCACGATATAGAGGTTTATCAGCACTCTGGACCTGCAGTCTTACCTGAAAGACAAGATGTTTGGAATGATCACCTCAACACTGGAAGACTAGAATCATGCACGTTTTACACATTATAAGCAACTGATTTCATTTTTAAAACATGCAAGGAGAGAGGGGGGGGGGATGGAAAAAAATGGCAATAACGTTGTTATTACCTACCTTTACTGTGTCAAATGGGTGTCCAACCAACACTCCAGCCGCACCTACAGACAATGAAACAATACTGGACTAATCATTTGGTTTTAATCTGGAGCAAACTGGAGCAAAAATAGGAAACCCTGAGAGAGGCACTCTCTGATTACACATGAGATATCCTGCAATTCATATATAGCTATTCATTTATTATTCATATGTTTCTATTTAAAGCAGTCTTTATAACCCATATGGCCCACTTGACCAGTCTTTGAAGCTCAAAAACTCCTGCTGCAGTTGTGTCATTTTAGAGTCTACTGCCATCGCCTCTTCAGAGCCACCTCTATGAGCATCAACACTCTCTAAAACTTTCTTTAGCATGCCTTTGAATGTTGCATAATCTGGGCCTGTAAAGCACATACTAATGTTGTGATGCCAGCTGGAATTTTTCACCTGAGCCTATGTTGTAACACGTGCTGATTATATCTCTTGAACTGGTGACAAACATCATTAAGTTTTTATATAGGAAACCTTTTTTTTTTTTTTTTTTTTTTTTTTTGGGGGGGGGGGGGGGTCCCCCCTTCACAAAATATAAATAAAAACATATACTACTACATGTTCATCTATGTTTACATATATATATTTTAAGTCAAATAACAAATGACATATCCCATCTCGTTTTTGCAAATACTTGCTTATTCTATGGTTTGAGATGAAAAAAATGCAATTGAGAACCAGTTTAGCAAACATAATACTATAATAACTGTTTAGAAAACACACATGTATGTTAATCAACCATGTGTAGCACCGTGGTAAACAAACAGAGTGTACTAATCCTGCATAATCACCTGCTTTGTCACTTGACCTGTTTGTAAAACGAGCTCCTGGGAGCTCAGTTCCAGTTGTAAGCTGGGAAACGCACCAAATCAGACATAACACAACGATGAGCAGTCACTGACCTCAATGCAACAAGGATATTAGAAAACAAAAAACAGTAGGGATGTGTTCATAGTTTTAGAAAGCTGCTCAATGCAGATCTGATCTCTTTTTTTCAGATAAACTTGAACACAAACATTCTGAAACTGCAGTAGCCAACTTCCAGTTTGTTTTTAGATGGCTCCCTAAATATGGGAAAGCACATGATCTTCCACGTGACTCACTTTAAACACAACAAAAAATAAAATTGGACTGTAAAAGGTTGTGTATGGGTTGGGAACAGCCAAGCCCTTTTTAGCAGGAAAGACTGGTGGTGCTTGTAGCACTGCTTGGGTGCTTTCACTTCTCACTGAGCTAAACAAGTGACACAAGGGAGCCATAAAGAAAGTTGGCATACATTTATAACTAGAATTTACTTGCAGCAAAACGATAAATGTTTCTCTGTCTTTCAAGCCTCGAAAGGTACAGTATATTTCAGGCAAACTCAATCACATTCTGCCACACATTAATTAGTACAGAAGAAGTTAATTTAAGCTACTGAATAATAATTCTGGAACACACTGAAGTCAGTTAACCACATCTACATCCATAAATGAACCCAATCAATCGGTAGAAGAGGCATTAATAAAATGAGGCTCAGTAATGCAGTTTCTACTTAGAAACGACAGCAAACTTCAGTGTCATACCATTAGTGAAAGTGAAACTACAATATTTAGTACTTCACATAATCACACATTATGTGTGTGCATGCAAACAAAAACATCATAGTAAGTTAGTTTTTTTTAATGTATATATACATTTTTTACACACACACACACATCACAGTAGTCGTTTCTAAATACATACACACACACACACACACAAATAGATAGATAGATGTGTGTGTGTGTGTGTGTGTGTGTGTGAGTGAGTAAGAGAGAGAGAGAGAGAGAGAGAGAGAGAGTATATAATCATATCTTTTTAAATACGTTTTACACACACATGTGATTTATGTATGATAGTTTTTTTTTAGCTGCTTGGTGTTTTGATGGTTTGCTACCATGACAAATATCAGGAACCACAGTGGGTATCTGACACGGTAATAACGAACAGAAGTGGTGAGTGACTTACCTCCTAAGCATCCAGCAATGAAGTCCATCAATAATATCTAAAGCACACCAGAAGGTTCTCGATGTATTTCTTTCTTTCTCAGCTTTTCCCCAAACAACCTTTACTTTAACGTTTCCAAAACGTGTACCTAAGCGTTTTATCTAGCTGATGGATCACTGCTAATATCAGATAACGTTTATCTTAGCTACCATTAGCTAGCTTGTAACGTGCCTTTCTGTTACAGTCACGAATCCTGCTAATAGTATTTTCTCTGTTTGTGCTGGTAAACCTCTCCTGTTGACCTACGCGCTACATGAACCCTTGCGACGCTTACAGTCAATGCAGACTTCATCCACACTGTGTGTCTGTAATTCAGAAGTTCATTACATATGTATGTCAAAGGAGCTTGCGTCACAGGAAGTTGCAGGTAACGGTAGGACGGCCCGCATAGAATTGCTATCCAATCAGGGGAACAGACACCACCGCGTATCCTAACATTTAGAAAACAATAAATAAATGAATACACGCTACAGCTTGATGCTACGGGTGATATGAAACTATGTTTTTACACATGTGGTATATATTGCACTTTGCGCATTTTGAATGCTCTCTCGTTGAATAAAACAGAATTTCTTCTTTTAAAATGTGATAAACACGTTAAAGCACGGTTTCCCGCATGGTAAGTTGCAGCCACAGAAACTGGCAGGCGTTATCCGAATTGGTACTAGTCAGCAAGATTTTGATTTACAGTCAATGCAGACTTCCTCCTGAATTTTGGCTAACTGGGTTTTCTGTACTACGAACGTGGTTCGCTTCTTACCGAGGTATATGGTAACTTGTGACCCAACCTGCTCCGGAGATGTTCTCCAGAAAGTAGCGTCACCTGTCCTGGAAGGTCCCTCGGACCTCTCCGAGGACCAAAAGTCTTTTTGCTTGTGTTTCTTTTCTTTTTTTTCTTCTTTTTTTCTTTCTTTCTTTTTTTGGTGGGGAGGGGGTGTTGGTTTCTTTTTTCTGTTTGTTTGTTTTTTAATCGGATGTAATGTCTTTGTGTTTCCCCTTTGCGTTTTAGTCATAAATAATATCGATATTTAGACGCAACTTTATTCCTTATTTCGTTCTATTTGCAGCAAAACAACTTCACAACAGTTGCTCTTAATATTTCATCCTAGAACAGGACTCCTACACTGTTCTTGCTGATCTCATATCAAATTTGTATACGTATGAATTTTCATTTCTGCTCTTATGTTTCATTTTTACTCTCTAAGCCTTAAATGCCGCAGTCTGCAGCGAAAGGAATAAAGCTGTCAAGTTATTTTCCGATTCCGCTTTCGCTTTCAAATCAGCCGCAAGCGCTACGTCTTCATTTCTTCAAATAAAGCATCTTTATTATAGATTCTTTGCTCTGCGAATACTTTTACATGTGCAATTTTTGAAGCTGTACCTTATTAAAACTGTTGTCACGGGAATGTGCAGTAGCGGTTTTTGATACGGGCATCACGGGCATCGGCAAAAAAAATAAATAAAAATTGCTCGTACTCATGCTGCCCCGACGTAATGCCAGCGCATATTAGGAATGGCATAGGCACCGATCGGTTTTCTATCGCCCATTTGCTGGGAGTAAGAGCGCCCTCCGTTTGCGAGGTGCGCCTGCTGCTTGCACTGCGGTCAAGTGAGCCCTCACTTACGAAGTCACAGTCAAACTAGCCGCACCGCCAGCCGCACCTAAAGTGTTGTTGCACTACTCTTACGCATATTACGGTATGGGTGCCGACTGGCTTAGAAACGCAGTCTTTTGTGTCCTGACAATATTTTACTTTACAATCCACTCCCAGTTTTGGTTCATCTCCACTTTTCCCCCTGTGATCCACAGCCCAAATTACTGTATGATTCAGAGAAAATTAACAATAAAATTTACCCAATATACTCTACTGTACTTTTAATGTCCTCATCTTTGACCTCAGATTACAGGAAAACTGTAAGAGGTGACACAGATATCTCACTGGATTCTGAATCTAGGCCATCTCCACTCTTCACCCTGTGATCCACAGCCAATATTACTGTACAGTTTTCCTGAAAATTGATAGTAAACTTTGCACAATTTACTCTACTGTACTTTTAATGTCCTCATCTTTGACCTCAGATTACAGGAAAACTCTAAGAGGTGACACAGATATCTCACTGGATTCTGAATCTAGGCCATCTCCACTCTTCACCCTGTGATCCACAGCCAATATTACTGTACAGTTTTTGATAAAATTGTTAGTAAACTTGTTAGTAAACGAAGTCACAGTCAAGCTAGCCGCACCGCCAGCCGCACCTAAAGTGTTGTTGCACTACTCTTACGCATATTACGGTATGGGTGCCGACTGGCTTAGAAACGCAGTCTTTTGTGTCCTGACAATATTTTACTTTACAATCCACTCCCAGTTTTGGTTCATCTCCACTTTCCCCCTTGTGATCCACAGCCCAAATTACTGTATGATTCAGAGAAAATTAACAATAAAATTTACCCAATATACTCTACTGTACTTTTAATATCCTCATCTTTGAGCTCAGATTACAGGAAAACTGTAAGAGGTGACACAGATATCTCACTGGATTCTGACTCTGGGTGATCCCCACTCTGCACCCTGTGATCCACAGCCAAAATTACTGTACGGTTTTTGAGAAAATTGATAGTAAAATCTTCCCATTTTGCTTTACTGTACTCTACATATTCTCACCTTTGACCTCAGATTACAGGAAAACTATAAGAGGTGACACAGATATTTCACTGGATTCTGAATCTAGGCCATCTCCACTCTGCACCCTGTGATCCACAGCCAAAATTACTGTACGGTTTTTGAGAAAATTGATAGTAAACTTTACACAATTTACTGTACTGTACTCAACATATTCTCACCTTTGACCTCAGATTACAGGAAAACTGTAAGAGGATATTTTCACTGGATTCTGAATCTAGGCCATCTCCACTCTGCACCCTGTGATGAAGTATCACAGGCCTTGCAGGCCTTTCAGACTGATCTGGTAAGAGCATTTGTTAATCGGGCCTACAACAGGCCTGTCATGTTCATGTGTGATGGATCCCTGGTACTCCTCCGATCCATTTCCATGACATTCTGCAGAACAAGTCTAGAGGATCTGCTGCAGAAGTACTATGTCTTAGTGAGTGGCCAGCATTCAGCACAGCAATTCAACATTCCCATTCTTCATCGATGTTTGAGCCATGTCATGAAAAATGCCACAGACCTTTGTAAAAAAAACATTTATATCAATAATTAAAAAAGAATACAAAATTTGTAATGTAAAGGTCATCCTAACAGTGATTTCATTCATTCATTTTCCCAGCATTCCAGAGAACTACAGGCTTGGAATGCATGTGTTTGGGCTCCTTGCATGCTGTGATAACTTAAAAGACATGGATGATGTTGTCCATAGTGCAGCAATAGTATTTTGCAGTCCTTGTAGTGAAAGGAACGTAACAAAACACTACAACAACTTGAAAATCCTTATGCAAAAATGGGGGACCCTGGATTTGGATGAAAAGACTGTGATTGCTGAAGATTACAAGGTTAGCTAAGATTTATTTTTTAAGTAACCATATTAATAACTTTTTTACTTGTGCCTGTCCCAAATGAATTAATGAATTCACATTATTTTAAAAATATATATATATTAAACCACAATAACATTTTATATAATTAATTTTTCTTTGGTTTGATAACCATTAAACCAAAGAAAAATTATCTGTATTCAGCAAGTTACCAAACCAAAGAAAAATTATCTGTATTCAGCAAGTTACCAAACCAAAGAAAAATTATCTGTACTGAGCTGGGGATAATCACACACAACAAGTCCGGGAGGAAGCAAAACTGCAAACACTAACATAGGATGTAAAACTGTCAAAGTAAAACAGGTAACAAGAGACATTCACAAAGACAAAGACTTGACACTGAGACCTGGATATATGACTGGGGAAGCACAGGAGATGCACAAACATAGAGGCCGGGGTGACTAGACATGACACATGAGGGTGTCCAGGACGGATGGGGTGCCCACAAATAACACCGAATCAAATAATATAAATTAAACAACAAACACAAAACACTGGGTCATAGACCCAGTATTGTGACAGATACTAAATGTTAACATCTGAACTATCTGTCTACTGAAGAGAAATCCACTCAGTCCAGTCAGAAAAAACCTCAAAGTAAAATCTGCCAATGACATGATTTATCTCTAATACAAATCTATTTGAAATTACCAACTTAAAATAACCATCAGAATAGAATCACAGATGAGTTGACCTGCAGTTATTGTTGCCACGGTGCCACTCACTGTCATGCTGAAAACTGAAAGGTTTTGCCGTAGCTTAAAACTGGTAAACCTCCTGTAAGCCAGTTTTTACAATAAATGAAAGCTGATGTTTGTTTTTAAATGTAAGACCCTTTGTAAAGTCTACTTTTAGAAAAAAGAAAGAAATATGGAAGTGTCAGTTAAATTCATCTAAAATAACCAGCTGAAATTGTTTCTAACCTTTAACTGTGTTGTTGTTTTCATCTTAAAAACCCACAGTGGGGACTTGGTAATCAGCTGTTTGTATGTTATAGCTTCTGTGTTTTTTGCATGGCTGGATAATGGACCAAGTACAGAACAAGCAAAAGCGTTGCAGTCTGCTGGCAGTCCAGGAAGGAGCCATCTGCCAGATAAGAACTGTTGTTGATGGAAGCAGTGTACAAAGTATATGGCGCTCCTAGTCTGTGGAATATTCTTGCCTGTGCTGTTTTGTGGGCCGTCCAGAAGAAGGAAGTTGGAGAGCTGAAGGGAAACCGAATGTTAAAAACAAAGAAATTTTTCTACTGCAGCCACTGGGTACTCTTAATTCTGTACTTCTTTTGTGGTTTTCTCGTTGACCTCCACTTTTGCTCCTTTCCCATTTCTGGCCCACATATCAAGATGACTAACATTCGATCAGAATTCATGGTTCAGAACAGATGGTGCGTTGGCAGTCTGCTGAGCAGTCTAGTTGGACCTGCTCAGATGAATTGGTTCTTACCATTATGGTAGATTGGTAACACAGATATGGGAGTGTTTTAAATGTGACTTTGCAAATGATAAACGGTGACAAAAAAAAACACCTGGATAGTCTTCTCCTTAAATAAACATTTGTTTTATGACATCCGTGATTATTCAAAGAACCATCCGTGTCCCCACCCAGGGATGCACACATGGTGAAAATAATAATAAAAATGAAAGCAAAACTAAAAGGAAAAAACCTGCGAAAACATTCATTAGGCTGCAAAGGCACACAAATCCAGTAGGATTAAAATGCAAAATAATCTGATTGATGTACATTCTCTATTCTTATTATCATCATTTTTATTTATCTATTTGTCTGTATATCTATCTATTTATATCTCTAGATGGATCTGCCTACATTCACACATACACAAAGTACACAGCATGTACTTGGATATGCAAGATATTGTACACATACTCTAATTACATAATATGTAATTATGTATGTTGTTTTGTTTGTTTCAGTCTGTGCCTTGTTCCTGCCATTTGTTTTGTTGTAAGTTTGGTGTCATGTTTCACTATAAAATAAAAAAATAAACAAAAAATGTAATAAAAGAAAAGAATTGCTTTCTGTTTATTCGTTTCAAGCAGTCAAAGCAACATATTCTCAAGAGGTGGGGTATAGGTAAAATAATTATTGAACATTTCAACAATTTTCCAAAGTGCTATTGACATGAAATTTTCACCAGATGCTGATAAAAATCCATATGATCCACACATACAAATAAATCAAACAACAGATGTCCATAAATTGATTATGTCTAATAATTAGTCACAGGGAAAAGGTATTGAACATGCTTAAAGTAATTAATTGAATACTTTGTCACAAAGCCTTTGTTGGTGATGACAGCTTAAAGACACCTCCTTATGCCTCCTTATGGAGGAACTAGTCATATGCTCCAGTGTGATTTTGGCCCATTCTTCCACACAGTCTTCAGATCTTGAAGGTTATTTTCTGCTCCTTTCATAAACTCTGAGCTTTAGTTCTTTCCATAGATTTTTAGTTGGATTCAGGTGATTGGTTGGGCCATTATGGCAGCTTTAATTTCTTTCTCCCAAACCAACTGAGAGTTTCCTTGGTTGTGTGTTTGGGATCATTTTTTGCTGAAACGTCCACCCTCATTTCATCCTTATCCTCCTCGTAGACGGCAGCAGATTTTTATCAAGAATGTCTCGGCACATTTTTCCATTCATCCTTCCTTCAGTGATATGACACATGCCAGTGCTGCATATTGAAACACAGCCACACACCATGATATTTCTGCCTCTAGACGTCACTGTTGGTATGGTGCTTTTGGTATGACATGCAGTTCCCTTTCTTCAGCACACTTTAAACATGATTCAACATGGTTTTTCTTTAGCAATGGAGTCTTGAATGGTGAACGTGGCACTTAAATAATTTGAAGTAATTGTACCTGCTGATTTCAGGTCTTTCTGCAGCTCTCCACATGTGGTCGTTGACTCCTGGACAACCCCACGTACACTTTGCCATCTAGACATGCACTAAAGAACATGCTGGGGAAAAAATATGAGGAGGAGAACAAGGCCAAGACTAAGCTGGAAAACTTAGAAGGAGTAGCCTGACTATGGACACATGTCTTGGAGTTATTTGTAATTATGTGCTTGACAATGCAAACGTGGCTACGGTAGTTTCAGTAGTGTTGCCCTTCCCTCAAGATGACACTGCTGAAAACATTGCAGCTGCTAATGATAATCACACCCTGCCCTAGTTACACAAACACCCCCTTTCTTTACTGCATTACATAAGTTTACAGAATCAACAGTCTGAATTACCAGTCAGTCCACCTTTCCAAGATTGTATTTATATAATTCATACAAACCCTATTTACACTCAGCGCAAGATTATTGAGTCACCGTTTTGATGTCTTGTGTTTTGCCAATAGATGTCATTGAAACAAAGCTTTCAATGATAAGATAAGATAACTCTTCATTGCACAGGTCCTTCAGGGAGTGAAGAGGATGTCCCTTGACCCTTTGACGTGCCTTTTTGTGTGCCATGTTGCAGCTGAGAACTGTACAGAGATGCAACATGTCAGCACACTTTCAATGAAGCAACGGTAGAAGATGATCAGCAGCTCCGTCTTCAGGTACATTATTCTGAGGATTCTCCGAAAATGTAGATGCTGTTTGGCCTTCTTTAAAACCGCTGAAGTTTTTGAGATCCATTGGAGGTCTGTTTATATGTGCACACCCAGGAATTTAAGGCTGGAAACCCTTTCCGGGCACTCTGTGTTGATGCTGATGGGCTGCAGCACGATCGTCCTCCATCTGAAGTCGACTCGGGTTTTTTTTGTCTTGGTGGTATTGAGGTCCAAGTTGTTGTCTGCACACCAATCCGACAGCCTCTGAACCTCAACTCTGCATGCTGCCATTGTCTGGGTGGGCACTGATGCAGTCATGTGTGTACAGATTGTACAGTAGGGGACCTGGTACATAGCCTTGTGGAGAGCTGGTGTTAAGACTGAGGGCTGAGGACCCACTGTAATTCTCTGTACTGAGAGGAAATCTGTGATCCTGCGGCAGGTGGTAGAAGGAAGTCAGAGTCCGAAGTTTTACTATCAGTCTATCCAAGAGTATCATATTAAAAGCAGAGCTAAAGTCAGCAAAGAGCAGCCTGGCGTAGCGCTCCTGTTGTTCCATGATGACTTGAAACTTGAGTGCAGACTTTCTCATGTAGTTTTTGGTCCACACACAAATCTTTTTTACACACACACAAATTCTTTTTACACATACAAATCCTGATTTACAAGTACAAAACTGATTTACAAGTACAAAACTGATTTACAAGTACAAAACTGATTTACAAGTACAAAATATTTATGACCACAATTTGAGCCCATAGACTTTCCATGCCTTTTTGCACCTCCCTTTCTTCATACGTTTAATAGTTTTTCCCTGTGTCATTTCTCCTTATTACATAAAACCTGAACATCAATCCATGTGTGGATTGAATGAGTTGTCACTAACATAAGGTGAGAGTTTCAGGTCAGTAGCACGTTTAGAAATACATTTTCTTAGAACATTGGTGATCCGTTAAATAGTTATTGAACTCGCTGTACACACACACACACACACACACACACACACACACACACACACACACACAGGCACACAATTTTATATATAATACATGGGCTGTGTCCTACATAAAAGCGAACTGGGTTCCCATGACTCTTTTTGGCATTTATAAATGTATCAAACTCTGTGTCGCTAAGCTCAGTTTGGCCATTTTGGCTAGGTTCAGGTAAAGTCGGAAAAAACGGTTTCCCTCGTCGGCATCGGCGGTGACGTTTCACTGTTACACAAATTGACGTAACAGAGCGACCCAGTCAAGGTTATGTAGCGCATTCAAGAGGCAGAATGGGCTCACATATGGCATATATTTGTCGGTCAGTCACCAAGTGACAGGATGCATTTGGCTGATTTCGTGTCTGGATCATTTGCAGGTGCCGGTTTACATTAATCTATCATTTTATAAATGAATGTAAGCTAACGTTAGCTGAGGAATTTGCTAATGAGCTAGCATCATATGAATTTGGACACCCTCTATAATAACAGCATATTAGATTAATGCTAACGCATGCTTTGATCGCTATGTTTTGCCGTAAATTGTTAAAGTAAATGAGTCCTGTCCTCACTAGCTAAACCATCTTCTGTCCTGGTAAATGTTACGATCGTAATAACCACTAACTGATATGTTAAGTAGACAATTTAAAAAAGATATAACGTGCCATTATCATTATCATCATTATCCACAACAACTTTAAACTTTCCATGTCTAGCAGTTTGATTGCCACCTATGACAGAAAATGTTTACCCTGAAAAGTCTTTCAAGGTTACTTTTTTAAATTACACAAAACATCCGATCAGTAACTTCTCATTTCTGACCTTGCTGTCACCGTCACCCATTTTTAAGTGTAGCAGTTAAAACTTATAACCTCAAACATGTATGTGTGTGCTATGTACTTGCACTATTTTCTTGTAAACAAACAGGGGCATGTGGAGTTGCAGTGGGCTACCCTCTGGACACTGTGAAGGTACGGGAAATGATATGTCTCAACGCAATACAGCATACGTAATTTGTTTTTGCTTTTTTTTACGAGATATTTTCAATCTCTCTAGGTTCGAATACAAACACAGAAGCAGTTCACAGGTGTATATCAGTGTGTAGTGGAGACATTTTCAAAAGAAGGGGTAAGTGGAACTTCTATAGCCTAACCATAAATGCCCAGTAAAGGTGTGGGTGTGAAATCTAATTCAAGCTAATGTGACAAAATCCAGGGATTCAGGCTGACCAGCTCAGCTAATAGAATTGTGGAAAAGCAGCACATGTGACAGATCAGTTTGTTACATTAAGTGCGCACAGCTACAGCTCCAGTGTTGGTGAAAATGGAACACTATAGTTTTCAGGTCATTTAAACAACATATAAAATGTATCAAATATGGGCAGCTTGGGAGCGCAGTGGTTAGAACTGTTGCCTCACACCAACTCCACCATCTAGCCAGGGCTTTTGTGTGTGGAGTTTGCATGTTCTCCTGTGTTCGTGTGGGTTCTCTCCAGGTAATATGGCTTCCTCCAACAGTGCAAACTTAGTTAGTGGGGTTAGGTTAATTGATGATTTTAAATTGAATTGACTGGCTCTCTGTGCTAGCCCTGCGGCAGACTTATTCAGGGTGTACCCTGTCTCTTGCCTTGTGATAGCTGTGATAGGTTCTAGCCCCCTGTCCTGATAAGAATAAGCATGTATCTGAATGCAAGGCTAAAAACAAATTTCAGCATTTATTTTGGGAGCTTATAGCAACATATGCTGATATGCTGTCAGCCAAGACCTTTCTTTTTTTATTATTATTATCTCTTTTATTGGGACAGCTGTTGAACATAACAGTAGTTTGCCTTTTTACACTTTCTTTGCTGTCACATTTTAACTTATAATTGAAAAATAAAGAAGACAGAAAAAGAAGAGAAAAGAAAAGAAGAAGAAAAAAAACTAGGGTTAGGAGGCAGCAGGGCAGGTAGGTTTACGTAGTACTCAGGGTTGTAACATCATATACAAAATCACACCTCATATGCTTAACATAGTCTGTCCATTTAGACCATATTCCGTAGAAGGAATCCCTCTGAAGTTTAAGAGAAAATGACACTTTTTCCATCGCATAGATCTCTTGTTCAGAATGTATCCAGTCTTCTATCGTTGGTGGTTCAGGCTTAAGCCATCTTCTTGTAAGAGGCTTTTTACTTGCGGCCAGAAGGATATACAGGAGTCTTCTGTCGTTGGAATTCAGTTTATCCACTGGTACATTGCACAAAAATAAGGTCTCAAAAGTTGAAGGAAAAACAAATGAAAAAACATTTTGTAAATGATCATGGATTAGAGACCAATACTGGCGAATAACTTTACAGTCCCAAAAGATGTGGAAATGGTTAGCTCCGTCTCCCCCACATCTCCAACATTTATCACCAATTCCTCGATATCTTTTTTGAGCAGGGGTAATGAAAAATCTCATAATGCTTTTCCAGCAAAATTCACGCCAAACATTAGACCCAGTGGTAGCCCACTGTATCTTGCATGCGTGAGCCCAACACTTCTCTGTAATAGTCAAGACCTTTCTAATAATATTACAATGGTATACATTCATATAAAAAAAAAAAAAAAAAAACTCCGGAAGTTAATTGTTTACCAGCTGTAATCTCAGATCATTCAAGATTGGAAATGTACGTTTAGCTTTCAAAACTACAACTGATTAGTCATTTCCATTTTCTGTTTCCAAAAACGTTGCATCTGAAGAATGTAGCTTAAATATACTCACCACATACAGCTATATTATTATTAAGCCATTTTGAATTGAGAAGAGGTGACGTGACCCAGTGGGAAAGAAGAGGCGATGCTACAGAGTGATAAACGTTTTGAAAATGTGTTGCTGTGTGTAATTCAGCATTAGTTTTCTGTGTTAGCATTTGATATTTTTATCAATAACATATAGGGGTTAAAGATTTACAAATAGCTGATTTCTGATTTTATTCATGGAGTTATGTAATCAGTGGTTTCTCTTTTCATTCTCTAATCTCATCAGGTGCATGGCTTCTTCAAAGGCATGTCCTTACCCATTGCCACAGTCGCTATGACGTCCTCGGTGGTGTTTGGCACGTACCGGAACTGCTTGCAGTGTCTGAGCCAGGCACGAGGAGCTTGTTGTGGTCCAAACACCAAACTGGAAGTCTTCCTGTCTGGAATGGCCAGCGGTGTAGCTCAGGTAATGGAGATTTCAATAACGTTTTGCTGTTGTACAGATTGTCAAAGGAGCTTGCAAAGAAAAGCGTCTGGACTTCTTTAAGTTCAAGTAACTTAAAGAAGTCCAGACGCTTTTCTTTGCAAGCTCCTTTGACTACGATGACCTGGATGACTGAGAACCTTCACAGACATAGTTGTACAGATTGTTTACATCAATGCTAACATGCAACATTTTTTTTTGCTGAAGCTCTTGTGATCTGCCAACCAACAGGTATCAGTGATGTCTCCAGGTGACATCGTGAAAGTACGTCTGCAGTGTCAGACAGAGTCCAGGCGAGCATTAACCAAGACGCCCACGCCAAAGTACCACGGTCCAGTTCACTGCCTGCTAACCATCGTCAAACAGGAGGGACTCCTGGGGCTCTACAGAGGAGCTCTTCCTATCATGTTAAGAGATGGGCCATCATATGCCACTTACTTTTTGACATATGCAACTATCTGTGAATGGTTTGCAGGTGGCAATAAGAAAAAGTTAGGTAAGTGAAGCAGGGGGCGAAAGCCTGCTATTGTTTTAAGTATGTGCAAATCTTCTGTCTGTATCAGCTGTATCAATACAACCAGCAATTGTGTGGTGAATTTTACAAGAACGCTTTCTATAATTTGCTATATATAATTCTATATAATTCTATCCACTCCTGAAACTAATTCAAATCCCTGTAGAAAATGTTAACCTGCTCATATGAGGAGCCTAACTAGCATTTACTTGATAATAAAAGTTGTGTAATGTTTCCTCTAGATTGGTATGTTGTGATGCTGGCTGGGGGAATAGCAGGAATGGCCGGTTGGACTATAGGAACACCCATGGACGTCATCAAAGCGCGCCTTCAGATGGATGGAGCAAGGGAGACAAAGAAATATAAGGGCTTTTTCCACTGCATAGCTGAGACTGCAAGAGTGGAGGGAACTGGGGTTTTCTTCAGGAGCCTAGGCATCAATTGGCTGCGTGCATTCCCTGTAAACATGGTGGTGTTTTTTACATATGAGGTTCTGACTGGTTTTTTCCAAGCTGGAGATGAAGGCGTTGACCCGCCTCAGTTAGGGTTAGAGTAATATTTGCCAACCTCAAGGCTGAGGGCTTGACATGTAATAGCATTCAACTGCTTTATGCATTTTTGCATTGCATTGCAATATTTTAAAAGAAAGATCATTTAATTGGCACTGTTACATATAATGCATACATTAGTAAGTGATACAATACATTTTTAGTGTGAAGTTTAAGTGTCAATCTACCAAGAGTTTTTGGCATGATCCATGTGACCACTAGATGGCCTCCCTGACCAACTTGTCACATTTTGGCCTTTGTTTTTCTGCTCTGCCTAAAAGTAAGAAAACAGTCTGCAGAGTCATTAAAGGACTTTTGTCAGTGACCGTATATTTGACTTTATTAAAGACCGTTGAGGTCTTCAGCTTAAAATGAGCCGCAGTACGCACAGTTTACAGCAATCATGTTACCTGTCCATGCCATGTATATATTTTTAGTTAGTGCATTTTTATTTTAATTTTTTTGCTGTTTCCAATAATGTTACATGTGGAGAATGTGACTTAAATATACTGAACATTTGAACTGAATTATTTATTAATTGAATAACTTTTTAAAAATAGACTCAGGATTACTTTCTGCATATCACCAAATAGGACTTTATGAGTCCTATTTAAATCTTCAAAACAAGTTATCTGTATCTATAATATAATATTGGAGCCTATCTACATTAACTCATACATTTCTGTTTTTCTCGCTTTCCCTTTTCTTTCTCATTTCTGAAAATACAGCACAATTTAACTCCTGCTGGCTATGGTTTTATTTTGAGGTCTTGTGGGTGCACAGAAAAATCAGGGATCTTCAAACACTAGGAATGTTGCAAATGATGTATCTCCAGCAATGTGTTTGTACAGGTATTATGAGAATGTTCAATGTGCTTTCCACAATAAAGGAAGTTTGCAGAAAATTTGTTTTAAGTGTTGCGTCAGTCTCCTCATTAATGCTAGTAATTAATTTCATAATTAAATGTTAAAAGTAAGCGAAAGCAATTATTGCTCTGTCGCTCTGGTTTATTTACCTGTTCAAAATGTTGCTGAACTATTTAGTTATATATTATTTTGGGGAAAAGAAACAAAAACACAGACATATATTCTCACTTATAAGTAAAGATAAGTCTCTACAACTGTATATTTTCCAACTACTACACTCTAACAAGACTAGATGTCAGATGTCAATATGCATAAATATTTAAAGATGTGTACTGTAAATACTGTCAGTTATAACAGGAAACAAATTCACATAAACAACCATCCAAATGAGTAAAGTTACCATAAGTATTAAAAATTTGATTGAATTAGATTGTGGATAAATGGTTCATGTTACGTTTCTCCCACTGAAAACGCTACATCCAGATGAACAGAATCAACTTTTGGAGACATGCTGTCCAAACTGTGTCTCGCTATTAAACAAACACTCATGTACCTAAAAAAAAAAAGCTGTAAATTAGCCTTTAATTTTATTCAAACTTAGAGGAAGGTTGATATTTATTACAATAATTATACATTGGCATTATTAAATTGAAACGAAATTCATGCTTGAATGGACAAAAGAATGAACGTTGCATGCAAGGCACACTAACACGGCTTTTTAAATGTCCCCAGTTACTTGACAGAGTTCAAGTTTTTCAGTATGAGCTGTTCTTGAACTGGACACATTTAGCATCTCCCAAATGATTATCTAGAGACCTATACTACCAAAATAATTGGACAGGCTTGGACATACTTTACTCAGATTGGACCAGATTGACACATGTTCTCTATTCTAATTTCAAATTGTAGGCTCTGGTATTTAAACAATGCTTAGTTGCTATTATTGACCACAAAGTGTGGCATAAAAATTTCCCCCAAGCTACAACCAGTCTGTCCTGTTTATACAAGGCAGGATGGAGTCATGTTTCGTGTTGTTCATGCACGTTCTGACCCTATCATCCGAATCAGTGGTTGATCAGTGGTTGTTGATCAATGGTCATGAGAATTTACATATTAATGATCAAGGAACTGACCGCTGAGCCCATTGTTTCTTCAATGGTGCTAATTTTAGTCATTATGGAAATGTACAAAGAGCTTGGACAGAAAAGTGTCTGGACTTCTTTAAGTTGATTGAAGATGCTTCACCTCTCATCTGAGCAGCTTTATCAGTTCTAAGGTCAAATGGTGGAGACTCCAAGATTTAAGCCCTATGGGAGAGCTGCAATAACTCCATTAATCATTCTCTCACTCTCCTTCTCTCTCAGGGTGCTTGTTGTGTGAACTGCTAATTATTCCACATGAAGTATGTGTTAAAGTGACGGTTTCATCTGTTTTACATCTGTAAATGTGTGTGGCTCATGCGTATCCACAATGGGTGCAATAAAGGCCTATTAGAACTCAACTGTAATGATTTAATCGCAGTACGAATGACAGATTTATTCAGTGAATAAAGTGAGATCACGCTGGGTGAGACCCCAGGAGTTCTGTTTTCACTTGGGCAGACCTTTGGTTTACACCCTGCAAACAAATGAACAAATAAAACACATACATGCTTTCCTGTTGTGAAACTGCATGCATGTATTTACAGACAAGTCATTACACTGCCTGCAAAAACCAGTCTTAAACATGATTGATAACCAGAAAAGTTTGCAGCCTCCGTTAAAAATGACCTAACATAGCAATTATGCAAAGTTATTTGTAGTTCAATGCCTTTGATCGGCAAGGGTGAAGAGTTTGGCCAAACATAAAAGAAGGTTTTCTCAGTCTATAAGCCTTTATCTCAGTTCCAAGCCAGAGTGGGGATTCATAAACCAGGCGTTTCCACAATGAGATGATTGCTAAAATTCTAGGAACTGCCTTTCGTACTGTGAAACAAGAAAACCAGTCATGTTGTCTTTGTTAGCTGCTTTTAATTAAACCAGGCATTTTCCCCTCATGCAACAACAACACACAATTATGCAAGGATTTAAAGATCTCCTTCAGTAAAGCTAGGCTGAATACTGAGTGACACCTTTTTCTTCTTCTTTTTGTGTTGCTATCTTTCAACAGCATTGAAGGATGGAGGCTTAGGATATGCTGACATGACTCGATTATCGTATTTGTCAGTGATTAAAAGAAGATGTTTCTAACCTGGATTTTCCATTTTTGGATGGCACAGAAGATAGCATAACTTCTTATGCACAAAGCAGAGCATGCAAAGAGAATATTGTCCTGCTGCCACTTTACTAAGCTAATCGGTGAGTTTAGTTCTAACACATGACTCATGGCAAATTTTAACTATATTAGAGCACATGCTATGTTTCTATGCTGAATATTCAAGGATCATAGGAGCATGGTTTGTTTTTATTACTAGAACCAAATTATTAAGCAGCAAGTTTACTTTAATAGAATAAAGTGAATTCAGAACAATTGTTTCGAAGCAAAATCTTAGGAACTTCCAAAGGGCTGTAGAAGTAATGCCTAAGTGCAATGATTAATCAGCCAGTTGTGTGGGTGATTCATTAAATGATGCGTGTTCGCAAAATGTCTTGAAAGCTTCATTTTGTTGTCAGAAATGGTCCTTGGTAACTACCACTTGGGCCCCCTTTAACCAATTGCTGTTTGGGCTATTTTGGGAGCTCTGCGCTCCCCTGTTAGTGACGTGTGCTGCTGGGTAAATTTGCAGCTCCGGCGGCCTGGGCCTGCAACCTCAGATGGCATCAATCGGGAGGAAATAGAGGGGTGGGAGGGATGAGAAGAAAGGGTAGGAGCAAAGATACTAGAACAAGAGGAGGTGGACAGAAAAAACTAAAAAATACAAATACTGTGAGGTGAGCCGAGGACAAGAGAGGGATGTTAAGTGAGATGCAGTTCAAAATGGGAAAAAAAATACAGTACACAAGATAATTAATCAGACAGAAACACTTTGGAAAAAACTAAATTATTTTTAATTGAATCTGAGTCATTTTAAATTAAGCATTGGTGAAATTCTGTTTGCATGAAAGGGAAGAGATGAAGAACGCATTCATGAGGAAAAATCAACTGCTCTCAATTCTTGATGACTAACAAGTGTAGGGAAGAGTCGGGCGCAATGATGGAGGTGGAGGAGTGGGGGCGCTATTGTACTTCTTATTTGTTTGGAAGAAAGGATATACTGAATAAATCCCCTTGATGTTCAGCGCAAATTCTGTCTTAAATCATGCCTTTCAAGATCCATTTGTGGTAATTTTGCTTTGTTTCTTGCACTGGGTTGACTGGGTAATTGAAACTGCATTTAAATGAGAAAGTTTTCACAATCCTTTTGCTAAAAAGTAGACAAGGAGAGTATTGTATATTGTTTAGCGAGTTCTTTAGGTTTGAAATTGATTTTAATTCATGACAGTAGTACAACGGATACTTCCACTGGCCTTACATTAGTGTCCTGATAGTGCATCACCTTCACCATCAGATACTTTTATCATAAAGAGGGATGAACAGCAGTCCGTAATAAACATAACCATCTAACATTTTTCTTCTTTGACTTTTCCAACAGCAATACTGGAAGCAGCTCTAGAAAGTGCATATAAATAGCAGAGAAGTTCATAGAGTAGATGACAGGAGACCCAATATCGCTCCTTGGAGGACACCTTTCTTTTGTTTGATTTGACAAGAAATCACAAAACCCATAAATTTTACAAGTGTGGAGGAACTTATTAACAGCAGTAGGTCAAAGATTAAAATCTTGTAGTTATAATGGACAAAAAAGGTTTGTGTTAAAGAATGATTCTAGGATTATAGTTAAACAGCAATGACGTCATCAGATATTTAGGCCACCAGTGTTACCATACCTTTACAAAAAAAATACAACTTTATCTGATTTCCACAATGAGACAATTATCCCCAAACAGAGTTTCAGTCAGTCACGCAATTGTTGTAGACATTATAATTAATCAGTGGTTGAAGTTTGTTTTTATTCCTTTCAAAAAAAATTGCCTGTTAAAGCAAAGATTTCTCATTCCTTTAGTCATTTCAGTTTGGATATCTGTTGAAATCAGTTCAATCAGAAACATAAATTCAGAGGATCGATAAGTCGACCATAAATACCTTATCTCCTCCAGAGCTTCACTAATTGCAGAGGTGGGGCAATAAACACCCATAATCGCATTCCCTCGAGCACAGATGTCCTCAGTAACCTATTCAAATTCCTCAGGCTCTGGGAATCAGTACACAGCCCCCTTTCTCCCTTCTGTTCCATCAAAACACAGCTACTGTCATTTAAAGCACTGGCACAGAGCCAGCTTTCCATGCAGATAAACATCTGGTGCTGTTTTGTTTAACATCACATGCTTAAATTCCTCTTTTTTATGCAACAGTATAAAAGTGAGTTAGAATTAGTTACACCAGGAAGCGTGGGTTAAATGTCATTCCACCCATTTCCTAGAAATATTTGTATGCGGATTTCGTAGCATTGTAAAATCCGACATAAAGAATGTTCATACTTGTTGGTCCCCCCTCCCACCATCCCCCCTCTTTTTTTAACCAAGAAGTTTTCGCTACTGAAGTTTTGCTAATGTTTAACAGATTCACTATATGATCGTTGCATTTAATTTTTTTATTCGAATATCTTTGTAGGTATACAGAAGCCCATTTTTTAGCGACAGCCAGTCCTGTGTTTGATATGAAATTTTGAGTTACTTAATGCAAGTTTATCATATTAATTGATCAACAGAAACCCCCTCTGAAAACCGCTAAGGCGAAACAAGGGGGGTTTCTACAACTGCCTTTTTGACAGAAGGATAGCAGTAAGCAGGAGAAACTTTACAAGGTGATAGAGAGATGGGAAAAGGAGTTGGCAAAGCTGAATGTGATTTCAGTCACTAAGCATGTTAACAGGTAAATCATCTATTACCTACCATCTTGGCCAATGTGACACAGAGGATTTAGGGTGTGAAGAAGTTCTCGTTAACTCCTTTAGCATGTTAGCAAAAAAAGCTTTGATGATGGAGAGTGGACATCAGCTGCAGTGTCAGCTGGCAATGCAAATTGAGCCTGTTCAGATTAGCATGACACACAATGCTAAAGCCTTTTCTTTCTGTTGAGATTTCATTGAATATATTTAGAATGTTTTTTCAATCAATCAGCTGTTTTCAGACGTATGTGGTGTCACAAAAGCCACTACAAATATGATGTAGATGGAGATCGAACAGATGTAAAGTACTTAATATAAGCTCAGTTTTGAACATTTCCAACAGTAATATTAATCCGTATAACACTAATGATGCATATTCTTCTGTAGAATGGGCATTTACTTTTGATATGTTGTGTAGTGAGGTGTTTTTATACTGTTTTATTGATGTCACAGGATGAGTGTGTGAATGTAAAATTAATTTAACCAAATGACTGTCTGTAGGGCACTTGAAAAAACAGGAAGAAAACATTTTGCAAGAAAAGAAAATTAATAGGGAAAGATGGAGAAAAATAAAGAGAGAAACAGCAGAAAGCAACAGACAAGGGGAGGGAGAAGGGAAAAGGAAGAGGCAAAGAAAAACTGATGAGATATAGGAGTAAGGGTGGGTGAAGAGAACTGTCATGCAGTTCTAGAAGAGAGCCTTACAGCAGCCTTAGTGTTGGCATCTCTGATCATCTACTCACTCTGACAGCTTGGCGTCATGGTAGAGGGTTCAGACCAGGTCAGTCATCAGATGACAGATTATATTCAAAGCACATGTTGACCCAGATATTGGCCGTGGATAAATTCCACACCCCCTTATTAGTTTCAAATGTGATCAAACTTTATAAGTTAAGGACTTTATTGCATCTTCCCTGCAGAAACTGCGATAGAAATAGGACTGTCATACCACACCAGGAACACTTTTTTTTTTTTACATAAAAAGTGCTGATAACCCTCCTCTAGGCCCACCACCTGCAAGAGGTGCTGAGGTGATTCCCCGGCTACCAGGACTAGTGATTGGGACATGGAACATGACCTCTGGAGAAGTGGCCTGAGGTGGCGCGTGAGGTTGAGAGGTACTGGCTAGATACAGATCAAAAGTTTAAGACCACAACTGAGAACATTCAGGGATAGATGGCAAGGGAAACACACAGCACTTGGAGAAATGTTCCCATGCACCTCATGGAAACGCTTGCATCAAGTATGCCACAACAATTTTTTTAAGTGATCAACAATAACGAAGACCCCTATGAAAAAAACATCGAGGGAACAGTTTACCCTGCCCGGGATAGGGTTACCGGGGCCCCGCCCTGGAGCCAGGCCCGGGGAGGGTGCCCGAGGGCGAGCGTCTGGTGGCCGGGCCTTAGTCCATGGGGCCCGGCCGGGCACAGCCCGAAGAGGAGACATGGGCCCATCCTCCCGCAGGCCCACCACCTGCAGGAGGCGCCATAGGGGTCGGGTGCATTGTGTGTCGGGTGGCGGCCAGGAGCGGAGGCCCTGGCGGACTGACCCCCAGCTGCCAAGACTGGCAATAGGGACATGGAATGTCACCTCTCTGGTGGGGAAGGAGCCTGAGTTAGTGCGTGAGGTTGAGAGGTACCGGCTAGATATAGTCGGGCTCACCTCTACGCACGGCTTGGGCTCTGGAACCAGTCTCCTGGAGAGGGGCTGGACTCTGTCTCAGTCTGGAGTTGCCCCTGGTGAGAGGCGGCGGGCTGGGGTGGGTATTCTAATATCCCCTCGGCTTGCTGCCGGTACGTTGGGGTTTTTCCCGGTGGACGAGAGGGTTTGTTCCCTGCGCCTTAGGGTCGAGGAACGGGTCCTGACTGTCATCTGCGCTTATGCGCCGAGTGGCAGTTCGGAGTACCCAGCCTTCTTAGAGTCCCTGGGGGGGGGGTGCTGGAAGGTGCTCCACCTGGAGACTCTGTTGTCCTGCTGGGAGACTTCAATGCTCACGTGGGTAACGACAGCGAGACCTGGAGGGGCGTGATTGGGAGGAACGGCCTCCCTGATCTGAACCCGAGCGGTGCTTTGTTATTGGACTTCTGTGCTAATCACAGTTTGGCCATAACGAACACCTTGTTCGAACATAAGAGTGTCCATAAGTGCACGTGGCACCAGGACGCTCTAGGCCGTAGGTCGATGATCGATTTTGTAATCGTATCACCAGACCTGCGACCATATGTTCTGGACACTCGGGTAAAGAGAGGGGCTGAGCTGTCAACTGATCACCACCTGGTGGTGAGTTGGATCAGGTGGCGAGGGAGGACGCTGGACAGACCTGGTGCACCTAAACGTGTAGTGAGGGTGTGCTGGGAACGACTAGCAGAGGCCCCAGTCCGCGAGATCTTCAACGCACACCTCCGGCAGAGCTTCAACAGCATTCCGAGGGAGGCGGGGGACATCGAGTCCGAATGGACCATGTTCAGCGCCTCCATTGCCGAAGCTGCTGCATTGAGCTGCGGCCGCAAGGTGGTTGGTGCCTGCCGTGGTGGTAATCCCCGAACCAAATGGTGGACACCAGAGGTGAAGGGAGCCACCAGGCTGAAGAAGGAGTCCTATCGGGCTTGGTTAGCCTGTGGGACTCTGGAGGCAGCCGACAGGTATCGACAGGCCAAGCGGAATGCGGCTCGGGCAGTGGCTGAAGCAAAAACTCGGGTGTGGGAGGAGTTCGGAGAGGCCATGGAAAAAGACTTTCGGACTGCCTCGAAGAGGTTCTGGCAAACCGTCAGGCGTCTCAGGAGGGGAAAGCGGTGCTCTACCTGCACTGTGTATAGTGCTGGTGGAGCGCTGCTGACGTCGACTGAGAAAATTGTCAGGCGGTGGAAGGAATACTTCGAGGACCTCCTCAATCCCACTGACGCGTCTTCCAAGGAGGAAGCAGAGTCTGGGGATGAGGGGAATGACCCGCCAATTTCTGGGGGCGAGGTCACTGAGGCAGTTAAACAACTCCTTGGTGGCAGAGCCCCTGGTGTTGATGAGGTCCGCCCCGAGTTCCTGAAGGCTCTGGACGTTGTAGGGCTGTCATGGCCAGTGTTGGGGAGTAACGGAATACATGTACCGCCGTTACGTATTTAAAATACAAAATATGAGTAACTGTATTCCGTTACAGTTACCGTTTAAAAAGGTGGTATTTAGAGTACAGTTACTTTGTTGAAATAAATGGATTACACGGCGGTACTTCCCTGTTTCATATTGTGGCGGGTCAGGACTGTTTGGGTTTTGTTTGACGGCTACGTTCTGTTGTTCCAGGTGGCAGCGTTGCGGTTGCCATGGTTACAGGGTGACGCTCTCTCTCTGCGTGTTTCCTGGGTGAGAGAGGTCTTTTTGTTGTTGTTGTGCTAGGCTAATAGGCAGAATGCTACCGGTATAGCTCTAAAGAATGTAGCCTCATAGGCAGTGTAGTCCGTGCTGCAGGGAGAATGGACTGCCATACACGTTATGTGTCTGTGAGCGAGGGAGGGAGAAAAAGGAAAAGTACGAGCTGTCATCGAGCAAAAACGGGAGCTGGAAGCATGTAAATATAATAATAACCACTGCAGCCAAGAAGAGTGCCTGACGAGCCCAGTTGTAAGCTATTAAGACTCGACTGTACGCTGTGTTCGTGTTTTCCTCCAAAAACAATAAGTTCCGTTGGAGCAGCCTTTCAACGCCTCTCTCTGTCTCTCGCTAGCAAAGTTGACCCAGACAACAAAGTAAAGCTAGTTTTCGGCTACGAGCCCGACACAGAACCCACCGTATTAGCCAGAGGTCCCTTTACTATGGTTCGGAGCCGCGGACCTTCAGTAACAGTAATAAATCACAGCAATAGTACATTCATGTAGTTGTAAACAGCATGATAATATATTAAGTAATCCAAAGTATTCAGAATACGTTACTCTCATTGAGTAACTTAACGGAATACGTTACAGAATACATTTTGGGGCATGTATTCTGTATTCTGTAATGGAATACATTTTAAAAGTAACCTTCCCAACACTGGTCATGGCTGACACGCCTCTGCAATGTTGCGTGGAGATCAGGGGCAGTACCCGTGGATTGGCAGACCGGGGTGGTGGTCCCCATCTTTAAGAAGGGGGACCGGAGGGTGTGTTCCAACTACAGGGGGATCACACTCCTCAGCCTCCCCGGGAAAGTCTATGCCAGGGTGCTGGAAAGGAGAGTTCGTCCGCTAGTCGAACCTCTGATGCAGGAGGAACAATGCGGTTTTCGTCCTGGTCGCGGAACACTGGACCAGCTCTTCATCCTCTCGAGGATACTTGAGGGTGCATGGGAGTTTGCCCAACCAGTCTACATGTGTTTTGTGGACTTGGAGAAGGCATTCGACCGTGTCCCTCGGGGTGTCCTGTGGGAGGTGTTGCGGGAGTATGGGGTGTCTGGCCCATTGCTACGGGCCATTCGATCCCTATACAACCGTTGCAAGAGCTTGGTTCGCATTGCCGGCAATAAGTCGGACTCGTTCCCGGTGGGTGATGGGCTCCGCCAGGGCTGCCCTTTGTCACCGGTTCTGTTCATAATTTTTATTGTCAGGATTTCTAGGCGCAGCCAAGTGGCGGAGGGCTTTCGCTTTGGTGGCCTCAGGATCTCATCTCTGATCTTTGCGGATGATGTGGTTCTGTTGGCTTCATCGGGTGAGGGCCTCCAGCTCGCACTGGAGCGGTTCGCAGCCGAGTGTGAAGCAGCGGGAATGAGGATCAGCACCTCCAAATCTGAGGCCATGGTTCTCAGCCGGAAAAGGGTGGAGTGCCCACTCCGGGTCGGGGATGAGGTCCTGCCCCAAGTGGAGGAGTTCAAGTATCTCGGGGTCTTGTTCGCGAGTGATGGGAGAAGGGAGCCGGAGATCGACAGACGGATTGGGGCTGCAGCTGCAGTAATGCAGACGCTGCACCGGTCCGTCGTGGTGAAGAGGGAGCTGAGTGTAAAAGCGAAGCTCTCAATTTACCGGTCGATCTACGTCCCTACCCTCACCTATGGCCACGAGCTGTGGGTAGTGACCGAAAGGACGAGATCGCGGATACAAGCGGCGGAAATGAGCTTCCTCCGAAGGGTGGCTGGCATCTCCCTTAGAGATAGGGTGAGAAGTTCGGCCATCCGGGAGGGGCTCAGAGTAGAGCCGCTGCTGCTCCACATCGAAAGGAGCCAGCTGAGGTGGTTTGGGCATCTGGTAAGGATGCCCCCTGGGCGCCTCCTGGGTGAGGTGTTCCAGGCATGTCCCACCGGGAGGAGGCCCCGGGGCAGACCCAGGACACGCTGGAGAGATTATATCTCTCGGCTGGCCTGGGAACGCCTTGGTGTTCCCCCGGATGAGCTGGAGGAGGTGGCTGGGGAGAGGGAGGTCTGGGCCTCTTTGCTTAGGCTGCTGCCCCCGCGACCCGGCCCCGGATAAAGCGGATGAAGATGGATGGATGGATGGATGGATCAACAATAACGGTGGGCCTACTCAATACTGAGTTCGTGTTTGGAACTTTGATTTCTGTTTTGGGCGGGTTTACAGGTTTTTTGGAGGTGTGGTCCTTTTGTTGCATGTTGAAGCTCTACTTGGAACCTTGTTAAGATTCAACCATCCAAAATATGATTTTTTTTGCCTTTTTGCCATTTTTCAAGTTGTCTTAAACTTTTGATTGGGACTGTATAAGCAGGCTCACCTCAATGCAGGCCTTGAGCTCTGGAACCAGAATCCTGGACAGAGGTTGGACTCTGTCCAAGTCTGGAGTTGGAATTTGGTGAGAGCCGGTGGGCTGAGGTGGGTATCTTAGTATTCCCTCAACTTGCAACTCTGTACGTTGGAGATTTTCCTGGTGGACGAGAGGGTTTGTTCCCTGTGCCTTCGGATCGGGAAAATGGTCCTGACTGTCATCTGCACTTTTGTGCTGAATGACAGTTTACAGTACCCGTCCTTCCTGGAGTTCCTGGTTGGGGTGCTTGAGGGTGCTCTACCAGGGGACTCTGTCGTCTTACTGGGGGCCTCCACGCTCATGCCGGCAATGACAATGAGGAACGGCCTGGCAGACCTGAACCCGAACGGTGTTCTGTTATTGGAAATCTGTGCAAACCACAGTTTGTCCATAAAGAACACCATGTTCGGACATAATGGTGTCCATAAGTGCATGTGGCACCAGGACACCCTAGGCTGCACATTCATGATTGATTTTTTAATCGAGTCATCAGATCTGCAGCCTTATGTTCTGGACACTCGGGTGAAGAGAAGTGCTGAGTTCTTTTGGGAGGATGCTGAATAGACCTGGGGCACCTAAACATATAATGAGAGTGTGCTCCGAACACCTTGCAGAGGCCCGGTTCACAACATCTTCAACTCCCACCTCTGGCAGAGCTTCAAAAGCATTCTGAGGGAGACTGGGGACATTGAGTCCGAATGGATCATGTTCATGTTCGGACCGCAGCTTGGGTGGTGGCTGAAGCAAAAACTTGGGTGTGGGAGGAGTTCAGAGAGGCCATGGAAAAAGACTCTCAGACTGCCTCGAAGAGATTGGAACCCCACTGGAGTGGTTCACAGCTGAGTGTGAAGCGGCAGGAATGAGAATCAGCACCTACAAGTCTGAGGCCATGGTCCTCAGCTGGAAAAGGCTGGAATGCCCATTCCAGGTCAGGGACGAGTTACTGCCCCAACTGGAGGAGTTTAAGTATCTTGGGGAACTTATTCATGATTGTGGGGAGCGGGAGATTGACAGACAGATTAGTGCTGTGGCTGCAGTGATGCGAATACTGCACCAGTTCGTTGTGGTGAAGAGAGAGCTGAGCGTAAAAGCAAAGCTCTCGAGCTACCATTCCTACCCTCACCTATGGTCACAAGCTGGTTGGCCTCTCACCCCAGCACACCACCACCCTTTCACCCTAGGGCTTAGAGTAGAGCTGCTACTCCTCCACATTGAAATGAGCCACATTGAGGTCGTTCAGGCGTCTGATAATGACGCCTCCATGCCTCCTGGGTGAGGTGTTCTGGGTATGTCCCACAGGGAGAAAGCCCAGGGCAGACCAAGGACATGGAGAGATTATCAAATCTTTCGGCTGGCCTGGGAATGCTTTGGTTTCCTGGAGGAGGTGGCCGGGGGGAAGGAGGTCTGGGCTTCTCTGCTTAGGCTGCTGCGCCCGAGACCCAACCCTGGAAAATAGATGACTAGATGGCTGGACATACATAGATATATAGCTATATAAAGCTATATATATAAGATTAGAGATTATAATTACTGAATATATGTTTTAACTGTGCAATGGTAACCCCATGAAAAGAATGTCATCAATGTTCTTTTACATATGTTGATAAGTTATGTTTCTTTTGTGTTGAGCCTGCAAGTCTGTACTAGTTCCTGTGGTAATATGTCTGACTGATAAAATCAAGATATACAGACATGGGGAACAGAAAGTGAAATTAGTCCACAGCTACTGCTTCTCATTGGAAGGTGGTCCTAATTAAATGCACTTGATTAAGTGGTAATCAGAAAATGTGGCCATCTATATAAAACCAGACATTTTGTCACTTTGCTGACCTAGAGCACTCAGGTGTGTTAACACAGTAACACAATATTCCCAGCAAGCTCACCCCAAGGTCAGGACAGTTGTAAGAGAAATTGCCAAAAAGTCAAGAACTACATCTCAAACTCTGCAGGCTTCAGATGGCATCATATATTTAAAGAGAGTATAATTAGAATAAGACTGAACAATTATTCTGATTATTCTGAGCTTAAATTTGCAAAGTTAAATCTTAAAAAATTATAAGACTTCTGGAACAATGTCCTTTGACCAGACAAGACCAAAGTGGAGATATTTGGCCATATTGCACAGCACAATGCTTAGCAGCAAACAGCATATAGGGAATTGAAATCCCAATGTATTTCTTTGTCTATCTAAAGAAGTATTATTAATGCTAACTTTTTCAAAGACTGTTTGAAAGTATGTGAATAAGACCATAAGAAGCATATTTTTCTATTTAATTACAGAAACTGTACATTTCTCCTTTGATGTGACTCTCATTTATAACAGTGGCTCATATTCAAAACCTCCAAACTACTTGCGTATAAACAGGGGTATAGTAACAATCTAATTCTGTCCCAAAAGGTACAGTCTACACAAACGTACCATCTAAGGCTAATTGTTTAACTCAAAGGGAAATATGTGTACCTTTTATCAAAGGCCAAAGATGTACATTTACAATTTGAGGCAGTACAGTACAGTTTCTTCTAGATTTTAAGATATAATATCAGAAGACAGCCTGTGCTCAGTTAGAAATTACGTAAAATATTATGGTGTGGGGGTGCAGCTTTAGCACTGTCACCAAAAAGTAGGAAGGTTCAGGGCTTGAACCACCCTGAACCTTCATTTGTTCTTTCTGTACCAACATTTCCACCAAGATTTTAAGGCTATGCATATTATGTCAACTGGTAATTCTAAGAATTACCTTACCTTAGTTTTGCATTTTTAAAAGGTACCCTTAGATTTGAGTAAAAAATTGTCACCGGAGGTTCTCGACTGGCCTCTGTAAAGTACATATAGCAAAGATAAGTACAAGTACCCCTGAGGTTTAATCAGGGGGTACTGCCACAGATATTGCCTCATTAAGAAACTGTTGTAACCAAAGGTCAAACAGTTATTTATTGTCTGAGAGTGTAGAGCAATATTTAGACAGCGTGCAGTGTTTAGTTCTAAGATGTTGTTAAATAAATGATCAATATCAGTGCAGGAAATAGACAAATAAAATATAAAGTAATTTCCATTTGAAGCTCCAATGCAAATGACAAGAAACACTCAGTTTATGAAACATAAAAACTGTGACAGCCATAAACTACTGCAAAATTATTTACATAACAATTGTTCTGTGTGAATGGGATTTGACCATAATGTAAAATAAAACACAATAAGATTAAACATCAATTTCTTTGAATGATTTGTTGTGTCTGTCCAGTATTTCAAATTGTATATTACTATATATTTTTTAAATATAACAAATTATGAGCAGATGTGCAAATACACAAGTCAAAAGTGAAAACATTTTAGGAGGGATTTAAGCTGCCCGTCTGAGTAGTCATCTATGACCATGGTAGTCTTGAGACCATTTCAAGCACTTCAAGCAGACTTTTCAGCTCTTAATTGAGTAACTGAACAAATAATAAGAGAAGGTGCATCAAATTCTGTGAGATTCATCTGATAATTGATAGCAGCAGGTCTTGAAGCTAGGAGAAAAGGAAATGTTGTGGATATTCACAATTTGTGAAAAGTAGAGACAAAGATCTCAGTCTTTCAAAGGCAGCCCGAAGTAAGTTGTCAGTTTACCCAATAACATCTGCAAATAGTCAAAGTTATCTGTCTGGATAGGTAATGGCAGTGCTTACATTAGCATCTCGGTGTTGTTTACATGAATGACTGTAATCAGACAGAAAGCTTGATTTTTCTAAAGAGCTTTTTCCTAATTTTTAACAGCTGAAATCTAAATTTGAGTTTTTGATTGCATTCAAGGGTGCACCTGTTCATTTGCAACTTATGCAGCCATCTGAAATGTGAAATGCAGCAAGAGCTTTCACACACTAGCTCATATATTGTCTAACCCCAATCTGTACTGGGGCTGAGATATTGTGTCCTCATCACTGTTAACACAGAGAGCAGCGTGTTGCTCAGTTGTTAGCATTGTTGCTTCACAGTGAAAATATTATAGAATTCAATATATTAGAGATTTCTATGTAGACTTTCCTGACACCTGTGTGAGTTCTACATCCAGTGCTGTAAAATATTTGCCAGCTTCCTGAGTTCTTAGTTTTTTGCATATTTGTCACACTTACATGTGTCATAGTACCGCCCAATCAAGGATATGGCCACTAGGATGTGAAGGGTGTGGGCTGAAGGACCTCCAGGTGTATTAAATTGCCCTCAATGAAATGACAGGGCAAGTGAAATGCACCTAAAAGTTGTTTGTCAACTGCCATTAAAATGTAGGAGAAGAAGAAGAAGACAGGGCAAGTGTGTGAGACACGGGACGTTTGAAAGAGGACGCCACTCAAGCATCTCCGGGTTTCTGCTTCCCTCTTCTTCTTATTTAGAAATTCTTATTTCATTTATATCTTGAAGAGCTGTTCATAGGGTGAAAAACTGTGACTATGACAAACTCACGACTGATTGGACCGAGTGAGCTGGCCCAAATCTCTGGAGTAAAGACTGGGCGAGTGGAAGTCAGGTTCATGACTTTACAGTGTGGGTCGTTTGCCTAATGACCCTGGAGCCGTCCAGGTAAGACCACACTTCTTTCCATCCCTTGCGGCCAGTATCTTGTACCTGTTATGTGCAGCATCTCTCTGTGATTGCCCCTAGAGTGATGCAAAGCAAATCTTTATGGACATGGCTCGACGACTGGGAGACATGCTTCAGATCATGAAATAAATTTTAATATTAGTCCAAGAAAACCCGATATGTAAAATGGGGTTTTTAAATTATGATTTCTTTTATTATGGAAAAAAAGGTCCAAACTGTGGAAATGTGAAAAGTAATTTTCCCCTAAACCTAATATTTTTTTTAGTTCTTGAACTTCGGTTCAATTCAGTTTTACTTATATAGCGCCAAAATTACAACAGGGGTCTACAATAATGCAGAGAAAACCTCGACAATCTGATGCACTTGGTGGCAGTCAGAAGGAAAAACTCCCTTTTAACACGAAGGACCCTCATGGAGGGGCAGCCATCTGCCACAACTGACAAAAGAATCACTGTGGAGGGTGCCAGAGATTACTGATAATTAATGATCAAATGCAGAGCAGCATATAAACACAGAGTGTGAAAAGAGGTAAATGAAAATAATTTGGTTGAGTCATTAACAATGACCTTAGCTGAGGCAAGTGAGGCCTTCAGGTCTATAAATGTTGTTCATGGTTCTTCTGTGACCTCCTGCATGAGTCACAAACTCTTGGCTTTTCACACAGGCAAAAATCCAAGTGAAACACAAGTTACTTTTTCACATAGGCCCAGGTAGGTTTGGATAACCTTTTCATTAACATCATCATTTTTAAAACTAGAATTTGTATTTATTCAGGTTATCTTTGTCTAATAATAAAATTTTTCTATTTCTCCACACCTGTCAGCTCTGTACTAATAATGAAATTAAATAAATAAATAAATAAATAAATAAATAAATAAAAGGAAAACAAAGGGGAAAAAAACAAAAACACTAATGACAGGAGGATTTATAGAGCAAAACAAATATGTTTGGCACAACTGTGCTTTCAGATGATGATTCTGTTTGCAAATGCTGCCAAATGCTGATTTATAAAATAAACAAATAAAAAGTAAGAAATTTGCTTGATCATCTGAAACATGTGTGACAAATGTGCCAAAAACCCTCAAGAAATCCGAAAATATTTTTCACAGCACTGCACATCTGACACTTGCAGGATCTAAAACTATGTGATCTAGAGACTTCAACGCCTATTTATTAAAATAGCACCCCACTGTTTATCCATTGTTTGCTAGGAAGAGCTCTAATGAATATAATACTCTGTAACTTGCATTCTTATTAAATGGAAATAAAAGTAGAAGGAATTTGTGAATTTGTGCTCGCACTGGAACGGTTCGCAGCCGAGTGTGAAGCAGTGGGAATGAGGATCAGCACCTCCAAATCTGAGGCCATGGTTCTCAGCCGGAAAAGGGTGGAGTGCCCACTCCGGGTCGGGGATGAGTTCCTGCCCCAAGAGGAGGAGTTCAAGTATCTCGGGGTCTTGTTCTCGAGTGATGGGAGAAGGGAGCCGGAGATCGACAGACGGATTGGGGCTGCGGCTGCAGTGATGCGGACGCTGCACCGGTCCGTCGTGGTGAAGAGAGAGCTGTGTAAAAGCGAAGCTCTCAATTTACCGGTCGATCTACGTCCCTACCCTCACCTATGGCCACGAGCTGTGGGTAGTGACCGAAAGAACGAGATCGCGGATACAAGCGGCAGAAATGAGCTTCCTCCAAAGGCCTCTCCCTTAGAGATTGGGTGAGAGGTTCGGCCATCCGGGAGGGGCTCAAAGTAGAGCTGCTGCTGCTCCACATCGAAAGGAGCCAGCTGAGGTGGTTCGGGCATCTGACAAGGATGCCTCCTGGGCGCCTCCTGGGTGAGGTGTTCCGGGCACGTCCCACCGGGAGGAGGCCCCGGGGCAGACCCAGGACACGCTGGAGAGATTATATCTCTCGGCTGGCCTGGGAACGCCTTGGTGTTCCCCCGGATAAGCTGGAGGAGGTGGCTGGGGAGAGGGAGGTCTGGGCCTCTCTGCTTAGGCTGCTGCCCCCGCGACCCGACATCGGATAAAGCGGATGAAGATGGATGGATGGATGAAATTTGTGAAGTGTTTAAACAGAATCTAAAATCATCACGTTATATAAGATCATCACTTATATAGAGAAGTAAAGGGCAATTTGAGTTTATAATACACAGTTATAATGCTATGAAATGAAGTTTTTCAGTAGATTACAGTTGGTTAACTGTTTTCCTGTTACAGTTTACCAAAGAGTAATATGAACAAAAAAGAAGCTACTTAAATAGTGTTGCAGTCACAGTGAAAAAGGACAAGCTCTGGTGGGAGCCCTGGAGGTGTTTGAGGAGGGGAAGGTTTGCTAACCTCACATGAACCGTGTAATTCCAACACAGCTCAGGAGGAAATTGGGCTTCTTGACAAAGAAGCCTTGTATCCTGTTGGAAGACTGCATGAGGCCACGACCTTTTGTTTCCATCAGTGAGGCTACAAACTTCTGTTTGAAGCAGACCTCCACTCAACATCACAATAAAAGTCTGGACCCAATTAATTACACAACATATCAGATCTTCTGCATATGCTTCCATTTTGTTGTGATGCTCAATTAGACATTGTTGGCACTGGCAGCATCACTTTAGCTTCTTGTGAGGTTACTGTGTGGTCGCACATTCCCATGCCTTATTTATTATCGAGCCCATCAAAAAGGTCAACAGTGTTCTCTTTAGACCAGGAGTAAGACTGTCTCTGACACTCTGAAACTCTGTCTCAAATTATTACCAACAACTAAAGACAAATTTAGCTTCCACTGAAAGAGAAAGAAAGAAAAAAGTTAATTTCATTGTATTGAGTTAAATGCGTCATGGGTCACGAGATCCAGCGGCTCATGACGCACAAAATTGGACATAAAGAGGTGCAACATTCCTCCAGAGATGGCTTTCACTGTCAGATAATGGTGACCTGATTACAAATCAGACCTTTTCTCTCTTGTGTCTTTGCTGTTGTCCAGTTGACCTACTCACAGGGAAAAGAAAACTGAGTCAAACGGAGTACAGCTAAACTCGGCAGATAATTTAGAGACTGTCGTCGCGTCAAGAAACGAAAAACAAGAACACAAGTAGACATATGTCAGAGGAGCCTGACGAGTTTTTGTACAGTCTATTGGGGTTTAAAGTGCATTTAAACAGGCTTAAAGTGCATTTAAACAGGCTTAAAGTGTCATCTGACCCAAAAAACCTGAGGGGAAACTATGATAATTATAATTGTCTTACGTAGCTCACACAGACAGTGGGATTATTTATCAGTCTGCGGACTTTTTGATGAATTTTAATTAGTTGTTTTATTGTCTCACAACTAAACAATGAATCATCTACAAATGCACAACTGTACACCAGCTGGCATTTCTTTGAATTTCTTTTATTTATAATTCTGGGAAACAAGATGTTGTGAATGCTTTGCTGCTGATCTAATTCAGTCTGCGAAACACTGTCTGAGTGCTGTTCTGTGAATCAGAGTGAAACTGTGGTGTGCGTGTCTGGGGGAGTGTTAGCACAGGATATTTATTTCTTGGAAACATCAAATTGAGCATACAGTAGTAGTCATTTGCACCTCAAAATTGTTTGATTTTTGTTTTTATTTTTTTTAACTTAGTTGGTTGCTCAAGGCTCCAAATGTTGTAAATATCTGGAGGTGTGACATTCTCCTTTCTACTTTATAAACAGTAGGGGATTTTTTTTCTTCTTGTATTTTATTTTTCACAAGAAGGAGGTAGACTTGTTAATTTACATTAAAGTGTGCTGCCTCTAACCATTTGTAGAGCCCACAGCAATGCTATGACATGCCATTTCGAGTCTTCACCTTTTCAGCACAGTTATTAAGTGACAAAGGAACTAACCGGCATATCATTACCACATAATGACGTTAATATGATAAAGTCATGCATTTAACAACATCCCCACACACAGCTCTGTCTTTGTTGTACCTGTTATTGAAATACAATCTCATAATTACATAATTGTGCATTCCAATAAATGTGTTTTTCATTTATTTGTAGTCTGAAGAAAAGTTTTAAAGTGGCTACAAAATTAAAAGAAAGAGAAAATAACTCGAGGTCATGCAGAGCTAAGCCCAAAAATGTTGATCTACACAGACTGAAGCTTTAGATTTATTGCACATATGTTATGCTTGAGTGTCGTAAAGGAAAGCGTATAAAATGACAGTTTGGTTTTTTTTGTTGTTGTTGTTGTTTTTCTTGGGGGGGGGGGGGGGGGTCATTTGGGAGGAGCCGTGCTGCTCTCTGGCAGGAAGCACCATGCCCTCCTGTGTTTTAAATGCACTTTAGAACAGCAGGCAGCAACACTACATATGAGCGGGCGGAGGGAGGTTTGGGGTCTTCACCCACCCCCGTTCTGTTAACCGTTGGGGCTGGGGGGCTGGGAGGAGGTGCTGGCTGTCACATTGGGGTCTGGGATGCGGGGCCTCCCTGCTACTGCAGATAAGGAGGCAGTCTGCTTTCCTCCACCCCAGAGAGAAGGGTTACATCTCCTGGGTCCGGGTACAGTTTGCCCCTCTGGGAGTAGGGGTACCCAGACCTGGGATATAGAGTATGTTTGGGGAGGGTGAATGTGTGTACAGTGTCTATTTGCGTCTGTCTCCATGTCAGGTGAGTGCTGAGTATTTGTTTGTGTATATGGGGGTGGGAATGCACGTTTGTGTCTGCGTGCGCCTGTTCGTCTGTGTCTATATGTCAGCTTGGGTCTTAGACTCAACCTCTCTGGGAACATCTCAGGCTCTCCGAGGTATGGAGGCCTATCTCCCCTCACCACACTCCTTGCTGGTGGCTGATGCCCTCAGATGTTAGTTTGTTGGTGGCTCTTGGTGTTTGGGGCTGGGCGCTCATGTATGTACCAACTCACTCCTGGTAGCCGATTGGCAGGGCCTGGCACCTGTGGCCCAGCTGGGCCACTTCCGGGGGGTGGGGTGCCCTCAGGCCTCTGGCCTCTGGCCTGGTCCTCTCTGGCACAGCTGGCTGCCGGCAGAGCCCGCGGGCACGTCACTGCAACCCCCTCTGGCCTCTGCTCCGTGGCTGCTGGGTGACCTCTCGTTTGGGGCTCTCCTCAGCTCTTCTCAGGAGGGTGGCACGGTTGCCCCTGTGGTGGTCCTCCTTGGGTCCTCTTACTCTGGGGCCTCTGGATGTCTGGGGCCTGGATCTTCTTCATACCTGCTTCATGCCCTGGGGGACGGGGCTATGGCTCCCCACACTCCCTAGCAGATCGTTACATGGAGAAACTTTTTGAATACAAGCGTGCTGATCACACGGGTGTACACAGACACAAACTACACCTTTCTTAGCTGCTACCTCAAAGCACATTGTGCGCTGTCTATCTTGCGTGCTGCACAATAACATGTAATATTTAGTATCTACTGTTATCTACTGTTAGCTAGTTTATTGTGATGGTGTTGTATTTATTATGTTGGTCTTTTTTGTTTGTTTTCTCTTCTGTTTTTTTTTTTATCTCCATACAGGTGATCCAGCGGGGGGTTTTTTTTCTTCCCCCCTTTCTCATCATCTCTTCTCCCCTCTATTTTTTTCTCTCCCTCTCTTTCTTTCATTCTCTCTCCCTGTCCTATCCCCCAGTCATGTCTGTCCCGTCTGTAACAACCGAAAATAAATACATAATTATAATAAAGGTCAATCAAACGGACAAATATGGCAAGGCCATGATGATCCACTTGGGGGGTGGGGGTGTGTGTGTGTTTGTGTGTTGAATTGTCAACCACTACATCATCACTGATCACCCTGAAGACCTTAGTCAATGTAAATCACATTTTAATTGATTATTAACACGAGCCCACTCTACACGCCTATAAAGTTTCATTGGAATTCATCCAAAACTTTTCAGGTTGTTGTGTTTACAGACAGAATAAAGATGCATAGTCTCCACTCAAACATCTATAGTGTTGTGTTCGGTCTTCCCATGTTGTACTAACTACTCCCTCTCATTCAGTTGTAGTCTTTTCTCCTATCATTTGGCAACTACTGAAATGCCATGGATTCAAAACATTAGTCCACAGCTGGAGACTGGCAGGTCTGTTTGTTTGCAGTGAATTTAGTATTTATCGGGTGTCTTTCTTCTTGGTGTCAAATCAGTCAATAAGTTGCCCCAGTATCGTAGACTTTCTCCCTGTTTCTAGATTATCTTTGCACTCTTTGAGGCAAATGCCTTTGTTTTTGTCAGCCCCTTGTACGCTTCAGATGCCGCATGGATGTGGACGACCTCTGCCAGACAACAGGACAAAAGGTGACAGAGGAGAACAGAGCTGAATGAAATGAGAGGCAGGTCAAAAACTGTGAGCAGGCTAAAAGAGTTGCTCATAATTGTGGGACATTTTAATTATTATCACAAGGGCATCCTAATGATAATGACCACTACTAAGACTGTGCAAAGCATTGTTTCTGTTTTCCTCTGAGACAAGTGACGACAGCTAAGCTTTAATGATTTGGACAATAATGAGATTGCCTAGCCATACATTCCAATTACACAATGGGCACAAGCATAACTCCAAGCTGACTACAGCTGGTGCTTTTGGCAAGTTGGCAAAAAGCAGTAGATGTATAAAAAAGACCATCTGTGCTCCATTCAGCGCTTTTCGATCTCACTTCTAGGAAACCAGGGACAATTACAATATGACAAATTAACCAAGTAGTATTTTTCTCTTTTACCATTTAGAAACATGAGAACAAATGTGGGGGCCTTATTACTCCTAATTGTCACCAAGATTCTGTTTTGGCAGTCACAAACACAAAAAGCCCCGCTGATTGACTTTGACTGAAATAATTTGTTTGGGGGTCATTCCCACTTGCATTAGGTTCGCCTAATGAACCTTTATCTCTCTGACCTGGTTCAGCCTTTGCCGCGTTGCTCAATTTGCTTGTTTGTTTTGTGGCTGTATTTGACCATACAGGGCCTTATTTTGTAACTAGCAATCTGTCAACAATGGGACTTCAATTGTTTTTCATTAGGAGACCACCAAACCAAACCTCATTAGGAAAGAGTCACGCAGAACCCATAAACTGCCCATAAAGAACTGGGGTTCAGCTAAATTACTGAGACCCATAGAGAGAGAGGGGGAAAAAGGAGAATAAACAGGAGAATAGTGGTGGTGGTGTGTACTGTAAATGTAAATTCCCATCAGTTGATAAACTTCATAAACATTCTTAAATAAAATAAGATTTCTTTTGTAGCTTTAAATATAATCTCTAAGGTAGGGTTTTTTTTGTTTTTTAATAGAATAAATGAAAATAAAATAAATGATCACAGATGTCAAAATACCTGTGAGACTTTACATGGTAGAAAATCTGACAAAATTTGGCCATGTGGCTAAAACAAAACTCAGCTCTCACATTAGCCTTACCCGTAACCCTAACCCAGCAATGTCAGACATAGAGCCTCTGGGCTAAACTGCTCCACCAGAGGTTTCAAATCAGCCCAACCATTATGGAATCTTGTTTCCACCAAGACAAAAAAGGGAAAAAAAATGACATTCATAAGTCACGATTTCTGACTATCATCTTCCAAATTTAGGTTATATATGTCAAAATTTCTGGGGTCAAAAACAAAGGAATTGTCACGGCTGGGCAGCAGTCTTGTGGTGGAATGAAAGAGGACCCAAGATGCAGATGGCAGTGGAGATGCAGGTGGAGATTTATTTACAGTGAAAAACCCAAGGTGAGGACAGAACTAAACATAAACCTAAACTGGTGAAACTAACACAAACAGAGGACACAAAGCGAGGAACAGAGAGACACGGAGATATACCAAAATGATGCAGAGAAATGCAGACGACGCGACGAGGAGCACAGGCAGACACGCAGTATAAATACACACACCAGGTAATCAGGAAATGGCACACAGGAGGGGACACAGCTGGAACTAATGGGCATAACGAGACACAAACCTACAAAGTAAAACAGGAAACTCACAGACTGTTTCACAATACCAACTCGGCGACACGGACAGAACACAGAGGAAGGACACAGATAGGGATGATAGAAACACTAAACACACAACTCAAACCATAAGAACAAATACAAAACAGCAGAAACTGGAAAATAATAACAATAAACTCAAAACACTGGGTCAACGACCCAGGACCATGACAGTACCCCCCCCCCTCAAGGGCTGGCTCCCGACAGCCCCAAAACACAAACGGACCACCAAGCCCGGGTGGGCGGCGGGAGGCCCAGGACGGAGGGTCCGGAACAGAACAAAACAAGAGACCCCCAGGAATCCAAACAAAAATGTCCAAAATGCACACAGGGGAGCAGAGTCCGAAACATAGTTCAGGTGGCCGGCCCGGGGCCTGATATCGTGAAAGCTCACACAGCTCTGGTGGCCGGCCCAGAGGTTGCCAGCCCAGGAGTCCAGAGTGAAACAGTTCAGGGGGTCGGCCACGCAGAAGGCAACGGCAGTGACGCAGGCGAAACAGGTTCGGAGGCCGACCGCGCAAAAGGCAGCGGACGTGGCGACACCTTTCAGGAGGGCGTCCACGATGGCGATGATGACCAGCCAGCGGCCTAGAAGATGGCCGGCGATGTTGAGGCGGCAGTTGGGGACCTGAAGCCGAGGCAGAGGCCGGACCAGGCGAGGCAGAAGCCGAGGCAGAGGCCGAACCAAACGTAGCTGAGGCCGAAGCAGAGGCAGAGGCTGCTGTAGGCGACACTGAAGGCGAAGGCACGGAGGCTGGACCAGGCGAGGCAGAAGCTGAAGAAGAGGCTGGACCAGACGAGGATGACGACTCTGAGGCTGGACCAGATGGGGATGAAGACTCTGAGGGTGGACCAGACGGGGATGGCGCTGCAGGCGACGGCATGGAAGCCGGAGACGGCGGTGCCTCAGGCGACGGCGGTGCCTCAGGCGACGGCGGTGCCTCAGGCGACGGCGGTGCCTCAGGCGACGGCGGTGCCTCAGGCGACGGCGGTGCCTCAGGCGACGGCGTGAAGGCCGCAGGTGGTGGCGCCACAGGTGGTGGCACCGCAGTATTTACAGTGAAAAACCCAAGGTGAGGACAGAACTAAACATAAACCTAAACTGGTGAAACTAACACAAACAGAGGACACAAAGCGAGGAACAGAGAGACACGGAGATATACCACAATGATGCAGAGAAATGCAGACGACGCGACGAGGAGCACAGGCAGACACGCAGTATAAATACACACACCAGGTAATCAGGAAATGGCACACAGGAGGGGATACAGCTGGAACTAATGGGCATAACGAGACACAAACCTACAAAGTAAAACAGGAAACTCACAGACTGTTTCACAATACCAACTCGGGGACACGAACAGAACACAGAGGAAGGACACAGATAGGGATGATAGAAACACTAAACACACAACTCAAACCATAAGAACAAATACAAAACAGCAGAAACTGGAAAATAATAACAATAAACTCAAAACACTGGGTCAACGACCCAGGACCATGACAGGAATATCCTTGATCATATAGTTTGAACCAAGACTTACAAATTTAAGTACAATAATAGCAACATTTAACAATTTGACTCCAACAGTCTATCTTCTGTGGACAATCAGTCCACTGGACAAAAACCTTTGTGCACATGTGCACAAAGGAAACTGTGGGCTGCTGAAGATTGAAAGGCAGAACTCTCACTTCTTCTTTTCCTCTTTTCTTCAACAGATGTTTCTCGGTAATCTTTAAACTTGAGGCTGCCAGCCTTTTCTGTTTCCTTTCTTACTAGTCACCAAATTTCAAACAGAGTATTAGCAGTCTCCAGCTCTCCATCTTATGACATGCCTCACCCTTTGGAACTACAGTTTCACCTCACTTCAGTTCAGAAGATTTACTTTCTTTATGCCTCACTGAAGACGTACTTCTGCAGTTACTGCTCTTATAGTGTGTAGACATTGTTGGTGAAATTGCATATATGCGTTTCTGTTTCATATTGAAACATGATGACTACAATTGCTCAGTACACGTTTATGCTTGTGGATGTGTGCAAAGAGTCTTGTCACACTCTTCTAGCAAGGCATCCAAAGAAGTTGTTGGATTCAAATTTATTGGTGACTGTGATTAGACATTACATTGGCCAATCCACTCAGACAGCTTGGCACCATCAACAGCATTGTGTTTTACAGGATGGCACTGATATAAGACTTCTTTCTTCTTCTTGGTGATCCAAAAGGCTTTTGCTGTCTTGGAAAAGCAGCTGATATGTATTGTAGTTCCTCGTCTGTATTAGGGTTAAGGGCGCAGTCATCAGCAGACATGAGCTCCAAGACCAGCTGGTCTAGCTGCACAGCTGAAGGTACAGGTACAGGTCTCAACTGAGGTGTCATGGAGTACCATACTAAGTAAGATGGGGTTTAATGTTGAGTGAGTATACACATTCCACTATTGGACATGGGAAGCTGCCTGACAGAGAGCCAGGGACTTTGACCTGTCCCAAATGATGTTCATGGACCTTGCGAAAGATGAGTGAAGGTAACACTGGGGTTTATGTTCTGCTCTTTACACTTCTACTCATCGTATTCATTCAAAAGAATAATTCAAATGCACATCAGTATTTAGGCACCTACATATTACACTTGTGCAATGTACGTCCCACCATGGAAACCCATGCCATGAAGCTCATAGTGCTGTTGTTAATGCCAGAGGAGATCTGGAGTTCTGCAGTTATTGAGTCAGCAGATCGACTTTACTTTTACACACTATGAGCATCAGCACTTTATGGGATCTGCCAATTAGTGGCTGAGTTGCTGTGGTTCCTACACTCTTGAGCTTTTCAATAATACCACTCAATGTTCACCATATGTCAGACTGAGTTGCTGCTAACTGAAGTTGAATTTTTGCAACTATGACATCCTATTGCAGCACCAGATGAGAATTCAAAGGCTTACACGTAAACTGCATAGCTAGGTGCTTGATTTCATACACTTGTGGCAATAATTCAACAGGTATGTGCCTCACCTTTTAAATAGGCCAGCCTTTGTCCACTCAGTTCTATCACCGGATAGTGTCTGCGCGTCTGACCGCCCTCTGGACCCCGGATTTCTCCGTCCAAACCTCCAAACTCACTCCCTCCTCAATTCACCGGACGAGCCTCCAAAATGTTGCGGGTTCAGATATTGAGGGTGAGCACACAAAAACAATAATAGTCCAGAAGAGCTTCGGTCAAACAATGATTTTAATGAACACACGCGTGGGGGGATGAACACTGCCCACCGACAGCATCGATCTCCGCCCAATAATACACAAACGGTTGTTTTATACCATCAGGGTTTGTTTTATGACGCCCCCTCATGCGTCAGAACACATACAAAGCACATACAATAATATTGACGACTTTCGACATATATGGAAAGAGCCTTCTCTCCGTCTCGAGGCCAGGTGCCGACTCTCACTTATCTCCTGGAGCAGACTGTCCCTTTCACAGGCATACTTTTGCAGTCGCAAGCTTTTGCAAACTGTTATTCGAACTCCTAGCCTAAACATGAGTCTAACTACTGTTTGTGTGTGTATGTCTCGACCTCCAACGCACTCAGCCTCACCCCGCCCGTTGGCGCTTCTAACCTTTTCCCAGACAGAAGCTCTCAGTGATGTGTGTAATAATCTTAACTAAAAGTTTGTGTGATCTATTGAATAAATGCTTTGATGAAATGATAATTAATGTAATGGTAATAATGATGTTTATGAATAGTAGCAGTAAAATATTTCCCTGATCGCCACACAATGGAACTGAAAACACTTGAATTCATTCAAGAGCCCAATACATCTGTCCATATAGTGTATGTTCATTTTTTCTAGCATTATAAGCCACTGTGAAAACACTGGCTGTTTTGAAAGTACTCTTAGTCTTAGATGAGCATAGATGAGCGCTTAAACATGAATAAAATGAAAACAATTGCCAAGATCTCTGCATGACTTGAAAGGTGGACACTGTTTATTCATGTGATGTTATCACTGTAATTTGCAGTACATCTCACACATGAACAGATTATGTTTGGGTTTGGATTCTGTAACAGGGTCTGTAGGTCTTAGGTTTCTAATATCATTGGTTTTGCCTGAGATATAATAATCACAATAACTGCTGCTCCACCTACAGTATTGGTAAAAATGTATCAACCTTGCACACAGCAATCGCTTAATGGGTTTTCAAACACAACGTGCTGAAGTTGCAGGTCAGGGTCACATTTGTCATTTTACAGCCAATAATCTATGAAATGTGATGGTTTAGGAGCTGCTACGTAACTGACGTTCTAGTTTTTGTTCCTGCCGATTGCAAGCAATTATAAAGCCGTTTCTGTATTATATAGGCCATTGTATAGTAACATAATCTGCAAACAGAGACTAAATCCTTGGCAAGCTTCTTGACCTTATTTTGAAGTAAGATTTAAACTAAGCTGACTTAACGGATTGAATTATGTTTTATTTGTTCCTTACTTGTTGTTAGACTGTTTCACACCTCTGTGCTTAAAGATTAAAGAATGGTTAAAAGGTCAAATTGTAGTAAGTGCTATAATAATATACAGAAGAGTTACATTCATTTATTAATGGGACACACATCTGTAATTAGTCATATCTACCTTGCCTTGATGATTTTATTAAATTCGGTTTAGTCAAGTCAGCTTTATTTGTATAGCACATTTAAAAGAAAAGTGTCAGCCAAAGTGCTGAACAGAGGGATAATTTAATCAAATAAAAGAGAGAATTAAAATAAATGAGGTATTAAAAAGAAATTACACACACATACGCATGTAGACATAAATACATGTATACATCACCCAATGAGATAAAAGACCAGAATAGCTAAAACAGAATAAAAGTGGTGTCAAAGAGATTCGAAAGCCTTTGAAAACAGGTAGGTCATCAGATTTGATTTGAAGATTTCCAGAGAGGAAGAGGATTTTATAAAAGAGGGAAGACTGTTCCAGAGTTTAGGAGTGGCGCCTGTCACCTCAGGATTTTAACTGGGAGCGTGGAACCAGTAAAAGCATCTGACTGGAGGAACCCAGAGTTCGAGTGGGTTGGTGCAGGCTAAGGAGATCTGAAATGTAACCTGGAGCTAAGCTATGGGAGGCTTTAAAAACAAATAATAAAACCTTGAAATGAGTTCTGTATTTACCTGGCAGCCAGTGTAAAGATGCGAGTATCAGAGTAATACTTTCTCTCTTTCTGGTTCCCGTCAGGAGCCCTGAGGCTGCATTTTGAATAAGTTGCAGGTGGGACAGGCTTGAGTGACAGATGCCTAGATAGAGAGAGTTACAGCAAAATTAAGGCATGGGTAACGGTTTCCAGATCTTTAGATGACAAGATAGTTTTGAGTTTAGAAATGCTCCTGAACTGGGAAAAACTGCCACGAACAACTGAGTTTATTTGTTTGTCCAGCTTGAGGGTAGAATCAAAAATGAAACCAAGATTTTTAACATGGGGATGTACATTAGCTGATAGTGGGCCCAAGTAATTGCGTATGAGACTAACAAAGTCTTGGTTGCCAAAAAGTTATAATATTAGTTTTGCCATCGTTTAGTTTGAGAAAGTTCAATGACATCCAGCAAGACAATCTGAAGCTTTCTGCAATGTACCATCAGCACCTGGTTTTAGAGAGAAAGAGCTGGGTATTATCTGCATAAGAATGATAGGAAATTTGGTATTTCTGAAAAATAGAGCCCAATGAGGGCACGTATAGGGAGAATAAGACAGGGCTCAAAATAGAGCCCTGAGGTATTCCACAAGCAAGTGTAGGAGGTGAAGAGCATTTGTTACCCAGCATCACGGAGTATGTTCTGCTCTCTAAGAGGCAAACCATTTTACAGCAGAACCTTGAATACCAACATATGTCTTCAAATGATTTAATAGGATTGTGTGGTCAACCTGCACTCAGGTCTAAAACAATTAAAACTGTACTTTTTCCAGAGTCAGTAGCGAAAAGCACATCATTGAACCCCTTAAGTAGAGCAGACTCTGTGCTATGGAAGGCTCTAAAACCAGACTGATATTTATCCAGAATACTATGTGTATCCAAGAATGAGGGCAACTGGTGGAGGACAACTTTCTTGAGAACCTCAGACAAAAATGGCAGCTTGGAGATTGGTCTAAAATTGCTAAGAACTGACGGATCCAAACCAGCCGCTTCAACAGCTTGTTTAGAAGAACGCAGCATCTCCATTTGAGATGCTTTGCTACATCAAAGGGACAAGTAGTTGGTTTCATGGTCATTATTATATCAGTAAGATGGGATAATAAGATTGGTTTAAATTAAGTGAGAAAGGAAGAGCATGTAAGTGGTTCAGAAGGGTCTTGGGATGGGAGCTGGATATGTGCCCTGATATTAGCAATTTATTCAGTAAAGAACCTTTGAAAATCCTCACAAGTGTGTGAGGCAGTCTCAGATATGGCTGTAGTGGTGGGATGCAGAGTTGACTGTGTTGAATAGGACTTCAGGATTACTGGAATTCTTTGTAAAAATCTTAAGGGAAATAATTTGCTCTTTCTACCTTGACATGGAGCTTAGCTTTCTTCCGTTTTTGTTCTGCTTTCCTGCATTCCTGTCTGACGGCACGAGTGACATTATTTAACCAAGGCTGACTTTTACATTTTTGTCGTCTACATTTTAGAGGAGCAATTGAGTCCATAGTGTTGGTACAAGCCAAACTAAAGCATGCAAGTGGTTCATCAGGGTTACTGCAATGAGGAGAACTTTCATTAAAGAGAAACTGGGTGAAAATTGGGGAGCAGTTTCAGATGTTATAGGGGTATTTTGAATAGTGCATTCCGTCATCTGCTTAAAGGTCCGAACCTTTGGTATGGCTACAAAGAACATTGCATAGTCCAATAGTAAAGCCAAGCAATGGTAGGCATATCAAGCATATGGTTAAAAGGGGAATCATAGTTTATCCATTTGTTCACACAGCCATGTAAGCCAGCATGCCACGATTACAACCCAGTGCCAGAAAAGTAGCTGCGATTACCTACCTGGTAATGTGCATACTGTGGGCAACTTGAGAAGGCAGATGCTCGAGTGCATTAACCAACCAAACAGTAGTACGTGGAGAAGGGCAGCAAGGGCTGCCAGACTATGAGTAATTGATAACTTGTATAGGCTGGTTAGTCAGGTACCCAGGAGAGTCAATCACAGGTAAAACGATAAAATCCAGGTTTACCAGGATCAAATCAAAGACTGTGCTCAAAGGCTAAACAGTAAAAATAAATACTTTAGTGTAAAAATATAACGGAACTAAGCAAACGAACACACACGGAGAGCAGCGGCAGAAAGTCACGCCAGCGCATGCTCACTGGGAAGCACAACACGAGATTTAAGCATTTAGCACCAAATCCCAACAGCAGTCACTTCAAAGTGCTTACATTGTAAGGTAAGGACCCTTTAATTATATAGAGAAACCCCAACAATCAGACAATAAGCAAGCACTTGGCAACAGTGGCAAGGAAAAACTTCCTTTTAACAGGAGGAAACCTCCAACATAATCAGGGGCAGGGAGGGGCAGCCATTTGTCATGACTGGCTGGGGGTGAGACATAATGAGAAAGTGACTGACAGACTATGAGTAACTGATAACTTGTACATTCTGCATTAAATTGGGTGGTTGTTACATTTACAAGAGTCTGCCTTGTAATTTGAACAAAATAATTCCATGCTTCTGTGGTGAATTTAACTAAATCATGTAGTGTCTGCATGAAATTCAACAACTTATTCTTGTTGAGATTACATGATACAATATAGCAAGAGTGGTTAGTTCCCTGGACTCGTGAAATTCACAAGATCACATGTATGGTATTGGTGGTTTAACCTGTTAAGGACAAAAATATAAAGAAAATTCTGTATCAAGCCTTGTAATCATATCTTTCCTACTTTAGCACTGTTCCCTCAGTCTGAATCCAGCATCAGGCTGGGGCCTGTCACAGTATTTCTTTCCATTCTGAGCTTAATTATATTTGACAATTGTTGTTCCTGGTTTGATTATCTTTCGTTTATGCTTAGTCATCTGACTCCTTCCTTCCTTCCTTCCTTCCTTCCTAGTAATACTCAAGTATTCTCTTAGCCTGTGTTTAGTCTCTGCTTTGTATTTCTAGTTCTGGGGTTTAGTTTCTGTGCCCCTCATTTTTAGTAGATTCAGTTTAGCCTTCATGTTTATTATCTTGTTCCCCACTGTTAGTATCAAGTCCGTGCCTTTGTGTTTGTCGTGTGTTTCCTGTTTTATTTTGATAGTCCTTGTCTTGTACCACGACAGTGCATCTACTTTTGCTTTCCCTCGTCTCTTTGTGTCTGATTATTCAAGTTTTCCTGTTTTTGGTTTTGTTTTGTAGTGTTCAAGTGTTTTACAGCAAAATAAAGCTGCCTTTTTGAGTTCATCCCCGTGCGCTCAGAGTTCTGCATTTGGGTCCTTCCTCCTGCCTTCCACAGTGTGACATGACAGAGCGTTTCTGTGTCCCCGTGTTTGAGTGGGTTCTCTCTGGGTACTTCCTCCCACAGTCCAAAGACATGCAGTTAGTAAGGTTAGTTTAAAAGGTGATTCTAAATGACCTAAATTAGTGTACCCTGTCTCTTGCCCTATGACATCTGGGATAGGATCTGGAGCTAATACCACCTGCTATATGTAAAAACTCCCAAGTTTACATCAAACAACAAAACTTAGTAATCACACACTAACTTCACACTGGACCGCTGGGCGATGAAAAAGTGATTAAACCCAAACTTACTGGTAGTTCAACTTTTTACTCAATATGGAAGTTGTTATTTTCTTTTGTTATCCGTATGGTAAATTTTCAAATCATCTTGTACAAAGATAAAACAGTCCAGGGCTAGAAATGAAGTTTGCTGAAAGAGAGGCACTTCTAATTTTAATTTATAAGACTGAATATTTTACATAAAAAATTCTAAATGCAAAGACAGAAGATTAGTATAAACATTAGAAGAAAGCTGGCTGAAAGGCTTTTGAAGTACAAAAGCAGGACACATGACACCATATAAGGAAAGGCCTAAAATTTTGGATGAAAGAGGAAAGAGTACATAACAAAAGGGTCAGCTTTGAGTTCAGCTCTCCCCTCAAGTTTAAGGGCCATGGAATGATCGACTTTCGCATTTCACCCACATGGATTATTATTTTTACAGCCTTTAAGTCTCTTTTAGGATTAAGCAAATTTCAACACCTAAACACATGGTTCAGTAAGCATATTGAAACAGTTATGTTGCAAAACCTACACAAACAAGTTAAGCTGCTGGTAAAATTAAATGGGTAATTTAAATTCTGTGTCAACTGAGACCTGTAGGTCAATATTAATCTGATTCAATAAGGCATATAAAGCTGTTAATCCAGCGGTAATCAGCATGAATTAAAACAAGCAAGTATATCCCCCACCCCAAAAGAAAATGCTTCCAAATGCCGTATAACAAATCCCATCATTATAAAGTGGTAATTGGTTCCGTGATCATCAAAAAAAAAAAAAAAACTAAAGTAGACATACTTCAAAAACAATTTAAAGGAGTAATGACACAATGATTTGTACTTAAATGGGGCGATCTTGGCCCAAGAGTGGGGAGTTCGCCTTGTAATCGAACTCGCCTTGTAATCGGAAGGTTGCCGGTTCGAGCCCCGGCACGGACAGTCTCAGTTGTTGTGTCCTTGGGCAAGACACTTCACCCGTTGCCTACTGGTGGTGGTCAGAGGGCCCGGTGGCGCCAGTGTCCGGCAGCCTCGCCTCTGTCAGTGCGCCCCAGGGTGGCTGTGGCTACAATGTAGCTGCCATCACCAGTGTGTGAATGTGTGTGTGAATGGGTGGATGACTGGTTGTGTAAAGCGCTTTGGGGTCCTTAGGGACTAGTAATACAAATACAGGCCATTTAAATTATCTGAGTTTTATTGAGAAAAATCTTTATTAAAACGTTTTAAATGCACAAGTATGGCATGGTATACAGAGTTTTTCCAATGTAAGAGTGGCACGTAAAATGCAAAACCTTTGTGAAGAAAAAGAGAGAAAACAAGGTGTCACGGCCAGTGATTATATGAAGGAATGTAAATAAGAAAATAAGATCCTGGAGGTTAGAATGAAGGATGCCTGAGACACCAAGAACCTCCAACAGCCTCCAACAAGGGTTCCAGTGCTTGAATGATTTGGCAGGAAATCTGTCAGGTATTTAACCACGGCAAAAGGTTTATCACAACCAACCATACTTTTAGCATTCTAGCCTTAACCCTGACCTAATTTTTTATGTAAAGAACACATGAAAGGCTGGTTTACTTTAAATTCTTTGAATATTATAGTAATCCGGTTAGACATTACTAATTAATTCCCATTTGCACTTGTCAACACACTCGGAGCAGACAAAATCCCAGACCAAATGAATGAGTGGCTGCAGGGGCAGCTCACACTAATTCATTTTTATTTATTTTTTTATTGTGTTAACCATCTGTACACAATACAGCTGTTGCTCTGTAAATTAACATTTTCTTTCAGATTTGATCTGAAACACTGTACTGCAAACGTGCAAAAGCCAAAAATGGAATTAATATTAATAGGGTTTGATACATGGTTTTCTTTTTAGTCACAAAAAAGCCAAAAATCTAATCACTAATCATTAATAGGAATTCGTTTTAGCTACAAGTCAGTAGACTGTGGAGACATTTTGAAACTAAGTAATTTTCCCTGCAGTGCTTTAGGCATTCAGGTCAGATTGTGTCTATTGCCTCGTGCAGCTTTTACACAGGCTGCATATTTGCAATCAGCACAAAAGTATTTTCATGTTTTGCTTATTGAGTCTTTCCTGTGTGGAGAAATAGAATTTCCAGCACTGAGCCTAACCTTAGATGACTCAAGAGTTACGAAAGAATAGAGTTCTCGGTTGCCAATAGAACGCACACACTGTGTGCATTCCTATAAAACGTTGTCGTTTATCTTATCTACCAGAATTATCAAATTTTGATAAATTGTTGACCATTTAATATAATTAATATGTTTTTCCTGGAGACTTGATTCCTTAGATGAATGGACTATGGGTATAATAAGGGTAGAACCCTCATTACATCAAGCATTGTTTCATTAAAATGCTAACATGATAGATTCCACACCAGAAGATGGGTACAATGTGGTTATAAAGGGATGAATGTGGTCAGCAACAATACTCAGGTAGGCTGCAGCAATGACACAAGATATATTTCTTACTAAGGAACCTAAATAGGTCCGCCATGCCATTACACCACCAGCAGCAGCCTGACCATTTGTTACAAGGCAGGATGAATCTATGCTTTCATGTTTGTGCCAAATTCTAAGCCTACCATCACAATGTTTTAGCAAAAATCGAGACTCATCGGACAAGACGAGATTTTTTGCATATTTCAGTGTCCAATTCTGTTGAGCCTGTGTGACTTATAGCCTCAGTTTCCTTTTCTTGGCTGACAGAAGAGGTACCCAGCGTGCTCTTCTGTTACTGTAGCCCATCTTCTTCAAGGTTCAACATGCCTTTATTTGGAGATGCTCTTCTGCTTATCTTGGTTGTAACAAGTTATTTGAGTTATTTGCAACTGTTATTTGAGTTACAGTTAACTTCCGTTTGGCTAAAAGCAGTCTGGAAATTCTCCTCTGAACTCTGGATGAAAACCTCTTGTTGATGCCAAAGAGGTGGGTGTTTTTGCTTTGGACCATTCTGTGAAAACCTTATAGATGGTTGTGGGGAAAATCCCAGCAGACCATGTCTCATTTAAAGCGCCTTAAATCACCTTTCTTTCCCATTCTGATACTCAGTTTGAACCTCAATTGGTCATCTGCACCATGTCTATGTGCCTAAATGCATTGAATTACCTGATCAGAATCAGCATATTTCATTAATCCCTACAGATATTTGTGATAATAAGCAATTGAACAGGTGTACCTAATGAAGTGGCTGGTGCGTGTATGAGTAATTTTAATGAGATATCATAACTATGTTGCAAATCGATCGTGTCATTGAAAGACCCCATCAATTTTTGAGTCACTGTTTTACTACAATAATAAATCACAATTGCACCTTTATTAATTGGTGGTATTTTGTACGTTTCAGACTCAGTGGTTGTGTCCACTATGTAATTGATAGTGCCATATATTTGCAGTCCACCATTTTATTTATTAAGGCTCAGATTGAGTCATTTCTTTTATGTTGCTCAAATATTACTAGAAACACTGGCCTGGACACTTTCTGCTTAGGATGCATAGGGAGACATCCAAAAGAAGGATGTTACCACAAAACTGCATGTCTCAAAGTCAAGTTTATCTTTGGGCTTCTTTTCAGAAAATGAAGCAAGGCCTTAATGTTAGATTTATGCTTCAAAGGAAAAACTCAGGGCCACTTTGTAATTGAACTGAACAAGAGAGGATTTTGGGCTCAGCGGAAATGTGTCGAAATAATTTTTAAATGCTAATATCAACACAATCACCACATTCTTCTTCAGTTCCAGAAGAGGGCAGTCACCAGCTAATACAATACATTGTCATGCCCCTGACCTTGAAATAATGGTTGGTTGGTTAATAATAGAATCAAAAGCTGACACAGCTTTGAAGTTGATATATATTAATGAGCAAACAATATGTAACTACAAAAAGTACAAGTATTCTTGAGCATTTTTTAAAATTCAGTGAAAGCCGTTTTTCATTAGTGACGCAACTGTTTTCCAGTTACAGTTGTTTGTGTGCTTTTCAGGGTCAGTTCAGGTGAATTGTTGACATGCTCTGGTGACGCTGCTTAAAAGCCACATCAATAAAGGACATCACCATCAACAGAGGAATTAACACTGGGGTCATGTCCCCTCTGTTGGCTCAAAGAGTCCTTTTTGGGTCCAAGAAATCTGGTCGTTCTGTGGGGAATGACCTGCATAGAGAGAGTATGGGAGGCAGCAGAGGTCTGGATACCAGTACAACAGGCCACATGAGCAAGTTCACATTTCTTTACCTACAGAACAAAATTGAAAATTAATCTTGTTTAAATGACAATGTACAATCAAATAACCGAGAAAATGTCTGAATATAAAAGTCAATTTATGTACATATATTATGTAGAATCTAAGCTTTATAGATGTTTATATAAAGGATTCTCCATGAAGTAAAACCAAGTGGTTTAACAAACTTTGGGACCCAGCCAAAGAGGAAGGAAAGAAGGCGAGGCGGGGATAAGACGAGAAAAGAAAGGGCAGAAGAGGACAGGACGAGAAAAGAAAGTAAGGGAGGATGTGACGGGGAGTAAATGAGAGCGCAGAGGAGAAGTGAGAAAAGAACAGTGAATAAGAAAAAAGGAATGGAAAAGCAAAGCCGTGTTTTCTCTGTGGATTCATTTATTGTCACAGCCGAGTAATTTTGTGGTGTATTCACACACTATCTGGCATCCTCCCCCTTAGAAATGACCATTATGTAACATCAACACAAGCACCTAAATTATGCTGTTAATTAGTTGCTGTAGGCACAGTAACACAATACTAAAGCTTCAGTCATTTGAAGGAACACTACATAACATCTGCTGCACATTCACAATAGCAGCCCCTGTGGCCAGAAGCAAGTTTCCCTGAGGACTAGAAATTCAAGCTTTTCACTTGCCTAAATTCAAGATGTGGAATCCTGACCACATTTGGCAACATACAAAAAACTTAAGGTAAAGTAACAGTAAATTTATTGAGGTATCTATCTAGGAATGAATTCACTTTTAAAATGGGAGTACTTTGTTGACCATCAAAATATTTGGACCTTTCTTAGATATCAAGCAAATGCAGCAGCTAACCCTAACCCCTGACCCCGAGCCTGGTTCTGACTCCCTAAGGTCTTTTCCTTCCCACTGTCACAAAGTGCTTGCTCGTAGGGGGTCATCTGACTGTTGAGGTTTTCTCTGTCTCACTAATAGCTAAAAGCCAATTGGGGATTTACTCTTGTCTAGTTTTTTGTGTGATCCTTTCTTTTTTTGACCCCTCGTGACTTCCTCGGACCATATGGTCTTATAAACTCTACTCACCCATGCCATGATGACCATACTGAAATTTTCCTTGTTTCATGACTGACAGAACAGACATTACTGAGCAAGTCTATCAGAGGTCTTATCACAAAGACATGGCCAATTTAGAAATGCTAGTTAACCTAACCCATGCATGTAGGAGGAAACCTGAGTAGTCAGAGAGAACCCACCAAAGCGCTTCTAGAATTCAAATCTAGAAGCGCTATCCACTTCACCACTGTGCTGCCAGTGTACCCTGAAAATGTTTTTTTGCTTTGAGTGTCCTCCCCCAGAAAATTCAAGGATACGTTATTTGAGCATGCTTTTGTGATGTCCTGTGATTACCATTTAAAGATAAGAGACAACTACTGGTCCAATAAAGACCCTGAAATACAGAAAATTGATTTTTGCTGCACATTTTAGTGTTGCAAAATAGTCTGTTTTGACTCAAACTTTAATCTTTTCCCAGCATTAACCAAGCCTTTTCTTTTTTTACTAAAGCTGAATGAAAATGAAAGAGAACCATGATTGAAAGTGAAACTTGTAAGTTTCATGGTTACCACATTTCCCATCTTTCCTGCCTTCTCAGGGTCCCTTAGTTGTTTGTCTTGTGCTTGCTTTCTACAGAAGATAAGCACAAGTTCCTGGCTCCTGGTCCTTACTTGCCTCTTGCTTAAAAGCACTGACTCATCCTTCTGTTCTCCACCAGCTCCTGATGTCTATGTGACGTTCAGGCTCTTGGCTACTCTAGGGAAATGTAGGTTCATTTGGATGTCATCCTGCCTGAGATGACATCCATGTCTCTCTTCTCCTTTGTCACAGACTCTCAGTTGGCTTTTCTTAAAAACCCTACCTGCACACTCTGCAGTACCTCTGTTAACTATTGTCATGAAGTGTTAAAATTTTGCACTAAGTCAAGAATCTCAGGTTTTTGTATCTATAAACTTCAACTGTCCAAGTCAGTTTTATCCATGCTTAAAAGTGAAAAGGGCATATGTTTGTTTTTTCATTGAGTCTTACCAAATAATTGTAACTATATATGACTTTTATTTTTATTTATTTATTTATTTATTTATAAGGAGATATGACTGATTTATTGGGAAGGATTGTTGGTTATTTAAGGTAAATACTTTTTAATGGACAGATTTTTCTTTGTATGTTTTTAACCCTGACAATCCTGTAAACCACACCATTATTAACCTTTGGATTCTGTCTTATTCCTGTAATACTGCACGTCAATGCGTAGGGGATCTATAAAGTTCAACCAAGGTGATAGATTTACTTTCAGCTGGATGGAGTGAGCTAAGTTCAAACAGTGATACTCAATAAGCACACGTCTCACATCCTGAAAAACCAGGACAGCCTGCTCTCATAAACATCATAACAGAACAGGGGCAGAGGGTGTTGTAATGTGTGTCTGATGCACGCCATGACTCATCTGCAGCCTTATTTTCAAAACACCTTTTTGCACATAGCCTGAAAATGTTGATATCTGCCTGTTTTGCAGTTTCCAGCATGCATCACTTACAGTGATTTCAAGCCAGTTATTATTACATTATGAGCTTTCCACTGAGCACATAAGGATCTTTTTTTTTCCTCTGGAAGAGGCTAAATTCCTCTTGGAAAGGATCCAAGGAAGAAGAAAGATTGTGACAGATTAGAATTTCACCTAATTAAAAGTTCAAAAATGTCAGACATATTCTAAATGAGACTTAGTTACACGACATATGTGTGCAGAAGTTTTTCTCTTACGAAGTCAACTCTCATAAGATGTGGTCACAAGATGTTTATTGGACACATTACTCATGGCCAGCCGCTGAGCTACATTAAAACCTAAAAGTCCGGCACCTCCTGGGGTTATCAGAATTTCCCCAGCCAGATCTCATGCAGTGTTCAGCATTACTTGAATCATTCCTTGATCATCCACATATCTGCAAAAACCATGTCTATGAACTGTGTTTATTAGTCCCCAAAATCTTTTCCTTGCACAAGCATGCATAAATGTTGCACTTACAGTGGCTTGCAAAAGTATTCAGCCCCCTTGAACTTTCCCACATTTTGTCACATTACAGCCACAAACATGAATCAATTTTATTGGAATTCCACGTGAAAGACCAACACAAAGTGGTGCACACGTGAGAAGTGGAACGAAAATCATACATGATTCCAAACATTTTTTACAAATAAATAATTGCAAAGTGAGATGTGTGTAATTATTCAGCCCCCTTTGGTCTGAGTGCAGTCAGTTGCCCATAGACATTGCCTGATGAGTGGTAATGACTAAATAGAGTGCACCTGTGTGTAATCTAATGTCAGTACAAATAGAGCTGCTTTGTGACGGCCTCTGAGGTTGTCTAAGAGAATATTGGGAGCAACAACACCATGAAGTCCAAAGAACACACCAGACAGGTCAGGGATAAAGTTATTGAGAAATTTAAAGCAGCAGGCTTAGGCTACAAAAAGATTTCCCAAGCCTTGAACATCCCATGGAGCGCTGTTCAAGCGATCAATCAGAAATGGAAGAGTATGGCACAACTGTAAACCTACCAAGACAAGGCCGTCCACCTAAACTCACAGGCCGAACAAGGAGAGCGCTGATCAGAAATGCAGCCAAGAGGCCCATGGTGACTCTGGACGAGCTGCAGAGATCTACAGCTCAGGTGGGGGAATCTGTCCATAGGACAGCTATTGGTCGTGCACTGCACAAAGTTGGCCTTTATGGAAGAGTGGCAAGAAGAAAGCCATTGTTAACAGAAAACCATAAGAAGTCCTGTTTGCAGTTTGCCACAAGCCGTGTGGGGGACACAGCAAACATGTGGAAGAAGGTGCTCTGGTCAGATGAGACCAAAATGGCCAAAATGCAAAACGCTATGTGTGGCGGAAAACTAACACTGCACATCACTCTGAACACACCATCCCCACTGTCAAATATGGTGGTGGCAGCATCATGCTCTGGGGGTGCTTCTCTTCAGCAGGGACAGGAAGCTGGTCAGAGTTGATGGGAAGATGGATGGAGTCAAATACAGGGCAATCTTGGAAGAAAACCTCTTGGAGTCAGTGCACCCCAGGGTGGCTGTGGCTACAATGTAGCTTGCCATCACCAGTGCGTGAATGTGTGTGTGTGAATGGGTGGATGACTGGACGTGTAAAGAGCTTTGGGGTCCTTAGGGACTAGTAAAATCGCTATACAAAAACAGGCCATTTACAATGGAATGGTTTAAAACAAAACATATCCATGTGTTAGAATGGCCCAGCCAAAGTCCAGATATAAATCCAATCGAGAATCTGTGGCAAGATCTGAAAACTGCTGTTCACAAACGCTGTCCATCTAATCTGACTGAGCTGGAGCTGTTTTGCAAAGAAGAATGGGCAAAGATTTCAGTCTCTAGATGTGCAAAGCTGGTAGAGACAGACCCTAAAAGACTGGCAGCTGTAATTGCAGCAAAAGGTGGTTCTACAAAGTATCGACTCAGGGGGCTGAATAATTACGCACACCCCACTTTTCAGTTATTTATTTGTAAAACATGTTTGGAATCATGTACGATTTTGGTTCCACTTCTCACGTGTGCACCACTTTGTATTGGTCTTTCACGTGGAATTCCAATAAAATTGATTCATGTTTGTGGCTGTAATGTGACAAAATGTGGGAAAGTTCAAGGGGGCTGAATACTTTTGCAAGCCACTGTAAGTGCAACATTTATGCATGCTTGTGCAAGGAAAAGATTTTGGGGACTAATAAACACAGTTCATAGACATGGTTTTTGCAGATATGTGGATGATCAAGGAATGATTCAAGTAATGCTGAACACTGCATGAGATCTGGCTGGGGAAATTCTGATAACCCCAGGAGGTGCCGGACTTTTAGGTTTTAATGTAGCTCAGCGGCTGGCCATGAGTAATGTGTCCAATAAACATCTTGTGACCACATCTTATGAGAGTTAACTTCGTAAGAGAAAATCTTCTGCACACATATGTCGTGTACACCACTTTGTTTTGGTCTTTCACGTGGAATTCCAATAAAATTGATTCATGTTTGTGGCTGTAATGTGACAAAATGTGCGAAAGTTCAAAGTTCCGAATACTTTTGCAAGCCACTGTAGTTTAGCAGGCAGACTCGTGGTGTCTGCCAAGCATTTTCTGTGTCCCTTTGGAACGTTTTTCTTCTTTGTACCCAACTTGCAAGCTGTGTGCATGCTTCTGGGCCACCAAAGACCACATCAATGCTGAGACATGGGAGATCTTTATTCATTTTTTAAATGTATTTATTTATATGGGTTTTTTTTAAAATATGTCTAGCCTCTATGAATGAATATAATGAAATAGTTGGTCCATTGGGGAAAATATGCAGATCTTCTTTCCTGGAAATAGAAGAGAAGATCAAGATCCCATATTTTTCCATATGTCACACAGCTGGATCTCACAGCTGCTTTACAGCATGAGGATTATCTGGATTTAGTTACCCTGTCCCCAAAGGGACAAAAAAGAGAGGAAAAAAAAGAAAAATGAAAAAAAACAACAACTGCAGTTTTAGCTTGTCAGTAATTGAACAGAAGATACATGTTAAACAAGTCTTTATGAAAGCCTAACTGACTGCTTACCCTAGCTTCACGGAGCAGACGCATGTGACCGTGACATCAATCTCCTCGTCTAGCTGTGAACAACACAGTGAATAAGTGCACTATCCAAACTGTCAGACTGTTCCTTTCTTAAATGGATTATTTAAAGTCCTTAAACTATTCATGCCCTAACCACATGGCTTTTTTTTAAAAGAAGAAAAAAAACAAAGTGACATGCTGATGTGGCAGACCTTGATGTGACGTGTATTTTGGGTGTTTCTGAACAGATACAGCAAATCTCAGCAAAGATAAGGATATCTGTTAAACACGTCTCCTTGTAGTCTATAACTTTTCTTTTAATACAAATGAAACACACTCATTGTTTTGCAGTCTTTCCTTTCTAGATCGCTTTCTTCTTTATCTTTGCAAGTTAACGTGTGGCTTTTTTTCATGACGTAAAAATGTCTTCTGACCGTTCTGCTTGTTTAGTCTGCACCATGAAGCATGAATGCTGATAAGAAACATTATTAAGAGACATGTTGTCTGAAGGAGGAGGTTAGCCGAGGTAAAGCTAAGATAGGCCCAAGTAATAAGAGATAACAGGTAAGGTGTAAATGAATTAAAATGCCCAACGAACATGGCAAAATAATTAGAAATTTTCACTAGAAATTTATATTTTGTTGATATTTTATTCCAGTAATGGAAATGTTTACATAGAAGCATGTGATATTTGCCGGCAACAAACAGGACAAATGGAATGATATTAAATACCACCTCTCTGCTGTAAGGGGTGACACGGGGTGACACGCCCACGTTACAAGACTGACATTATGCAGGTCCAACATGCAAATTCAGTGAGTTCTGTCTTTGTTTCTGCAAGCTGTTATTTATCTGCAAATGAGCAAGATGCAATCGTGAGCACTTGAAAAGAGCAGGGTTTTTTTTATTATATGTATTTATGCAGGTGCCCATTTTATAGGCTGTTGATAAAACTCTGTTAGGTGCTGTGGACATTCTCAACAAATGTTTTTTTCAAGCATTCACATGGACGTCTTTATCCAGTGAAACATTATCAATAATCCACATGTCACGTCCTGAAGACATTTTATAATGTATAGCAGGATTTACCTTATCACAACAATGTCACACTTATGACTCATGCCGTCTGAACTCATTGCCAGTCAAGCGTTGATAAAGCGAGTAACACGATGGCAGAGTGGATTCAGGCAACCGAATACTATAGTATGCGGATGGTGAATGTTGCTACTTCAGATGACTCTGAATTAGTGGTTGATTGAGGTTGCATAACACACATCAACAAACACGGCATGTTCTGGCTGAGGTCAGAGGAACGCACAGGGGCCATTCGGAAATGTTCAAACAGGGCACAAGCACAAACACGCACCGACACGCAAACAAAAGCTGATCCCGAAAGTGAAATTGTGAAGAAACTTGTACGAGTGTTCAGAGACACTGAAACGCAGCTGCTGTGATATTAAAAGTGTTTGCGAGCACGCGCACACAAAGCTCCGTTCCAGTTCATGCAGCGTATCGTGACGCACGCTGAGGGCTGACAGGTTGGCAGCTTTTCAAAAGGGAAATCCAGGGCACAGCAGGGCACACTGCTTTTATCGTGCCCTTCATGGACAGAGTTACCTCAGATGAACTTTCTATTACCTCATTCTCTGAAATGCTTTCATTTTCTGCTCATTACTCACCACCTGATGTGTACATTAATGTATGAGTGAAAAATGCATAAAAGTATCACACACTTTTGCATGCACAATGTGAATTTTTTTTTTATCTAAAGTGCATTTTAGTGACCTTTTTGTTGTTTCTGTTTATATGTCATCTTCAGTATGGCTAACTTGACTCAAACACGCCATTACTTGTTTTCCTAGAAGGAGCTGGTTTGGTCATGATTCAGGGCCTTTGGAATTTTAGCACATCCTACTAGACAATGCATGTTTTAATAGCTAATGTAGGCATACTCAAAACACACACACATACACACAAACACACTATGATGCTGTTACAAAAAATGATTATTTAGAACATATTTATTTACTATTAATCTCAGGAAAGTAAAAATCCTTTTGAGACCATCACACTGATATTCTTTATTGTGGCTTTATCATTACATTTTGATTTTTATAGTGGTGCAAATACTCTAAATGATATGGTGATATTTTTTTGATGTCACTGAGATTTAACCTGCGGTTTAACCTGTGATTTACACCGGGGTTGAATAAGGTGAATTCTATATATGGCCCTTAACAGTCACAAGAGCTTCTAATCAGCAGGAGGGCATTTTTCCTTTACATAGAAAAAAAGTCAAGGTTATGGCTTGAACAAAATCAACAAGGCCTTCACCTTAAACGACCACACAAACAATATAATCTGTCCCTACCCTCTGTTACCCTCTGTGCAAATGACTTACATTTACAAAATCTCACACTACGGAACAAAGTGTCACGTTTACAACGCTTTATTAGATTCAACGCATTCATTTCGACCATATATGGGATGTGTAACTAGGAAGGAAAACAGATTGTGAAATATTTAACCAAGATTTTCAGGGAATGTCTTCCATTTCCTGTAAGTGTCTGCATGTTCACGCTGCATGAAAACGTGTCACGGTTGTTTTTAAAATACCTCATGTCACTAGGTCAGACCACATTAACATGTGGCATATGTAACTAGGTGAAGAAACCTCTAATAGAGCCATAGTTACAAATGTGACCTTTTGGCCTGTTTTCTTATACTTAAGGTGGTCAAATGCTAATCTAATATATGTACAGTAGGAGCAGGCAGGGTGATAGGATTGTCTGGGCTATTTCCGTTGGCTTGATCAGGATTACACTTGTATACTACACTCGCACAGCATGTTTACCTTGCTTGCCTTAATCCAATCTGTTTTAAGTTACCTGAGGAAGGATTTAACACAATAAGAGCTCAGCTTGATGATCCTGATGAGCAGGTGGTTCACGTTTCTCTACTTTGTCACAGAAACTTTACACTTAAGAGCAATGAGGAGTTGCAACAGGGTTCAGAGACTTAAAAAAAAAAAACTAAAAGAAAAAAACTGTGGCAACCCCAATACCAGTATCTATTTATATTGGCCTAGTTTAAGATGCTATAGTACGTGACACACTAGATTTGTGCAAACAGTAGATTAACTAATGAATGTATACTCTTTACTAACCTTTTTTTTACATGTTTGTTTCAGTCTATAGATGGTCAGCTCGTGTCCTACTTGTGTGGCTGTTTTCTAGGTTATGGTTACATATTAACACTGCAACAGTGCAACTATTCAAACAGCAGGATTAGTTCTGTGAGTGCTAATGTGCTCATAATACATCACGTCTAACACATTCCTGTAGGATAAAGATTATGGTAATGCCTGAACAACGCTCAGTCAAATGAAAGACCAGGAGATTAATAAACCTAATAAACATTTAACTTAACCTAAGCTTAATCTTTGTTTACTATGTGGAGAATAAATATTGAATGGGATTTTGGAGGGTGACTATAGGCAGCTTCACATGACAAATAATCCACACTACTAGTAACTACTAATTACTAGAAAGTTGTCTCTAAATGTCTGACAGTAGTTTCCACCATGATTCCTCAGTTACTTAAAACTTCAAACTAAATATTTATGAAAACAGTGAGACTGACATCCGTTTTATCAGCTGTCAGATTTTATCACATCTATCGTGCGAAAGACGAAGAACTGGGTCGAGAACTTGTCTGAAGCTTTTTTTTCCCCCCCACTTGCAACAAACGGGAATATTCTCCTCCTCAGATGCTTTGCCACCACTGGAAACACTCTGGTGTAGACATACAGGCGACAGGATACATAACACCCGCTCGCTCACTGTACATTTACTGGATAATAACTTGCCCTCTTCTCACATGGCCACAAAAGGATATCACGCTGACTTTGTACCTGCATGGAGGGAGGGGGTTGGGGGCAGGTCAAAGTCTGACCTGACTGAACTGCACATTTGACTGCTCACATATTACTCCACCAAGTAATTTGTACTAAAGTTAAGGGACTTATGGATTATGTAAATACTGCAGGATTGAAATCTCATAATAAAAGAGCAGTCCGTCTTGTACACAGTGTGCAGTTGGCAAATACAGCCTTTTCAAAAGAACACTCAGTATGTCTTTTTTTTTTTCATTAATCTCTCTGTACTTGTATATATCTGCTGAGTTCCTGCTGACAATGCCCAGCTCAAGGACTGCACCAGACATGTGCTCCATTATTTATTATTTATATCGCTTTCATCTTCTTTGCATCTTCTTCTCTCATTGCTAACCTAACCCCAGTGTTATGTAATGCCATCTACTATGCCGAATGAATTAATCTGTGTTCTGACAAGTGTCCTGTGGGTCTAGTTTTATCAATGCTCACAAATACCGCAGATCAAGCGTTACATCCTGCTGTGTGTTTGGAGCATGTTTGTGTGTCTGTGTGTACAGTCCATGTGCTCTCAACCACAACACGCAGTAGAGCTTAAATACGTCACCGCAGCTGGCAGCATGACTGGAACTTTCCTCCCACCCCCATGCAATCCAGGGCTGAAAGTCACAATCTTTCTTCCTCTTTGTCCCTTAAACTAATTAGTTATTTATGCTGCCCCACCTGCTCACCTCCTTTAATCCCATTCTCCCCACATTTCTTTTCTTTCTTCCTGTCACGCATAGCACATATACAACAGTATTCCTCCTTGTATGCAGCAGTTCCACAGAAATACCATGGCCTCATGTGAACCTGAGCTTTCTGCGTATTTTCTGCCTCCATGCCCCATCCCTCCTGCTGCTTTACCTAAGTATCAGAGCAAGTGCCTGCTGTTAGATAAAAAGGCTCTCTCTCATACACACATCCCTCTGCTTTGCAGCTAGACTTTAAACTTCAGTGATGACAAAAAGTTAAAAATGTAGAGTTTCAGTGTGTCTGATTTATATTGAATCTTTGTTAGAGGTTTATGTTTTAATTATTCATTTCATCTACTCTAAAATAATCACTTTTAAATAATGGCATCACTTTGAAATGTAATAAGGTGTGTTATTACATATGTAATATGTGGGAAAACATATGCTAGCATACGTTAGCTAATAACCACTGAATTGATACGGCCTGATTGCACTACCAATATGTTCTAATGAGAATTAGTTGCAATTTAATTAATGTAAGTTTCAAAAATTCCATAAAATGAAGAACTTTGCTTTGTCATATAAAATTGTGAGCTTTTGTCTTTCATTTAGGTTGGTTCTGTCAATGCCCAGATTTTCTACAAACTAAATACCTGCAGTCCAGCATACTATTGTTGCTTTGCCATATTTCACGAGCTTGCATGCTGCCTTTGGGCACTTAGAAAACATTTGCTTCCAAATTGTTGCTCTGAATGTTCATAATTAGGTCAGCACTTGCAGCCACATATAATGCCATGTTAGTTCATGCTTCTCAGTCACTAATTAAAGTTTAGTTCAAAGGAACTGAATAATGACCTTAGTTCCAGATTAATTTTTTTTAACTCAAACTGAAAATGTGTTAGTTCACATTAATAGTAATCTTCTGTGTCTAGTTCCTCTATAATTATAAACACCTTTCAAACAAATGGAATTACTGTGATTTACTAGTTGACAACCAAACTGAGTTATTTTAAATGCAAATATTGATTTAACCACCTGATGTGTCATAAAGCCAATCAGCTTGCAGATATTGAACATATACATTTTTTTGCAGTTATTTGCAAAAATTGGTATTGATTTTGATTTCTTATAATTTAGCCATTTGGCAAATTGTCAAAACCAACTTATTGTTTCAATTATTTGTGGGATTTAATATTTGGTGCTGGTGTGGCTGACATTCAGATTTCTTTTAAGGAGCATCCACACAGAACCTGACTGGACACTATCTTCCTCCACTGTTTAACAATAAACTGAACGTTTGATGCCCCACTCCGTCATCAAGGCTTTCTTTGTTAAGGTTCTAAAGGAATTATTAAAAAGTTCTTTACATTACATTCTAACTCCTGTAGATCTTATATGTTGGTGATTAGTGAGACAAAGCTGCTGATAAATGATAAATCAGCATGGTCATTTACTTGCTAATTATAGCTCTGTTTCCATACAGGCAAATGATTTCAGAACAGTAAAGGGTGAGCTAAACCAGCGCCAGCTTTTCTATCACAAGTTGGCGCTGGTCCCACCATTTTTCAGTCAAAGACCAGAGATTTATCCATGATGCACTTGCAAAAACAACCAGAACAAGCTCCTGACCGCTCAGCTTGACAAGCTCAAGTCGACACAGTTGCCCATTGGGTCAAGAAGCAAAAAAATAAATGGTGGATAGCAATATTAAGCCTGCTTCCAGAGACAATAGCCAATTGTAGTGACAGGATGGCAGCAATTCAATGCTCTGGAGTCAACAGAGCAGTGCACTAAAATCACATCATCGATTTAACATGGTCTAGCAGCCAAATCCAAACAGTGCAGTTATGCAGATTTTATTGACAGTTTGATGTATATAAGTCCTACACCATATAAATGACTGAAGCCAACAAAATAACCATGGTTATGCTTTTTATGCTATGGACACATCTTACTATAAATAAAAAGGAAGCCTTTCAAATCTTTTATGATATGATAATGATATTGTTAAACTATATAAAAGAAAAGAAAAGCAAACATGTTCTGAATCACATTTAATTTTATATTTTAAATTGTTTCAGTAGACATTTGGGATGTAGGTATTTGTTTTAGTTTGACACTGAAAAGCACCATTTGCTAACAATGGTTGGTGCAGCTCTCCCAAAGTGCGGGTGGGATAAGGATTAGGGTTAGCACATATGATGACTTACACCTCAGAAGCTTAAAGGATGATAAGCCAACCAGCCAAAAAGCTTTAGCATAGTGTTTAGTGTTTGAAATGAAATGAGAGAGCTCACTTTCAGCATGTTTTAATCTATGTCTATTTTGAGTTTTCACTGGACAAGCATTGATTGCCTTCCTTGCCCTGATGCAATTCCACTGGTTTGCAGTGATTGTGATATATAGTAACTCATGAAGTAAATCTTCATGACATTACTGAGCAGGGGCCTGTCAGATAATTTTTCGTCACCAAGATAAACTAAGAACATATGAGCAAACAACAAATAGATAAGTGTATATGTTTTGAGCAACATCAGAAAAAAATCATGGCATAGCAGTTATTTTATTAAATATAAAATTACCAAAATAGTGTATAGCATGTGCCGATCATTACATAATCTTGAATAAACCTGAAACTATATATCCAGATAAACTCCACAGGATTATTCAGAACATCGAAGGCTACGAGACGACACACACCGACACGCTCTAGGTGGTTAAAGCACACTTCTCTTTTATCCTCAGAAAGATGAATTTTAAACTTTATTATATAACAGAGAGTGGAAAGGCATATCTCCATAGTAATAGCTGTTTAAACACCCTGTAGCTTGGTGTTGTGGTAACTGAAGCTGTTTGCATTCAGCCACCCCCCTCTGATTTCATTGAGGCACTGAACATCTAAAAATGCAGAAGCCTGTCAGGGGTGCCCCATGAGGGTCTGAAACAAAGGGTGATCGTAAGAAATGCAAGTTAAAGTTTTGTCAGAGGTTTTCTGATGAAAGGAATTGAAATCAAACAGAGAGGATGACACTGCTGTACGTCACTAAGAACCTTGATAATGGATTGCATTTATATAGCACTTTTCGGGGCCCTCAAAGCGCTTTACAATTCCACTATTCATTCACTCTCACATTCACACACTGGTGGAGGCAAGCTACAGTTGTAGCCAGAGCTGCCCTCGGGCAGATTGACTAAGAACCTTAAGCAACTCTCTCTCAGATTTACCTCAATATGTGCCAGTATAAGTACAGTATGGGTCTAGAAGCACAATTTAACAAGCTCCTGAATAAAAAAAAAGCAAAGTGGATTGTCTGAAGAAATGTAATACATATTTTTGCAACTTCAAAGGGAGAGAAACCCCAGGACATCTTCAAAGGCATGTCCTTAAAAATAGACCATAGAGAAGTCCAACTTGTTTTCAGACAAAAACACAAATACAACAAAGGTAATGAAACTAAAGTAACAAAATAGAAGATCCACATACACAAATAGATTATTATATAGATCACAGCTTTAATTTCTTTTAAGGAGTGAATGGCTTGGATTTGCTAGCCTCTAATTTTATTCAACTATTGCACCCAAAACAAAATGACACATCAACCATCACTGCTTTTCCTCAGATAAAATCGAAGGCTCTATCACAAGTGATGTATGATTTTTAGCAGTTTTAAATGTTATATATTGCAATTAAAATTCTCTGAAGAATTACGTGCACTTTATGTCAGGTTTTTCTGCAAGATGTTGTAAATCATGTGTGTTATTATGGTTCGACCTGAGATTGTCATCCAACGTCCACCATGGTTTTGAAGACTTGGCTGATGAGATATAGTGGTGTTCTGTCCTTTTATTTCGGCTGGGACACATATTGTTCTTACATTTATAAATCTTACCTATTCATCAAATATCACTGCAGACTTCTTTACAGGGCATAAATATATTACTGAATTAACATATTGAAATATACACCAATGAGCCCCAACATTAAAACCTGATTTGGCTCTGCCGACTTCATGCAAAACATGCCACCATGTTTGCCACCCCTTGATTTGCAAACCCCCATTTTCAACTGTTGTTGAACTGCATACCAGTTGTTTTACCAACTATATGCCATTCAGAAATTGTCACTAATTGTTTTTTGAAATTTGCATTCTTTTATCAATGTGTGCTCAAATATGGGACTTTGCAGAAATGCTGGACCAGAAGGGCTGGATATATACAGTAGCTACAGTTAGCCTCTTCAACCAGTAGGTGGGAATCATCTAGGGGCCTGGTGCTGTCCAACTCTTCATACTTGAGACCTTTTCTTATATATCTGCCATTGTGATGGTTACTGGACTCTATTCAGGGAGGTTGCTGTGGTCTGCTCTTAGATCCATTAGCCACCGAGCATTGCCGTTATGTGCTGCGTCCTTCTCCCATATGTTCTTCCAGTGTTGCTCCATTTCCAGACTTGGTCGTGCTGTTCTCATATTGTTCCCCTGCCACTGAGAGTAAACCTTGGCTGGTTCTTTGGAGAACATCTGGTTTATTCTCCTGCCTTCTGTCTCTCTGATTTTTCAAGCGGTTGGCCAAGGCTGTGAGTCTTTGCTTGGCAATTTCCAAGGCCTCAGGTATGGACAGCTTCCTGTACTTCTTAGGCACCTTCTTTATCAGACCTTTCTGCAGCTATGCTCCTTGTGGCTGTTTAATTTGTGGCTAAGCATCTCATCTGTCTCTGCTGCCATAGTGTAGATCAGCTGGTTCGCTGGTCGCAGAATGTATTGTCTGTAATGCTGCATTCACATCATCTAATAGATCTTCTGAAGGTACTTCACGTAGTCTTGGTAACCGGCTATGGAGGATCCAGGTTTCAAGCTTCACCATGATCCTATCTCACATGTCAGTTCCTCTCGCACTCAACGATCCTTCTTACATCACATTTGGAACTTGGTACCCAATCCCAGGTGGGAGTAATGATATCTGTCCTTTGACCTGCCATCCTGGCTCCTCTTTACCATAGCAATTGTGTTGTACCTCATCAATCTCTAGCCATGAGAGCAGTTCCTTCTTCCAAATGTTGGAACACTGAGCTACTAGTTGTTTCACCGTCAATCTGGATGCTGGGTATCTAAGATTCCATAGGTCCGATACAAAGAAGCGGCTTGTTGCTGCAACATTCTTGCCTGTGCTGGATTATGGTGATATTCTATATATGAATGCTCCTGCTCAATGTCTTCGAATGGATGATTCTGTGTATCATGCTTCTCTGAGGTTCATCACTAACCGTAAATTTCAGACTCACCACTGTGAGTTATACTCTCAGGTAGGATGGCCTGCTTTGGTAAGTTGGAGGAACTCTCATTTATACAGTTTTATATATAAAGCGATACTTGGGTTGCTGCCTTCTTATCTATGTTCCCTGCTTGTAATGAAACATGCTGGTCGGTATTCTCTTCGTCCGCATGGTTACTTGTTGCTTTCTGTTCCATTTGCCTGAACTGAACTTGGTAAAAGAGCTTTTGTCCATTTAGCACCCTCGGCTTGGAACAAACTGCAGAAGGAAAATGACTGAATTTATTTCATTAAGTGCTTTTAAATCTAAACTACGAATCCTTGAGGCCAAGTAACATGCAACTGTTTCAATTAGATTGTCATTTTAACTGATTTTTTTATTTATTTATTTATTTTTATTTGAATTTTATTGAATTTTTTTTATTTTATTTGTATTCTTTCAGTTATTGTTGCATGTGTGTTGTTGCTGCCTGTGTTTGAGTAATTTCTGTAAGTGTGAGACACCTGCTGCTGCCTATCTTGGCCAGGTCTCCCTTGAAAAAGAGGTTTTTAATCTCAATGGGATTTTCCTGCTTAAATAAAGGTTAAGTATAAGGTCCCTTATCCTATTTATGTAACCCCTTCCGCTGGGGTTATTTGCATGGTAGCATTCCAACAGCACCCTATTTTCATCTCTTGCCCACTGATACCATTTTGTTCTAGTAGCCCACTTCTAATCATGGTGCCTTGGTTCCTCAACATCTGACACAGTATATACCCCATCAAAAGTTTAAGACACCTTGAAAAATGGTAAAAAAAAAAAAAAAAAAAAAAAAATCCTGTTTTTTTCATGGTTGGATCTGAACAAGTTTCTAAGTAGAGCTTCAACATGCAACAAGAACTGGGAGTGAGACAAAGCATTTTTTGGAGCATGCAATTTATTGAAAACAATGCTTAAAATAAAAACAGGCTGTTTTACAGCTGATCAAAAGTTTAGGACCACATGCCTTTAAAAGGCCAAATCTGTGCAAAAATGTGGATTCATTTTCATTTTCTGTCAGGTAGCCACACTGTCATGATGTTCTGATGGCAAAGGCAAAAAAAGGTTCCCTTTTTGAAAGTGGTCAGGTTGTTGAACTACATAAGCAGAGTTTCTCGCAGTGCAACATTGCTCCGGAGGTGGGACGCAGTAAGACAGTCATTTGCGATTTTTTTTAATAATCCTGAGGGTTATGGAACAAAAAGGTCAAGTGGAAGACCCCAAAAAATTTAACTAGCACTGAGCCAGAGGATCCAATTGGCTGTCCATCAAGGCACTGGACGATTCTCAACCCAAATTAAGGCTGTTACTGGTGCCGACTGCAGCCCCATAACCATCAGATAGCACCTGAGACTGAAGGGCTTCAAAAACAAAAAATTCCTTGACTCATTAAACGTCACCGAATTAACCGTTTGGACTTTGCAAGAGAGCACCAACCATGGGACAAGGTAGAAAGGTGGAATAAAGTTTTGTTCTCTGATGAGAAAAAAATTTAACCTTGATGGTCCTGATGGTTTCCAACATTACTGCTATGACAAGCAGATCCCACCTGAGATGTTTTCTACGCACCACATTGGAGTGGGCGCGTCTGGTCTGGGATGCTTTTTCCTTCAGTGGAATAATGGCGCTCCAGGAGGTGCATCTGCTGGCTATATCCAGATGTTGCCAAGAGCATCATGACTGAGGGCCCTCGTCTGCGTGGTAGCGACTGGGTTTTTCAGCAGGACAATGCTACAGTACACAATGCCCGCAGGACATCTTCCAGGAGAATAAAATGGTGTTCCCGTGATCTAAATCCAGAGAACCTTTGGGGGGGATGGCCACTGAAGTTTACAAAAATGGACAATAGATGTCCTTCAGAAATGCTTGCATCACGTATGCCGCAACAAATTTTTGAAGTGATCAACAATAACGGAGCTACGCATTACTGAGTTCATGTTTGTTACTTTGGCAAAAATAAAATCTATAAAATAACTAACCTAATCATACATTTTCGAATGTACTGTATGTATCCCTAAATTGCAGATCCTGTTTCATTTTGATGGTGAGAAAGACCAGTGAAATTTTCAGGCTTTTATCTTTAACAGTCTTTGAGATTTTTTTTTCAAACACAAAATGGAGATGATTGCCATCTTGGTGTTTTGAAGCATCCATTGTGAATGCAAGGTTGATCTGATTGATGATCCTTATTCTTGTATAGTAGAGACTTGGCCAACCCTAAAGCTTCCGTTTAAGTCCATGTTTTTCTTGCTGACACTGACCACTGATGTAAGAAAAAAATGGGCTTGTCAAAGATGCCAAAGGCTTCCAATTGCTGTTAGCAGTTGTCAGGTAACAAATAAACAAAGACAACACTGTTATACAAAACTCTATGCAGCAGATCATAAATTAAAAAGCAGTAATCTTTTTTTTTTATGATTTACTTAGTTTTTTATTGCAAAACCACAGTGAAGAGTAACTGGTAGACCAGGAAGTGCTAACTTCCATTTTTGCTTCTGTATGTGAAATATGTCAATCATTCATACAAGGAGCTGTGTGCATGCACAAATAATAACCTGTCACCAAGACTTTATCACTTCACTTCCCATGTGCTCCTGCTGCATTCTTCTTAAGACAAACAGGTCCACATGTCAGTACTTGTTCCACATTGTATCCATTTGCTGTAGTGTTGTCTTAATGAGTAAGACAGTTCATTTCCTATATTGTCCATGTAATCGCCCATCACTGAATTTCTCAATAATGTTTGTGCATGTTTCTGTCCAGAAGCACAAATGTTCTTAAAGATGCAGTCAGTCAAATTAGATTTTTTTAATTTATTTATTTTTAATTAGTGTTTAGTTGTTTTCATTTAGATGGAGAAATTTGTTGCAGTTTTATTATCTGAAAGGGGGCCCCTTTTATCAAAGAAGGGAAAACATGAACAGAATCGGCATCTGGATAAAATGTTGTCTTTGTTTTCTTCACCTCTAGCCTCATCTCCTTCGCTGAAATTAAGGTTATAACAAATGAAACTACGTATAAACATGCTTATTTATTCCCAATATGGTAACAATTACTAAGTCTCCCATCTCTTGATAGCTGACGACAAGCCAAACAATAATAGCTGTTTTTTTGGCTAAAACTGTGACAGCTAATGTTGGGCTCAATTGTCCAACAAAATTACACTTTCTAATAAAAAAAATTATTACATTCATACATTGTCTGAGAGTTTATTTGCTAAATGTCTGAGTTAAACAATTTTATTTTCTACTTTAAGGATAGTTTCACTAATGGTGGTTAACGTTAGCTAACAAAGGCTCACAGCAGATAAGCCAAGCTAACAGCAGCTAGCTAATAGCTGCAAAAACAGCAGTCCTTACCAGCAGAAGTCCAGAATACCCTCAACAAATCACCTCAGTATCAAAGTCATGGGACAGAAATTAGCTTCATTTACTTATTGACTTGTATCAGACAAAATGTTACCGCCTTTCCAGATGACGACACATATATATTTACAGACTGGCAGCCTGCAGTCACCACAGATGAATGGGAGCCACTGTAGCTAGGATTGTGCACTTGAGCTGAGAGGGGTAAGAACACAGAAATCAGTTGACTGCTATCTAATCTACTGACCTCTAATGATGAGATTTTACCCACTGTACCTTTAAAAAAAAATTTAATTATTTTTTTTCTTTCTCCAAAAAGCATTCCCAAAGTCCCATATTGAAATGCCCAACTTTACATTAAGAATAAATAATAACTTACAGGATGCAGTACATATAGAGTAATGTAGAAGAAGCTTTTTACAGCTGCTCCCCTAATCACAAGGGTGGTGCAGCCTATTTAAGTTTATTTTCTCCAGTTTTGTTGAATTAAATTCAAATATTTTATAAATATGTTACTTAGCAATAATAAGCAAGTATATGTGACTCTGTGGTGTCCTGTTAATAGTGTTAGCTCAAGGTTTAGCACTTAATTGTTTCCTGTCTTCAAAATATGGTCACTTCTCTTCTGAATCCAGAAAAAAAACGCATGGCCACAGCCTAACATTGAAAGGCTCTCATGTCGCTATGTCTACCTTTTATATACAATTTATGCTCTAGACACTTGAGAACAGGTAGCACAGACATGGCTTTGTCAATAATCAGCTTGCCGCCCTTTTAGTATATTCTTTGCAGTCAACTACAACAAAACATTGTGATATTTTAATTCTATTTTAAAAAGTAATAATCTCCTTGTAGTCTTGTCTTAGTCACTGGAAACCCCCACGTTTTGGTGGCTCGGTATTAAGTCCGTATTAACTGGGGGAAAGTCCCATAGTGGTTTTATTTGGTCTTAAACAACACCTAGTCATGGCTTAATACCACTTTTGTTAAAAAGAGAGAAAAAAAGACATAAATAGTCTGTGAAAACCAGAAGATATCCAATTAAGTTACACTTTTAGTGAAAGCACAGTACTGCCTTCCTTTTATGTGTTAAATAAATACTTTATATTTAGACCAGAAGATATATAAGATATGATTAAGGTTCATTCATGTGTGTTCATTCAAAGTGCTTTCGTATAGAGGTCTGTGTGCATTTTCATGAGGATCTTTATTAATCTCTTGATTAAATAAAGTCATGCTTAGGAGAGAAAAGCATACAGTATATAAAATACTACCATTTTACTATTAATATTTAACACTTAACTAGCTGGGCCTTATAAATATAGAACCGAAACATAAACTGCTTCTGAGAACTTGCAAGCACGGAAAGGAATTCTCTGTAGGCGGGACAGTTTAACAACTCGACTCTGAGTCTGTGATCTACCAGCCAAATAAACTGGTTTGCAGGTCATATGAGGTGACAACTGTTCATAGGGGAACAAGAAAGTGCACTCTGAATAATGCAAAACTTTGGTCAGCTCAACTCCTTCCACATCATATCAGCATTTAAAGTGCAAAGGTTTCTGGGAGCCTTATACGTATCTTGTTGTTTATTGACAGGTTAGCATTCCAATATGGTCCTTGTAACTTTTCAGACAGATAGCAGTGCATAGGTTGAGCTGATACTGGTGAGGGGGTTGGACATACATTGGCAAATATTTGCTCAGGCATTCTGAGGCAATAGCTTAAACTTAAAGCGTGAATCCAAAAAAGGGGGAAAAAAGTGTAAGGAGAAACCATTTTTCAACATTTTGTTTTATCGCAAATACACAGAAACACTCAGCAGAGTCAGATACATTAAGTGTGTAACTGTATCAGGTTGAAGACTGAGTCAAAGTAAATCTATGACACACGATATGAAGTAATAATATAATCTATTCAACAAGAAAAGAACTATTTGTATATGTAATCATTCAAACAAAAAATTTAAAGCCAAATAAGTGATAGTTGAAACTTTGTTACTAATAGCATTGAATAAAAATAGATTAAGTATTACAATAAAGTCACTAAGTCACTCATTTAAAATAAAATAATTCTGAAAATGCAAAAACAGTGGAGCACAGTAACAATTCCTCTTTATTTTAGCACAATAAATGCTCACTTTAAAGTATTCCATTTTGTTAACTACTTTTAACATTTCTAAAGAAGTTCCAACCATTATCTGTAATCACACAGTGGCATTTATTTTATCAAAAGAACCTGTAAGCAGTGTTGTTTCTGTTACGTTACTGAATGAGAGTAACGTATTCTGAATACTTTGGATTATTTAATATATTATCAAGTTTTTTACAACTACATTTATGTACTATTGCTATGTGATTTCTTACTTTTACTGAAGGCTACTCGCCATACCAATACCAACTAGATTTTTAAATCTTAATATAAAATGAGTAACAGTAGGGTGGACATTAGATAAGACTGCACTTTTTGCAGCAATCACGTATAGAAAACTATTCCGCGCTTATATAAAACAGGTCCGCGGCTCCGAACAGTAGTAAAGGGACCTCTGGCTAATATGTCGGGTTCCATGTCGGGCTCGTAGCCGAAAACTAGCTTTACTTTGTTGTCTGGGTCAACTTTACTAGCGAGAGACAGAGAGAGATAGCTTACTTTCAACTGGGCTACACTGCCCATAAGGCTAGATTCTTTAGGGCTATGCTTGTAACACTCTGCCTATTGCCTTCATATTAAATCATTTTTTGAACAATAATTTTTAAAAATATTTCTTCACGTCATTATGCAGGCTGCAAGTAGAGGCGACATGGGCCGCGAGATTGAGACACAGGCATTAGAGCCTCTTAATGCGTGTTTTGTTTGTGTTTCCACCGGTGTGGAATTACCAGAAATAGAGAGGGGACAACATATGAAACAGGAAAAGACCGCCGCGTAATCCCTTTATTTCAAATAAGTAACTGTATTCTGAATACCACCTTTTTAAACGGTAACTGTAACAGAATACAGTTACTCATATAATTGTATTTTAAAAACGCAACGCCGGTACAGTATTCCATTACTTCACAGCACTATCTATAAGTGAAGTGACCTTTAATGCACAGGTAAGTATACACAGGAAACATTTGTGGAAACATTCATTCTTTCCAAGAGTTAAATAATACCACTCATGCCTCTATACAGTTACAACCAGCAAACTGAGATTAGCACAAAGACTGAAAACAAGGGGGCGGTATCACAACACACCTACTGGGCAGAAACGTGCTCAGATTATCTGCACTGTAATCTGTACACGAATAACGTTCACAAGAATACAAACTCTGTGAAATACTCACAGTCTGCACGTCTGTGTTCACATGCTATAAATTGAATTAGGGAATTAGTAAATGAGCTTTAGAGGTGCAGCTTGCATGGCCTTTATCAGAAGTCATAACAAAAAATCAAAAACAAACCGTAAATCAAATTAATGCTGCTGCATTCTGTCCAAATGGTATAGTCTCGCTTTATGTGCACTTTATGGAGAGGGAGCCTGTATAGGCATGCAGCGACCTATAGCTGTCCTATATACTCTCTAAAGATGTGAGCTTCACAAGCCAACGCTGTTTGTTTCTGGTAAAACGTGCAGGCAATGTGGGAATTCTGTTAATGGCATTTTATGTTCCATGTTGGTCAAATAAACATTCAATTCCAGTAAGACTTATCCCAAGAAGTCCTCTCTGCTCATGCCTTAATCGCAGGAATCTCTGAAACACACTAAAGACTGCCTTGGGTGAACCGGGTGAAATGAACAAAATATGAGTGACATTCCTGTCTAAATCAAAATCACATTAGTAGGCCTGCTGGAAATCTCTTCTGGATAATAAATCTGTCCTTTGACATTTCAAAATAAGTCTTTCATTTTCACACCAGTGTCGCTGACGCACTTTGTTCTGGCTTTATCTCTTTTAACTTTTGGTGTAGCTTCAAGCTGAAAAGTCAAAAGAGGCAGCACGACTCATTTCAGAGCACGCTGATAAACGGCGGCACACTGTAAAACAGACCTATCTTCTCGCTGCTGACTCTTTATCAATACAACAGATTAGTTATTCTTCAGGACCAAATGACCAGATATGTGTTGCGATAAAGAAAAGAAGTCACCCTCTCTAAAGACCTCAGCAGGTGTATCAAAGGATGCTGCGGACAAAGGATGCCGGTGATCCAAGGTGATGTACCATTGTGCATCGAAGACTCCATGCAGCCAAAGTGGCCTAGACGGATTAGCCTGAGAGGGACTACATGATGGTTGCTTAGTAACTACAAACCTACTCAAATGCTTGGCGAACATTATGGGCAGGGCTGCATTTTGACCATGAATAATGAATAGTCAAAAGTGCTTTATATTCCAGCCTTACCTCACCTTGAACTCCACACAGCATGATGTAAACATATGTGCCAACAGAATCACCTCGCAGCCCTGAAACTTCTGTTGCAATAATCGGTGTACATACGTACCTGCGGCATGTGTGTTCAATAACTTTCCAGTGGCCGGTGTACTATAGTGGTTTCAGCTGGATCTCTGCCACCCTTAGTGCTTTGCTTCAGGCTCTGTCCAGGCTGTTTTTCCTATTCTGGGATGTCCTTGTATGACCCATACTTCCATGCCAAGATCCAGGCGGTGTCTAATGAAAGTAGGGTTCCAGCAGTTTATTTCAGAAAAAAAAAGGGAAGAAAAAAAAAAGAATCAAAGCTCAGGCCGACAGTGTTTCATTAGCAATACTTGTCAAGCCAGTGGTTGAGAATTTGAAAAGTAGATGTGAGAATGTGATAACAGACTGGGAGGTTTAAAGGGAAAGAAATATTTTCACAATGTAAGGGGAACCATTTGTTCTCTAAATTATTATTATTAAGCGAAGCAGAAAATATTTTCTGGTTAGCATTGACTATTGTAAAGTTTTTGCAGTGAAATGTAAAGTGGTTTCAGATTGCTTAGAGTAGGTTGTAAATTGGTGCAATCTAAAGAAAATGAAGAAGAAAAGGAAACTGAATTGTGAAGTGAATCAGAAAAACCCTAAAGATATAAAGGAAAAATTACAATTTTACCTCCATTTTTTGGGTATAATTTATTGGATTATTCTTCTTGTTTGTTAAGCTGCAATAACATGGACTGGTATTTATATAGGGTTTTTCTACCCTTACTACAGGATCATTGCACCAAAATGTAGACTTTCTAAACACAGACCAGCAAAACATCGGGAGAGAGAACCATCCAGAAGAGCTAGTGTAATCTAGGAAGTGAAAGTGAAGGTAAGCTCTTGTCCTGCTCATCCTATTGCATTTGTAATCAGGTGCTTAGGGTTTTCAGCGGTCACAGTATGTGTGCATGTGTAAGGCCCGTGATTTGAGCGACCCATGTCTGAGTGGTTTTAAGTTGACAATCGTCGCTAGAGTTAATAAGCTTAAATGCAACAGTATTTCTGATGACCTCCTGGGCTGTGGAGTCACACAAGGCTAAACCCTGTCTTAGAAGTCCTAATTATTCCATGAAAATCTGATTCAGCCCAAGACACTGGCCGAGGGCTCCTTGCAAGCCAGCACACATGCTCTTTTCCTTCTTTAGCCTTGATGTAAACAACCAAAAGACTTAGTCCAATTGAGTAATCCAGATCACAGTGGCAGTTTACCAGAGTGATGTGGAGAAGCCAAATTCACAGTAACTCCTGATCTCCTCTGTGTTTCAATTGCTTCTCTCTTACAGAAGAAGCTAAGAAATCAGCTTGGTGCCGTTTCCTTTATTAATGGCGAACACCTTTTTAGAAGCATTTAAACAATATCGTGTGATATAACATTTGATAATCTCAGGTATTGCTTTTTAATGTTTTGCAAGTTCTTGTTAAAAGTCCACATGTGCGCATTGCATAATTTCATAAAAGCATCGTGCCCTTTTCAGGCTATTCACTGGCCAAAGCTCATTACTAGACTGACATGAGTTGAACAGCAATTAGATCAGTTAGCCGATTATGTAAGTGTTTAAACTAATCAAGTGTCGGTAAAGAATAAAGACACAACAGTGTCAACATGTCAGCAGCTATCATGTTAGTAGCAGCGTCTGAGTCACTTCCCTTTAACTATGTCTTTTTTTTTCCACTTCCAGTCAGCCTCCTTTGAAACACAAATGGTGAAATTGGACTTGCAGGAAAATGCGTTTTGCAAGTTCAAGCACAAATGTTATTCCCAGAAGTATTTTTTATGGTGATTTTGAAAGTTGAATGTATTTGAATTCACCAGCATAACATTCAATCAATTATGTCAATTTACTGAAGTCTACTCTAATGCTTTTACTCTTTTTATTGCTACGATTTAGATAAAGAGAGGTGCCGGCATTGTTTTAGATTTTTTAAATAATGCTATAAACTACTTTTAATATCATGCTTATTGTGTTCATTCTTATTCATTTTCCAAATATTCTATTTAAAACAAAGAAGGTTATGGTCTTCCGCAGTGTGTGGCACCTTTTTTCTAAACAAACACACATCTGGCTTTGAGAACATCTGGTTTATTACAGCCATTTCTCAGCAGGTTGTCTTCAGTTCGTTTTAGAGATTTTGCAAAACATCAACAGAGGCCTCTAGTGCAACAGCTGCTAAACAGTTACAGGTGCTTTCAGACAGCCAGGGCGTCTGGGCTGTATTTGCAGGTGTATACTCAGCTGCTAACAGCAACTTTCCAGCTGCGTATTTTTATTCTTGGAGTCTGAATGTGGTTTTGCGGTTAAAAATAAGCTTTACTTTCTTATATTTGGCCTTCTTCTCAGGTCATCCACTCTCTGAAACAAGCTGTTGAGCTCCACTTGCTTTAAGATTATCTTTGGTTTAAGATAAATTCCTTTTGATTGGTTGGCCCTCATAAACAGAAGCAGTTATGTACTGCTGGAATACTGGATTGTGTTTTTCTCTTATATTCACAACAGAAATTATGGCCATAGTAGACAAATCTTTATGCTCGTTATTGGATAGGTGCAACCCCAGAACGAAGAATTGGTGGAGTTCTAGTTGTTCAACATGCAACAAATGTAGAAAGAAAGCAAATATGATGTTTAATCAGTGTTGTGGTTTCTGTATTCACTAGCATGGGATCCTAGTGACATAGATACCATTATCAAAGGGTGGTCACAAGGTTTTCATGTTTTTTGTTTTTTGTGAATGCTCACTCATCCCTGAGGCACTACACTACAATTCACCAACTGTACATCCGTGTCAGCTGGCAAGAGCTTGCTAACAAACAAGCTTTCTAGTATCTAGTATTGGTCAGAGGAGAATGGAAACAGTTCATTCAAATGTCTGCTCATTACAACCAAGGTATAGAGTAGAGCATCTCTGAATGCACATCTCAATGTGATTCAAAGAGTGGACCATAGCAGCAGAAAACCCTCATGTTAAATCACTTGGAGGGTATGGTCAGAATTTGAAAAAACAACATGAACACGTGGATGTATCCTGCCTTGTATCAACAATTCGGACTGCTATTGGTGATGTAACGTGTAGGGTGAATACACCTGGCACACTTTGAGCCTCTTAGCTGAGCATCATTGAAACGCAATATCCTACCTGAGTATTATTGTTGACCATGTCCGTCCCTTTACGACCACAGTGAGCAAATTTTCTGACAGCTGCTTCAAGGAGGATAATGCACTGATGCAAAACTAAAAACATTTCCAGTTCTGTTGTAGCATACATACAGAGCTCCGTTTGATGTAGGTGGCAGTCAAAAATCTGAACTGGCGAAACTAACAAAAAGCACACTGATAACAAAAAAAAACAAAAAAAACCCAATCAAATACAAAATAGTCCATTTATAGGAAAATATATAGGAAAGCAATTCGGAATGTCTAGATTTTTTATCTATCTTTCTGTGCTAAAGAAAATTAGAGTAAGTGAGTAGGAGATTGACAGGACAACAACAAAACAACAGCATCATAAGGTGATTATAATTCTGCAAAAGTTTAAATTACGTATGAACACACCCAAAGAGAAAATGAATAAAGAAACAGTGTTGCAAAGTTAGCAAGCTAGCTTCCTGGATCAGCTTTGACTGTTGCATCTTTTTGCACTGTACTGAATGTTGCTATATGTTGCATAAAAAATTAAAAGAAATTAAAATTGGCAGTTAATTTCAAGCAGGTGCTGCCTTATATTTCAAGCAATGAAACTTAGAAATAACAAGTACAAGCAGGAAAGAAAGGAACATTTTATTAAATTAAATTAAATTGAATCATTTCCTTTCTTTTTCCAATCCTTACAGAGGAAGAGGGTTTTTAAAAAAAAGCTGTGAGTACAAACAAAACCACAGCAGTTAAAAAGAGATGACCCATTGCTTCCCTTCAGGAGGGTAGAGGAACCACTAAAGGACGATTTGCTAACTAAAGCTGAGAAGACTACCTACTGGAAATGTGTCTCGGACTAATAACGTCTGATGACAGATTCAACGGGCTGTGAACAGGTAGTGGCTGAGAATTCAACTAAGCAATGACTTATAACAAAAGATTGATGATGATATGAAATTGAGTGTAAAAATAATGGTTCCACAGTGGCACGAAACCCAGTCTCCTGGGTGAAGGCCATTGGTGGGGGGGAATGTGCTGATGTTGTTTATAAATAACTTGATTTAATGAAGGAAGCAAACTGACGTCAGACGTGAGTAAAATGTATTTTATGATTTTGAGTTGCACTTTAAACACAAAAAGGTTAAATAAACATAAATCGTAAAGGTCAAATTCTCTAGCAATTTTTTCATGGGTCGGGCTTTAACCTCCTAAGACCCGAACTCTGTCATGGCATGCATTTTTAAGTTCTCTTTGCTATCTGGGCTGATTGTTTTTACATTCATCAGGTCCCAAAGAATTACGTGATTACATGTTTTGTTTTGTACCTTACCTGATTTTTGTTTCTGAGAAAAATGAGATCCACATATGAGGACATTCGCTTTAAATTTTGATAGCACAGTGGCAGTATAATGTCCTTGTAAGTGGATATCAGGCCCTTGTAGAGCAAAATTTAGTATTTTGGTCTAGCCAACCCAAAATGTGATGACCACATATGTGGACGCCAGTTCTATTTTCCTAGGAAAGTGGGAAATACATGCAATGATTTACTGAAACAAGAACAAGCATTGTGGAAATACAGCATATCGACACAACCTGAACTCTCTTAGTCAACCTTTCTTTGTCACCAACAAACCAATAACCTTCCCATTGACATCCTGTTATTCAATCGGACAAGATGCTGCCATCAGTCCATCTAGCCATTCTCTTCCACTTGTCCTTATCAGAGTTGTGGGGGGAGCTATCTTCTATCCTAGCTATCGTAACACTGATTCTAAGAATCCAGCTTCACCAATAGTGTTAAATCTGAGACTGCTTTTAGCGTAAGGCTCCATGGTGTAAATAACCTTTAATACATGTAGTGTGTCATGTCCAGTAATAATACATTACATTCAGGAAGAGTTCTCCAGGCTTTTTAGAGGACATTCAAAGCTCTGGGGAGGCCAGTCCACAACCTGCTGAGATCTATTCTTATAATATTCACTGAAAACTGGACTGGACTGGATCGCAGAAGCAGCAAATTGTAAAATTACACATCAAAAAGATGTTAAGAAGTCAACTTTTCCACGTCTCTTAACTACTAACAAAACATGAAAGGTGAAAGGTTTTGGGTCTTGAAAGAATGTGTGGGAAAAGATGTATAAACTCACTGAGCAGCTTCTTATTGAATAGATGTAAATAGTTTGGAGCTGTCCAAACTAAAATCAGGCAAAACTGGCTCAAAACAGAGTCTGTTGAATGTCCAGTTCATACTAGATATTATTTGAATGCCCATATTTTAATAAATAAATAAATTCACATTAAATTTGTATAATTAGATTTGCACACACTCATGACCTGACTATAATAAATCCCACGCTAAACCTATTGTGCTAAGGAGCCCCAGTAGTCTAATGGGGTGCAGTCATTAGGCAGTATGATAACCCATTATAAGCTTGATATGGTGCACATCCTGAAACAGACGCAGCGCTTACATATGCACATACAGTGCCATGAACATGCATTTGTTAATTTAAAATGGGCCTTTGTATACTACCAGTCAAAAGTATGGATACACCTTCTCTTTAAATGGTTCTTTATTTTTACTACTTTCTACATTACAGATACATACTGAAGTCATGAAATATATGAAGCCATATATATGGATTTTTGTAGGAAGAACAAAATGATAAATAACTCTAAATATGTCTTATATGTTAGGTTCCTGAAATTAACCACCCTTTGCTTTGTTGACAGCGCTGCAAACCCTTGGCCTTCTCTCAATAAGCTTTATGATGTAGTCACCTGAAATGGTTTTCACTACACAGGTGTGTCTTGTTAGCATTCATTTGTGGAATTTCTTACCTTCTTAATAGGGTTGGTACATCAGTTGTGTTGTGCAGACGTCAGGCTGGTACGCAACTGACAGTCTTATTTGACAACTGTTAGAATTCATATTATGGCAAGAACCAAAATCAGCTAAGTAAAGAGAGACAACAGCCCATCATTAGTTTAAGGACTGAGGTTCTGTCAGTCTGGAAAATTGCTAAAACTTTGAATGTGTCCCCAGGTGCAGTTGCAAAAACCAGGAAGCGCAGCGGCTGGCTCATAAAACACTTTACGCTCTGCTTCGGCATAAAGTCCAGTTCACCATTAACTTTCTATAATTATTTGAACATTTCACATGAGGACCGCCTCAAGAAATGAAGACCAAGAGTCACCTCTCCTGCTGAGGAATCACCAGCCTCAGAAATCACAAGTTAACAGCACCTCAGATTAAAGCCCAGATAAATGCCACACAAAGTTCCAGCAGCAACTGTTCAGGGGAGACTGTGCGAATCAAGTCTTTATGGTCAAACAAGAAACGACTACTAAGGAAAAGCAACAAGCAGGAAAGATTTGTTTGTGCCAAGAAACACCAGGAATGGACATTAAACCAGTGGAAATCTGTGCTTTGGTCCAAATTTGAGATCTTTGGTTCCACTTGCCGTGTCTTTGTGTGATGCCGAAACGGATGATCTCTGCATGCATGGTTCCAACTGTGAAGCAAGGAAGAGGTTTGATGGTATGGGGGTGTTTTGCTGGTGAAACTGTGGGGAATTTATTCAGAATTGAAGTCACACTGAACCAGCATGGCTACCACAGCATCCTGCAGCGATACGGCATCCCATCTGGTTTGTGTTTAGTTGGATCAGCATTTATTTTTTAACAGGACAATGACCCCAAACACACCTCCAGGCTGTGTAAGGGCTATTTGACCAAGAAGGACAGTGATAGAGTGCTGCGTCAGATGGCCTGGCCTCCAGAGTCACCTGACCTACACCCAATTGAGATGGCTTGGAATGAGGTGGACCGCAGAGTGAAGGCAAAAAAGCCACAAGTGCTCGGTGTCTTTGGGAACTCCTTCAAGACTCTTGGAAATCCATTTCAGGTGACAACCTCATGAAGCTCATCAAGGGGATACCAGATAGTGTGGAAAGCAAGTAATCAAAGCAAAGGGTGGCTATTTTGAAGAATCTTAAAGAGCTTAAGAATCTTAAGTTCATTCATAGTTTTGATGCCTTCATTGAAAATCTACAATGTAAATAGTCATGAAAATAAAGCAAAGCCATTAAATGAGAAGGTGTCCAAACTTTTTACTGGTAGTGTATTTGATGGGGACATTCTGTGACCATCTGGTAACAAAAAACTTAATAAAATATAAAGCCTATTGAAAAAACACACGAAATCTTTAATAAATGAATTGATTGATATAAAGGTGGGCTATGGTTACTCTACTGTAGAACAGGTTTGAACTGGAGATACCACTTTTTTTTGTCCGATACTGATATCATAAATTTGGATAAGCCAATACCAATATGAATCTGATAGTCTATTTTATAGTCAATAACACTGTTTTCTTTTATATCTTGCTGCCGTTCGTATAAGTTCATACTCAAATTTGAAAAGACAAAACACTAAAGCTATTCTATTACAAAAAAAAATACGCTGCACCCAAAGTATTTCGCAGTTCAGCAAAACTAATATTTTTATTTAACCATTTAGCAGAGCTTTAAATCTTGTTTAAAGCAATATTTAAAAAAATGTAAAATGCAGTTTTACACAGATTTCAAAAACTTTGGTTCTGAAAAAAGTGCAATCTGCACAAAATAACGTTGATATTCAATAACTACAAAGAAAAAAAATAGTCGTAGAATGGACCCTTTTTTCTTAAAGTTTAACATAAATAGACATCCTGAGTGGAAAGCAGTGCAAATAAATCAGACATGGCTTCATGACACTCATCTTATATCAAGATTGAGGTCAGTGTAAGCTGTTTCTGTGATGTTTAACCTGAGACTGAATTTTGTGTAATTTCTATACAAAACTTAAGACAAGTATGAAAATTTTTTTTTTTTTCTTGAAACCACAGAACTGTTTAACCTGCAACACAGTTAAAGTGAAAGTAAAACTTGAGTCCATCCATTGTACAGTCATACTTAGCGATGTTAAGCTTAACATCGAATGCTTTACAAACATTCAGAGATTAACTTCTCTCGGATAGCTTGCTCGGAGATGAAATGCCGGTTTGGTAGTACGTAATAAGGCTCTAGATGCTTTCAGTGTAAAGTACCACTGACAGATCTCGCACGTAACAGCCGCTCTATCACGTGACGCATACTGCTCCAATATGCTAAGGGCAATACCTGGATTACGCCATGTCACAAGTTTTGTGAGGTGCCTTTGTGATATTTAATCCGGTGTCCTTTTTTATGTCCTAGGTCAGGATCGGACCGATACTATATATTGGATCGATCCTGTCCCTAGTTTGAACAGCAGGTCATTGGGTCTTTTCTGCTCACAGTGAGGGCTGTATGGTACAGATGACCATATTAAATATATCCTCTCTTGTTGACATCATGTAGCTCTGAGAGGAGAGTGTGAAATGGAGCGCTTACAGCAGTGTGGAGACCATTTGATGCACAGGGATTATTTGTATATACAACACTTAATCACAACAATAGTCACGTCAATGTACTTTATATTGTAAGGTAAAGACCCTAACTACAATAATACAGCAGCCACCTGCCATAATCAACCAGTGATGAGAGAGAGACAATGCAAAATATACAAATATATTAAAAAATAATAATAATAATAATAATAATAATAATAATAATAATAATAATTGTCACCAAGATGGTGAATAAATCACTTGCTGCACTGGACAGCATCTGTCTCCTGCCCTTCTTCAGCCACTTTGGTCAAGCTACCTCACAGGGTAAGACGGTACTATTAGATCTTTAAGATAAGATGCAGCCTGGTTATTTGATACCCATATTTGAAGAGAATGATTTTGATTTCTATTCTGGATTTAACAGGGAGCCAGTAAAAAGAAGCCAATGTTTTATGTTTAAAATGATCATCCAACATTGTAACTGTATATGGGTGATGATAAATAGTGAACAGCATAGTAGATTCCCCTTTAAAAATTCTGTAGGTGACAAGAAACTGTATATTCCTATCTGTTTTTACAGCCGGTGTATGACACAGCCAACACAGTGAAACAAGCCATGGGGTAGAGTGAAAAAGGTAGGAGGAAAGAAAGAGAATTTTTTTAAAAAAAATAGAGGAAAGGGGACAGACTCAGGGGTGGGAAAGAAGGTTGGACACATGCTGGGAGTGTTATGGCATCAGAGAAACAGATCCAAGCAGTCACATGGATGCCATGTCATCAACGCGAGAGATGAGGAGGAAATTTCATGGTGAGGCAACATGATTTGTTCGGCCTTTTTGTATCATACTGAATAGAAGGAACTTAATATTGAGAATACAGTAATTCCACATTTCTTTTTTCTGTGTAATCATTGTAAATAGGAGGAACTTAAGCATGAGAATACAGTAATTCCACATTTCTTTTTTCTGTGTAATCATTGTAAATAGGAGGAACTTAAGAATGACAATACAGTAAATTCCACGTTTCATTTTCTAGTTTAATCATCTTTTACTAGACCAGACAGCCAGGAACAAAAAGTTGCTGACAAAATAAAAGAATTTTAACTTACAATAACCCCAAAGCCCAGCTCAGCATGGCCTACTCACTGTTCATAGCTCCCATAGACGAACATTCATTTTAATCTCACCTACACAGTACTGCCCAAATGTTGCTCAAAACGGCACAGTGATCATTTCCTCCTTCAGTTTGTGCCTTTGGGATCATGTTTTGCCATGATCACGGGCACAGACACACGCACTTTAATTTTGAAACTGGTGATGGCAGGTTTATGCTGCCTCCTTTTCCTCACAATATGTTGAGGGGCCCTAGACGAAGCGAATGACTCATCCAGCCTGGATGGTCTGTATGAATCCAGCGCCGTCTAGTGGCCGTAGAGGCCGCTGAAGCATGAAGTGAGTCAAATGTTTTGCCTACTTTCTGAACCAACCGTACGAAGTCTACATGCCCAATAAAGTGCAAAAGAGAAAAATAAATAAATAAACAAAACAAACCCCAAAAGATCGAGAACTGTCATGTGTTATCAACATTCAACCTCTCAATATATCTTCCTCTCGCGCTTCCCATGTCTTTGTGGATCTTTGAAGCCCAGAGTTGACGGGAGGTAATCCCCACCATGTGAGTGGGCGGTGCGGGTACCGGAGGCGTGTCCCCCCCCCCCCCTCCTCATTATTCAAACGCCGCTGTACCTATAAAAAGAGTGCCTGCGTGCGTCAGTTAGTTTTCTCCAATGGGTAAAGGTGACTAAATACCAGTTGTCTCGTTTGCCGGCACAGTCTCATCCTATCAGCTGGGGGAGAGATGATGGACGACTCCGGCGGTGTCCAAATGGCGAAGGCGCTGAAGCATGCAGCCCTCTGCCTGATGCTGCTGCCCCGGTTCCTTCTGGCCGCAGTTATGCTGTGGCTCCTGGATTTCTTGTGCATTAGGAAAAAAGTGCTGCTGAAAATGGGAGAGAGGCAGGAGAGCCCTGACGACCCGCCGGTGTGCGTCTCTGACTCTAACAAGATGTTCACCTTGGAGTCCCTGAGGGCCGTGTGGCATGGTCAGAAATTGGACTTTCTCAAATCTGCGCACCTTGGGCGCCCTGCGCCCAACACTGAGGTGGTGCTCGTCCAGGAGCGGAAGCAGGTGCGAATCCTGGACTGCGTGAAAGGGAAGAGACCGCTCATTCTTAACTTTGGCAGCTGCTCCTGACCGCCATTCATGACGCGTCTGACGGCGTTTCAGCGCGTCGTGAGTCAGTACGCAGACATTGCGGACTTTTTAGTTGTATATATCGAGGAGGCGCATCCCTCGGACGGCTGGGTGAGCTCGGACGCGCCGTATCAGATCCCCAAGCATCGCTGTTTGGAGGACAGACTGAGAGCCGCTCAGCTGATGCTCACTGAGGTGCCGGAGACCAACGTGGTGGTGGATAATATGGACAACTCATGTAACGCCGCGTACGGAGCCTACTTTGAGAGACTTTACATCGTGAGGGATGAAAAAGTGGTGTACCAGGGGGGCAGGGGTCCAGAGGGATACCGGATTTCCGAGCTTAGAAACTGGCTGGAACAATACAGGAACGATCTGCTGAATTCCCAAACAGCGATACTCCATGTGTAGATGCTGAACTGCCCGCTGCTCTGCCCACTCTGCTTAATAAGTATCCAACCCACAGTGCAAAATATCCAGATGCTGCTATCAGATGTTCACCCATGGCACATTGTTGTTTTTCTTGCAAAAAACATGAAGATTTTTTTTTTCAGGACTCTGTCAAAATAGCCTAAAGTCATGTTGAAGCATAGACCGTAGACTTTCATTGATTGCGCATAGCGATTCTCTTTATTTCTTCTTTTTGTATGAAAAAGTCTCAATTGGATTCAATTGGTAATCACTCTATTTTTCTACAATACCTGTGTGTGTGTGTGTGCGTGTGCGTGCGTGCGTGCGTGTGTGCGCGCGTGCGTGCTAATATCGCCTTCTGGTGTCTCTGTGAAGTTCGGTTTTTAAAAGGCTCATCCAGAAAACCGACACTGATGTTTCCGACACTGGTAGCGGGTCCATATTAGCGGGACGCCTCACTCGGTGTAACGTTGAAGCAATTGTAACTGAACAAATGTTTTTAATAAATGTCAGATTACACACTGATGACGCACTTTTGAGTGTTGAAAACGCCTTAAAGCTCTTCCTTTGGTCATCCTGGTGCATCCATTTTTATTTTACTGCTTCTGTTTACTTTTTAAAAAAAGAGAGAGAGAGAGAGAAAGGAAAGAAAGGAAAAAGTAAGTCGTCACATTTGCTTCCTTTGTAGTTTTCATATGATTGCTTATCTCTCTGTTATGACGTTGTTTACTCTCTTTTAATTTGGTAAATAATCTGTCCTTGTTGCTCATCTGTAAACCATTCACCAGTTCAAGAAAGGAACTTTTTGTGTGTCAGTGAGATGGAAAAGGAGGAAACAAAAGGCTACTCAGTTTTATTTAGACAGTTCAAAAGAAGAGGCCTGTTTCATGTTGTGTAAGACAGTTAATGAGAAATGACAGTGAAGAGAAACTGATATGATGATCAAGCAATGAGGAAAAGACAAAAAAAAAAAAAGCAAACAAAAAACCCCAAACAAATCAGAATTTAACAGAATTTGTCTAATATCAATATTACACATTAATGGAAGACATGAACATAAATTATTCTCTTTGTTGAATTCATGTAATCTGCATTTTGGCAGAAAAACCGCTCATCGGAGATTGTCTTGACTTCACCAGATAAACTGATTCACAGAAAAGCAAACTTCCATCCATCCATCTTCATCCGCTTTATCCGGGGCCGGGTCGCGGGGGCAGCAGCCTAAGCAAAGAGGCCCAGACCTCCCTCTCCCCAGCCACCTCCTCCAGCTCATCCGGGGCAAACTTTATACTCTCAATATGGAAGCTGCATATTAAAAAAAAAAAAAAAAATGGAATATTAGTTATTCTAAAGAAACTGAGATAGCTAAGCTGCATCTTTAGCTCTTAAGTCTCCCCCATTAAACATTTACACACTGCCACATAATCAGGATTAGGGAGTGCTGTGTAATACTGTAGGTCAGTTGTGGCCAATGTTACTTCTCTGTAGTTTTAATGTATTCAGGTTGATTCTCATGTATGTGCTATACAAAATTGTATGTCCTTAGGCATTAATGTAGTGTACAGCAGCAGGGGAACTGATACATCCTTGCTTTCGCTTCAGTGTTAAATCTGGGGAACAAAGTCAGTGTTCGTTTAAATTTCCCCTTTCTGATTCATTCCAGGTCTTCCAGGAAAAACAGGAAAAAAAAGAAGGTCGGTCAATTAGAAATGTCTGACCACAGAGCTTTTTAAAAACGTCACCGGTCACCTGAGAGAGATTCATGATTCAAAACTACCAAACGGGCTGTCACTGTCGAGCACTGACTCTAGCACTCAGTTTGTTTGTTTTTTAAAATGACATTTTCATTAGTGTCCCAATCCTCTTTTTTTTTCTTTTGGGTTCTGAATATAATGCAAACAACATGATCAGACAAGACTTTAAAAAAAAAAAAAAAAAAAAAAAAAACACTGATCTCTTGTTGAATTACTTGCTTGGCTACCGTGTGTCATACAGATATCAGTTTCATCTTATCTGGCAAACTGACTAATGAATCGAGAGGCAAGCAGACTGCTTAAGGGCCCATCAGACCGAGGGTTCAAACACCGATGACACATCTTTCAGTTTTATCAGATCACGCCACTGTTTGCGTCAGACGACTCGGTCTTCCAGGGAATCTTATTTTTATGGGACCAAGTGATGCTCAGTGACAGTCGGAGGATGATCTCGGTTTAAGTGGCCTCTCCAAACATACAGAGATCCGTGTGCATAACACTGAGGTATTAAGTGCATAATGGATGCAGACCATTTCAATCCCTGTTAGTATAACAGGCTTACAGAGTCTGTGTGTGACCAACATGGTCTAAGCTGATTCCCCTCCTTGCTGATAGGAGGCTTCTTTTCTTTTTAGCTCATTTTTATCACAGTGGTGAAAAATGAAACTGGTTCATAGTTGTGCTAAATATTCAATGAGTAGAAGACAACAGAATGGGTGTTTAGCAGGAAGCTTGAGAAATAGTTATTCTCCTTGTAAGCAGTAGTGCACTGACTGTATTTTAACAGTAATACGTGAGTCACACAGTGTGACTGACATGTGTTTGCTTCCTTCAGACTGTGGTTTGTGGCACTTTGCCTTTCAGAAAGCTCATCCTGCTTTTGCAAAAAACGAACCACAAATAATTCATTTTCACCATAAGTATTCATTCATAATTTCCTCATTTACTTCCCCTTTCTTTGACTGCCCATTTTCTTCTTTAACTAATCTAATATTTTAAACAACTATAAATTACAAAACTGGGAATGTAAAGGTGATGTAGCAAAGACTGTAAATATTTATATTCCTATAGGCCAAAAATCTTTTGTCTAAAACTCTGTGCAAAGTCTTGGGTTTTGCTGTTGAGTCAAATTCAGAGAAACAAATCTAAACAGATCAGTTGAAGTTGGCAAAAAAAAAAATGGCGACGGTTAGGTTAGCATAAGTACATGTACATGATCTATAGAAGTAGTTGCCTTCTCTTTCCTTTTCTTTTGTTGTGGCTTCATTTCTGCGTCTATCTCCCAGACGAACGGGCACCAAGTCAAGGTTGCGAGAATATCCTTGTTTAGACATTTGCGATTATTATTAAATGTGATTTTGTTTCAAGTTGTCAATTTCGTTTCCGTCTTGGCCAGCACACAAAAGGTTTTTAATCTCGGCACTACGTATCCTGGTTAAATAAAGCTATTAACAATAACAATCAAATAACACACAAAACAGTCTAAACTCATAATCCCTCCTGTATAATGTGGGGAAATTCCAAGGAGGGGCAATGTGGAACTATCAATTATAACAAAAAGCCAGAGATAAGATCTTCTGGTCACGTAGGTGTTCATTTGTTAAGCTCTGAGAGTGCAGTATCTTTTCATCTAAACTCTTATTGCATCCTCCACCCCAACTCGCTTTTCTGTAAGTCCTGCAGCTAAACAAATGTGTCCTTTGTTTCTTCTTGACATTTAAAATAAAATAAGGCATTTCAACTTAAAAGGAAGTGACGGTGAAGTCTGCAGAGGGAGGTACACACTCATCTTTTAGGCAGGACACGAAAGTTCATGTACCACTTTTAAGTTTTGTTGACAGCAGATTGCCAGTTTAGTTAGCAAGGTGGATCAATAGACTGTATGAGTGCATTTCACAGAGACAGATACTTGTTTCCTGCTACTGTTATTAATTTCATTGACTTGTAAATGACATGTTCAGTTGATCACAGAGAAAGGAATATTATTTGTCTGACAGCTGCATTTAAAAGTTCCCGGAGCCACCAAGACCACAAAGACAGGTGACTCATATTTGTTGAGGTTACATCATTTAGCCAACTGCCTATGTTGCGATCCACCTATCACTCAAAGTCTCAATAATATTCAAAAACATTAATTAGACAATAAATAAATGTTATCCCCAATCATGTTGTGAAAGAGGTCATGAGTAATAAGAGGTGGTATCAGTGTTTAGTTCAACCAGTTTAAAGATAATGACATTGATGTGGATTTCACCATGTTGCACAGCTTTAAATATATACAATATAATTTGCCCAAACAAATGATGTGTTTTTTATAGCAAGAAGGTTCACTGATATAATTTCATATGCTAGTGAACCAGAACATTAAAGCCCCCCTGACATCTGAAGTGAATGCCATTAATAATCTGTGCAGGCATCACCCATCCCAGTGTTGATGCAGACTAGTATAGTGCTATGCAAAGATTTTAAGACAAATTCAAAATTCAAATTTCAAATTTTTTATTTGTCACATACACAGTCATACACAGTATGATATGTAGTGAAATGCTTGGACAACTGCTCGTGACCTAAAGAAAAAGAAAAGGCTATGAATAAGATAGGAAATAAATAAATATGAAAATAAAAAAGGGTAAATTTAACCAGGAAGGAATAAAATAAAATATAAAAAAATTAAGTTAAGTTAAGAATGAGATAACTGACAATGGTCATTTTGCATCATTGCAGTATTATTATAGCATCTAAGGCACAAAAAAATGCAGTTTGTAAAATTTAAAAAAAAAAAAAGCTTGAAAGTTAACATTTGGTATGACCGCCTTTATTCTGTAACACAACCTGAAGTCTATTAGCCCAGCTTTCTTGTAATTTCTTTACAAAGTCTTCAGGCTTCTTTAAGGACATCAAAAGCTCTTCTTTAGATGTGGGTTGCGTTTAGTTTTCGTTTTCTGCCAAGATGATCCCACATTGCCTTGATAATGTTGAGGTCTGGACTGTGGGGAGGCCAGGACATGGCTGACAGTGTTCCATTAGCTGTGTCTGTGGGATCATTGTCATGCTGATAAATGAATCTGTTGCACATCAGATGCTTTCCAGATGGCATGATCAATTAAAACCTAACAGTATATTTCTGCTTTCATAATTCCATCAATGTTGATAAGATCCCCCGCACTACTGGCTGAAATGTAGCTTAAAACAATGACAGAGCCTACACCATGTTTTACAGATGGTTGTCATGGTTGTACTTTCTCCCGTCCTCCTCTCTACATATGGAGGACAATTTGAACCAAAAACGTCAAATTTGGATTCATCGTCCTGTGTCAGGTCTTTGCTGGGTTTTTTCTTATTTCTTCAAATGACTTTCTGACACTGTTCATGTGTTTTAGATACAGTTGTGTTTAGAAGTTTAAATTTAATCATCATGGGCATGAATGGCTTTTAATGATTCCTCTGTGCTGTTGTTTTTTCCAGGGTGGAATGATTGTACAGCTTTATTGACTTTAGAAAACACAAGAACTTGGATTTTGTTTAATCCACACAGGGTCAAAAGTATAAAAGCTAATATATGGTTAATGTTCTTTGGCAAGTCGCACCTTGATTAGATCCTTTTTTCAGCCATCAACAAGCTTCTCGCATAATTTTGACCTGATATATGACCACTCTTCTTGACAGAACTGGTAGAGTTCATTTAACGTAGTTGATTTGTTGGAACAGAACAAGCTTTTAAGTGTAGTCCACAAATTTTCAGTAGGGTGTCAGTTGGGGCTTTGGAAAGTTTATTCCAGAAGCTTATTGGGCTCTTTCCAAACAGCTGCAGATTCATCAATTTAAACAACTGTATTTTACTACCTGTTATTCTGATGCATCCCTACTTTCCAAAGGTCTGAAAGATTACCCAAACTGTCATCTTTAGATTATTTGGTTAGGATGTTCAGGAGCAACCCAAGGAACTAAAAGAGGGTCATCCAAGAAAGACGCCTCTGCTCCAAAATGTTGAAGCTCAACTGAAATTTGCAGTTGCAAAAGACCTTTTTAGAGAAACCAAATGCCTTCGGGAGACAGGTTTTATGGTCAGATGAGAAAAAGATTGGGCTATCTGTCCACAATGACAAAAGATATGTTTGGAGGCGCAAAGGTGAAGCTTTCAAACCTAAGAACACAGTACCACTGTCACGCATGGCGGTGGTATCATCATGCTCTGAAACTTTTTTTGTTCCCAGTGGTAGAGGTACAATGTAGAGAGTAAATTGACAAATGAATAAGGAGGACTACCTCTAAATACATCGACTACCCATATGTCAACTGCTGTATATTATGGCTGGAACAACCAATTAAAATTCCATGTAAATTGTTTGATGATTATAACCTGCAGGGTATTTCCTGTTGCCACCAGGTGGTGCTATAAGTGTGACATAATATTGGCACATAGATGCCTATGAACTCAAAAATGCTGACAAAATTATACATTAAATTCAAAATGGCTCACTACCATTGGAGTTTAGTCCATGGCTTCAAGAGACTTTGTGCATCTTGATCGTGTCTGCCAAATTTCATGATTTTTTTAGGCTTTTCAAGACCTCAACAATTAACTTCTGTTTCAAGACGAATCACCATGGAACCAGGGTTTGTTGTTAAATGAAATCTCACAATTTTCACACTGAAGCATCATCAAAGTCTGATATTTATTCATGTGGTCAATCTGGGAGGAGTAGAACATAAAATTAAAACATTACATTTCCTGTTTTCACTAGGTGGAGCTCTAACTATTGTTGACAAGTATCACATCAGTCTATTCAGGGCTGGACTCTCATCTTGCCTGTGAACTTTGGGAGAGACTGGACCCACGTGTCTTTGTTGTTATAGCAATTTCATGCTTCATGGTGAAACATTAAAATTCGCAGTGCCACCAGGGTGACGCCCTTTGGCAAAAAATTCACAGAACCTAAGACCAACTTCTTGAGTTATTTTGGGTGGCTCAGGTCAGTCACCTTGAAGCTGTATCTCAAAGTGTAAAACATGCCATTTCCTGTTCCCACTAGGTGGTGCTGTAACCATTGTTAAATATTACAATTCAAATATATTCAAGGGTATACCCTTATCAAACTTTGGATTATTCCTTTGTGAATGACAGCAAATTAAAATATCACAGCGAATGATCAAAATTTGCTGTGGCACCACAGACATGCCCTTAGCCAGACATGCCAAAAACTCGAACCCTTAGCGGAATGCCCAGGTCTGCAGTTAAGACTGACCAAATATGAAGTTAGCAACTAACTGGTAAACTTGCCAGTTGATAGAAATTATGTTTAAGGTGAGCTGTAATGTTTTGCTATAGTGGATCAACATCTGTTGGTTGCATCCATTAGTTAAGAACTTTTAACTATGTTTAAAAGTTGATTTAGTACTTTTTTATGCTTGTCACGGTATTTCATATTTTATAAGCAGTATTTCATCAAAAAACCTAAATTATTAAGCTTTATATCATCGTATTCATTTTATCCCTTCCAGCAGAGGCAAAAGCCTTTTTAAAAAAGACTTTATAATAGATATCCATATAATCCGTGAGTATTTTGTTAAGTTAATGTTCCAGTGAGTTCCATGCTGTATTACTTAGAAACCACAGGAACCCATCTTTTGGCATAGGGCCACTTCTTCTGCATGAAGCACTGACTTTGGCATTAAAAGAACAGAAGAAATCCCAGAACATGGTAAATGGTTGTTAACGACCACGGCAAACCCAGTGGCATTTTAACCATTTTTATTAATACTGGACGGTTGCTGTTCACAATACATGTAGAGCTGCGGCTCTCCCGCTGCCCGCTCAACATCACCACAACAACAACGCCAACCACAGGAATTAGTACAATATTTAATTCGGCGGGGCGTGACTGCGGATGCCGTGCAGGTGCGTCCGCCTCCTCTGCACGGCACCGCAGGCCACGCCCCGCCACAATGGTAAATGGTAAATGGCCTGTATTTGTATAGCGCTTTACATACCTACAATTCTGTTCCCAAAGTCAGGACACATACTCACGGAGAGGCAGCTTTTCAGTGGTATGGTCCTCGTCTGTGGAACAGCCTGCCGGAGAAGCTCAGGGCCGCAGAGAACGTTTTTAAGGTTTTTAAGAACAGGCTCAAGACCCACCTTTTTAATTTAGCTTTCACCTAACGTTTATTTATTTTATGCTTATTTATTCTATCCTGTTATTCTATTTATTAATTTAGGTTTTACCTAATATTTATTGATTTTATTCTTATTCATTTTTCATCTTCTTACTCTATTTATATTTATATTTATATTGTATCCCGTTCCTATTTATTTTATCTTTTTACCCTGTATATATCCTATTGGGTCATATCTCCAGTGTTTCCTCGGAGGGGGATCTCTGCACCGGGGCTGTGATCGACCGTGGCTGCTGGGGCTCTGGGGGTCCTCTCAGGCTGGCTGGGGGGCTTCTTTGCCTCCCTCCTGCTGTGTGCCCAGCCTGGAGGTTGCGGTATGTGACCGGCTCCTGGTGCAGACGGCTCCCTGTGATAGTGTTTCCTCACTTGGCTCATGCGTACCCAGCCCAATTTTACTCTTTAAGTGTGCGTGTGTGTTGTGTGTGTGTGTGGGGGGGGTATTCATGATCGTTTATGTTAATGAGAGTGTGGGGAGTGAGTTGGAGGGCGGGTTGGGCTGCTTTTAACCATCTAAAGCACTTTGTGCTACATTTTTTGTATGAAAAGTAAAGATAAAGATTGATTGATTGAATATATAAAGTTCCTGATATGTGATGAATCATTCTGTTATCTGAAATGAGGTGACGTCTAGGAAGACATAAAATCTGTTGGTGAAATGATCATTTTTCATCTTGCCAATCTCATGACTTTCCATTTAGCTGCAAGCCCTTGAAGTCATATGATGTACAAAACAAGGTTTGTGACCATGGGACAGTGTAGCCATGTGAAACGATAGTCTATGACAAATTTTTTACCTGACCTTAGTGACCCCACTGGATAACTTTTATCATGTTTATCACTTTTATCAAGCTTTTGATTTGGTACAAGACTAGAATCAGAAATTTTGCTGCCATTAAAGACAGAATCCAAAAGTTTTTTCTTTTAGTGCTGTGAGACTCAAACTGGGAAACATACCTGCAATGAGCAAGCCATAATTTTACATAATTAGGTCTGAGCCTTGTAACACACGGCACTAGTGACAAAGTCTCATATAGTGTATAGAATTGTGCAGACAATACAAACTGTGGAAAACACACATCATAATAAAAAAAAAAATGGCTAGACAATAACACTAGGGAGATTTGACTCAGTTTCATAAACTATGCAAACATCAGAGGCAATAATAAGATTAAAAGAATCACAGAAGCAGTGAGCACTCATTTTCAGTGAGGAGGTGACCACAGATGGCTGTATGCTGGTATCAGACTTTTAGATAAGCTTGTGTCATCACATAGTTTACACCTAACACATGGCACATAAATGACTAGCTTACTGATAGAAATACCTTATCAAGATGGGAAATGCTTCCCAGACTTCCCAAACAATGGAAAACCACAACTTAGCACACAGGCTGAAATTGAGCATTCAACAGTTGGATGAAATACAATTACATAGTGAGACAGCTCAAAAGCAATATTTATATATTACAATATATAGGGAGGGTTATGAAGAATATACCAGATGGATCCTTCAAATCCCAGGAAAAGAAGAACATATTTGTGAGCCACACATGGGACAAGCCTTCATTGCCTTCCTAAAAAGAAATGTGGCATTCGAGGGACGTAGCCCCTAAAATAGGGAACAGCTACAATGTGACAAGCGACAAGTAGAAATAGCCCACTCATTGGCTAATGGCTTGTGATTGACAGGTTATTAACCAATGAGTATATCCTGGATAATTCACTTTTCTGAGTCTTAAAACCACCAACATTTTCTTTTTTACTGAAGTCACAGAGTAGGAGCAAGTGGTGGGGTTCCCCCCCAAAGGCTTCCATAGAGCTATATTTGCGACTTGGAGCCCCTAGTGGTCATTAAAAACAATGCAGGTTTAAAGCACTTCCATGTTAGCTTCACTTTTCACGCATCCGTCTTTTATGTCGTCTGTGGTCCAGATAGATTGTGGTGTAACTTAAAAACCAAAGGAGTTGACATCGATGGTGGCCCTACAGTCACTTGTGTGTATAGCTGCCTGTTTTCCACGACAGCGCCACAAGTGTCTGCAGCTAGCTAATGTGAGCTTAAAAATGTAATCCTCTAACACCAATAAATGACAGCCTCCCAAAATAACACAGACTAAAAAACAAATGATAATAACAAAAAATAAATGTATTCATCTCAAGAAAGTGTTTTTAGTAAGAGAACTTTAGTAAGAAAGCTTCGTTAGCAGCTAGCTACTATGTTGGGGAGCCTTTTTATAATAGCTAATAGTGATGGATCATGAGTAAGACAAGCTACTACATCACTACATATGTCATGTTCTGGTTTTCAGAGACATTCCCATAGTCACTGATGTTAGAGGTGAAACTAGTAATCAGCATGGCATTTGATTCACGTCATTTGGTTTCATTAAATTAACACTAACAGAGAGGTTCAAGCTTTCAACTTAGAAGATTATTGCCTCCAGTTTATAATGTCAGCTGATTCGTTTAAAATCCCTGTGATGATCATGCTGGCTAATTATTTTATCAACTCATGTAACAAATCTCATATTTATGAAGCATAGCATTGTACATGTAGGTGCGTCACAAAGTCACAGACACTAATTATAATTAGTATAGTAATTAGTAACTGTATGTCACTTGATACTACAGTATCAAGTGACATACAGATAAAATGTTAGAATTCCACTTCCCAAAACTGGATTACAGACCTCTTGTTCAGTTAATGACACTGTGAGCATTCACCTGTCATTCAAAGTAGCAAACTTGCAATTGTAATAATGCAAACTTACTAAATAAAAATGTAGATAGGTAAGTTCTAAAACAATTCCACATGAAAAGGGAAACTAACCATACAGTCCATATCTTTTTACCTTGTGGTTATTTTGCACTGAAGATTGGCATTTTAAAATGAGAGCCATGGCAACCTTAATCAAACATTTTTTATGCTTTTTTACCACGAGTCCCCTAGGGTCCATTCAGGTCCAAGTGACATAAATTTTAGCATCTGTCAGTTAACACCAAGGCACACACAGTGCACTAACTGCACAAGAGCTTTAGGAAACATAACATAACATGAATGACTACTCCTTTATTGGATCTCTGGCAATCCAGACCAGTAAGGGGATTCATTTATTTTGGGAGTGGCCATTCCAGTATATATATATATATATATATATATATATATATATATATATATATATATATATATATATATATATATATATATATAAAAATAAAAATCAGTCTTGTGTATGTCTCTCTTTTTTGGGGGCCAATGCTCATTCGTGCCTATCTTTGCATGTTTATAAGGATGAACAATAGGGTGTTGAATATAGTTACTGAATGGTCACTGTGATGAAAAGCTTCAAAAAAGTCTTGCATTTAAATTTCTAAGGCATCAAGTACAACTCATCACAAACAGAACCTATAACCAAACCTAAATTTTAATGATTATTATTCTTTATATTTCAGAGCATGTAAAGAGGGAGAAATGAACTTTTACTCCTGACATTTTAGGGCACTTGCTTGGTTTTGTTTGTGTTTTTAGTGTGCACAAAAAACTTCATATATTCATACATCTCGCTTAGTTTAGTAAGGATTTAGTGGGGCTCTACAATTATTTTTAAAAGTTTTTCCAAGGGTAACTTATAGCAAAAGCTATCAATTTTTTCAAATGTCTCTGATCCATAATTCAGGGGGTACATCAATCACAGTGAGAGGAGGCTGCTTTGGAGAAATGGTAAAAAGTAATTAAAGTAAGAAGAATAGGCAGGAAATCGTAGGAGGCCAATGATGCAGGCAATAATTTTGGGATGGAAACTAGATGAATCATTCAGCCAAGTTTTTTTTTTCTCTTATGGAAAAAAATGTCATTGTGGCAGCCAGTTACTCTGCATATCACCTCAGTGTGGCATCTGTATCCTGGTTGCCATAGGAATATGGTTGCTATGAGATCAATTTATCTGGAGATCTGGCGGTTGCAGATGTCACTGGGTGCTGCTCTCAATAACAATGCCCTGGTCAAATTACATATATTTAAGGTTTACAGTCGATACTTACTTTGACAGAAAAGAGTTTAACAAAGACTGACATTTTGGGTACTTCACTCTCCTCCGGTAACTGCGTAAAACTGTGACCCGAACGCACACTCTCGAGTGTTCAATATATCAGATGAATGCCACAGATGCCAAACCTACTCTAGTTTCATTCAGTAATTAATATCCATAAGTGTCATATGAAAATTGCTTTATTGCTCATATGTCTTCATTTATGTCAGCCTGTGTTTATCACAAGTGATAAGAGGGAGTGACTGTAAGACTATACAATGTCCTCACAAGGATGTCAGCTACAGGACACATTTGGGCAAGTTTAGGCCCGGGAGGCTGCAGACCATCTCAATCTCACCAGCAATGTCCTGGAGAAAAAAAAACCCCACCAACAACAAAATAGATTCCTGCTAAGGAATTTTGAGGCAAATTACTTAAGTGAGCCTGAATTATTTTACTTAATTTCATATGTGCTCTGTCAGTTTTTACCACCAAGCCATACGACACCTCAACCACAACACTTAAACACGCACAACACAGCACTCAGAAGCTACCCTGCAGCTTCACAAGTACTCTGTTTAATCTGCACTGGTCACTTCACTTTATTGTTATTGATATTTATATTTAAAAGTGCAATACTGTAATTTTCTGCTGCTCATTCCTGTGCAATATCCCATCTGCCCTCCCGTCATATTTCTTTTCAAGATTTTCTTATTTAATCGCTAGTGTACATATATTTATATTTATAGATACATATATATTTAGTCATCTTTTCTCTTTTACCATGTCTCTCTAATATTTTGCTCCTTACTATTTTTTTATTTTATTTTATTATATTTTATTATATTTTCTCCTACTGTATCATGCAGCTGAGTGACTGCTGCTCGTCAAACACATTTCATTGCAATGTTGACCCTGTGCTAACTTGCATATGACAAATAAAACTGAAAACAGTGTATGTACTCTGTGGGGTATGTGGCACAAGTGGGAAGGTAGTTTTCTAATGTGCGACCTTTGCTTACTTAATTGCTTATTTAACTTAAGTTCTGAAAACACACACACACAGTTCGTCAGCAATGAAAAGGATGTGAAGCGGTTAAAGGCAAGAGCAAATCGCCTGCTGTTTGTGAACAGTAGCTGAGCCTCATTACAGTGTTAGAAGCAGAGAGAAGCAGTAATGGGCTACAGCCTGAAAGTACATTAGTATCAAAGCAGGCTGAAACTGAGGTGAGCTGCACTAAAACGTCAGGTAGCCGTAAAGTGAAACCAGTGCAGAGGGGCCATGAATTCTTCTAATGGCCAGCAGGGGACCCCATGAGCACTTTCCTGATGCGTTTCAGTCTGGCTTAAGTCTTAATGAATGCCACAGTATCTTCTTTGTGTCCCATTTAGAGCAAAATAGATGATACATCAGGGTGGGCTATCGGTGTGACCAATCTGACAAGTCATAAAATGTTCTCAGTAGCTGCGTCAGAGCCACTGCTTGTGATTTGTGATTTTAAAAAAATCCAAGCAGGCAGTGACTCGAAAAAGGAACCACGAGAGAACATGAAGAGTTGTGAGAAAAAAGTCAAATTTAAAACAAGCTGCCAGAGAAACCTGCCTGTAAATGTCATTTCTAGATTTAATTACCATGAATCAAGCAAAGGTGTACAAATATTTACTATATGCTGCCGCCTCTGGGACAAGGGATAATTGAGTTGTGTCTCCTGGGCAGAGATGTGAAGTAATGAAGTACAAATACTTGAATACTGTACTTAAGTAGAATTTCACTTATCTGTACTTTATTTACTTTTTACTTTTACTCCCTACATTTTTACACAAATCTGTTCTTTCTTCTCCTATCTGCCAGGATCAGCTGCTTCTCAGAGAGAGAAAATAATGAGAGCTCACTTCACCCACAGATGGAGAAAGATATAAGAAGGCCATAAAAGACGGGACAGAGAGGAAGAAGAGGTCAGATTTAAAGTTAAGGACTGTTCAGTGGTAATTTACAGACTGAAAATTTAAAGCTGACATGTAATGTCAGCATTTTAATCAAATACTGGATTTGTATGTAATACGTTTTGATGAATCAGTATTCTAACTTTATGTTATTAAATGTTGCACGGAAATACTGGGTAGTTTTGTCCAATATAAACATGTCAGCTTGCTGTACTGTGGTGAGTTTGAACATCTGTGCTTGAATGTAATATCTCTGCTCCTGGGTAGCTTTCTTGATTGAATGACTGTCTAGCATTTCAAATGATGGTTAAAAAACATTAAAAAAAGCTCCATTAATGAGCAGTTAAATGATGCTGTGGCCTCAAAAACACACTGTGATCACAACATAAAAGATTGATTCACTTAATTTAAACGTTCTTCACCTTAAATGCTTCATTTTCTGTAAAATGCATGTCTTAGCTTGCGGGCTTAAATTTGCCACCTGCCCGTTAAACTACATAAACTGCTTGATTTTCTTGTAAAACAGCAGTTTTGTCATTTTATACACTTGAAAACAATAAGTTATGATTTGATAAAGAATATGATACAAATGTTTACTCACTGTTTTCTCACAGAGCATACTTTGTACTGCCTAACTGCCAAACTATTCACGCTCACTGAACAGCAGTGCTGACACATGACAAGCATAACATTAAACTGTGCACTGTGCATGATGTTCTTTTTAATGTCTTTTGGATTTTACAAACTTTATTGAATAGGGAGAAATTTAATTAACATTAATTTCATTCATCTGCTGGCAAAGACTTTATCTCTGATATGATGCGTTAGGGTGTTCTAGGATCTATGGCTTAACCTCCTAAGACCCGAACTTTTTAATTTCTCTTTGATATTTGGGCATATTGGGGCTCAATGAATGTAAAAACAAAGAATTACCAGATTTTTTTTTACGTTATTTTTGTTTTTATGAAAAATCAGAGCCACATATGAAGATATTCGTTTAAATTTTGATAGAACAGTAGCAGTATAATGTCCTCGTAAGTGGATATCAGGCTCTTGTAGAGCAAAATTGAGTATTTTGGTCTAAATAACGCAAAATGTGATGTCCACATATGTGGACGCCAGGTCCTAGGAGGTTAAAAACACCAGAAAACATAAAAAATAAAAGGTCCTGGTAAGGATAAATAATAGTAATGTTTCATTAATTGATTGCCATTTTCTTCACATGACAGGCTTATAGCTAGTCTTCTTAAAAGAGAAATGTATTTTTCTTATCCAGATCATTTACTGGAGAAATGATAGGCACACAGTTTTTCTTGGTAAGCAATGCTGTTTGGATTTAAGGCGAGTTTTGCACTTATTTCGCCTCAGCTTCCTGACATGTTTTTAACTAAGAGAGATGAGGTGTGAAGCCCCTCTAGGGGTAAAATTGCAAATTTCCAGCTGCTCTTCTGGCAAGCTCAGACCCTCCGGTGTGTTAGGGAGAGAAAGGAGAGAAGAAAATGAAAATCCCTGTGTGTTTCATTTCTGGTCATTTTTCTGTTCTGATTTAAAATGTCTTTCAATCTCTTTGAATCAATGTTCTCGTTGAATAGGGAGCCCCCCGTTCTCACACACACACACGCCTTTCCTTGCAATCCACAGCAGGATGATCATTAAGCATCGTGTATCTTGTGAACAGATTTAGGGAAGCCTGTTACTGTGGCGCCGTGGTCAGTGTGGCTTTGAAATCTCTCTTTTCAGAGGGGAAGATATCATTTTGGAAGATTCTAGGCTTCTTTTTTTTTTTTGGAGCAAAGCAATAGAGATCACCCTCTCACTCCAATGCTTTTAGCTTGAAAATGTAGCTATATTGTTGTGTGACGTCAAATTCATTTTATATCAAGGGCTGCATACAGTTCACTTTGATCTTAAGTGAGCCGGACCAGTTCAAAGACATTTGACTGCACATTTAATCCATGAAATATCATAATATAATATAAAGAAATGCAATTTCAACAGCACATCTCATGTTTTGTACATAAATGTGTAAAATTGTAAAATTACATAAAAAGTTCTGGTAGCTCACTGCTCGGACTGTCCCGTCTATAATAGGAACTTCTGTCATTGAATTGTTTATCTATTACTTTATTACTCTGATGTAGTGTGAATGGCTTTGGGGAGATCTTTATCATCAGCCAAAGTTGTAAACCTATTAGAGTTCATCTACAAATGCCTTGCTATTTTTATCCAGAGGGCCGGAGTCTTTGCCAGGCCGATTCTGGTCCCCAGACCTTCTGTTTACCACCCCTGCTCTATAGGCGTATGGAGCTGTTTAACAGCCTGGTGTCACTGTAAATAACCAATAAACTACAGCTATTTAAGAAGTGGCCTGGTAAACTATAGCTACTCTAATCTTATCTAACAGCGAATAACATTAAGTAGTTTGATAAACAGCTAATGACTATACATAATCAGCTGTTAGGAATTAGTAACTAAATGCATCCAAGAATGCCTGAGTCTTTTATTTTATTCAGGATTTGGTTGTTTAATGAATATAACAAAGAAACTCAGTTTTGTTGACTGCCCACAGTTAATTAAATTTAATGGTGTTAAGCTGCCAGATTAAAGTACTCTTGAGCAAGATTCCAGTACAATAATGAGGTATATTGTTTTACTGTTGTTGAACTGGTTAAAGGTTTCTGGGTCACTGATTAATAATAATAATAATAATAATAATAATAATGGATTGCATTTATATAGCGCTTTTCGGGGCCCTCAAAGCACTGTACAATTCCACTATTCATTCTCTCTCACATTCACACACTGGTGGAGGCAAGCTATGGTTGTAGCCACAGCTGCCCTGGGGCAGACTGACAGAAGCGAGGCTGCCATATCGCGCCATCAGCCCCTCTGGCCATCACCAGTAGGTGAAGTGTCTTGCCCAAGGACACAATGACTGAGACTGTCCAAGACAGGGTTCAAACCGGCAACCTTCCGGTTACAAGACGAACTGCAAACTCGAGCCCCAGCTTGGACAGTCTCAGTCATTGTGTCCTTGGGAAAGACACTTCACCCATTGCCTACTGGTGGTGGTCAGAGGGCCCGGTGGCGCCAGTGTCCGGCGGCCTCGCCTCTGTCCGTGCGCCCCAGGGTGGCTGTGGCTACAATGTAGCTTGCCATCACCAGTGTGTGTGAATGGGTGGATGACTGGATGTGTAAAGCGCTTTGGGGTCCTTAGGGACTTGTAAAGGATTATACAAATGCAGGCCATTTACTATTTACTAAACACCACAGCCTATTGTGTCAGTATTGTTCCCGACCATGTCCATCCCTTAATGACCGAAGCGTACCCACGATGTGGTTGGCAGCTTACAGCAGGTCCAAAATTTCAAATGACATGTTCATTCTTGAACATGACAATGAGTTCACTGTGGCCAAATGGCCTCTCTGTGATGCTCTTTTTTATGTCCCAAATCAAGTTACTGTGCTGTTGCAAATTAACCAAATTAGTTTTGAGATGTCCAACATCTTTTCTCGTCTTCTGTTTACCCTCTTTCTACTTTTTTATGAACAGGCTGTTGGCTTGCATTTTAAAATATAATATAAAAATGTATATAAAATAAATCATTTCTAATTTTCACCTTGAAATGATTTCCTAATCATTCCAATTTTACCGTGTCCTAACTTCTTATGAAACAGACAGAGCTGAATTAAGATTGTTTTGACAGTTTGTTTACTACATACCAATCATTTATTTCCACTCAACTGAAAGATCAGCACTTAGTGTGATTTCAGACTTCTAATAGGATTAATCGAAGCTTCCAAAAACATAATATTTAGACCAAAGCAGAGGAAGAGAGTCAAATGCCAATCTTTGTAAGTTCTTATTTTGCTGAATTAGATTTTCAGTCTTTTTTTTCCTCCTAGAGCTCTTTGAAAATCTGGTTAGTGATATTAAGATAACTGCGTTTCTAATGTGCATAGATTATTCTTCAAGGGGAATTCCGACACGTGCAAACGGCTGTCCTGCTCATAGTGAAAGCATGCTATCAGCAATGGCCCCAGCTCTGTAAGAATGTGTATAATGCAGGTAGAAAATAAGAAATTCTGATCTATGTAAATGCTGTGCATTACTGCACATTTTGGTATTAAAGTGATGTCAGCTAAATATAGAGCCAACACTAATACAGATACTTTTAACTTATATAGTGAGCTTAATAATCAATTTGCGAATTCTGAACAAACTTTAATGACCACTAAATCACTGTGATTTTTAATTTTTGTGATTTTTTTTTGTTTGTTTGATTTTGGAGACCCTGAATCTAAATGTGACTGTCTCTAAAGTGTAGTGGGCTGCATACTGAACTTAGGGAACAGAAACAAAGTATTGGTTTTTTGCACTAGTATCCATCTGATACCAATACCAGCACTGGTATCAGTACTAATGATATTTTAATTGAGCTGCCAACCTCTAGTATCGGTTAATTCGTGGGTTGAGCAGGTGACTCTGACCTGAAGCCCCGTGCTGTGTATCTTCCCCCCTGATCTCTCCGCTTTTCTGTCTCCAATAAAGACAAAACGCCCAAAGCAAATAAGAAATTTGGCAGAAGACTCTGAATAAATAATACCAACTGTAGAGAGAAAGCTCACTGCGACTGTTTCTGGGATTTCTTTTCTTCTGCCATCATCTTAATGTTACCCATAAATAGTAACAGCCTTCTTTAGTTTTGTCATTTCTGTTTTCTCTGAAAAATCCACAGTTGTTGATAAAGTATGTTCAGGTGATGGCTGAGCTTTAGATGTGCAAAAACAGCAACAGCAATATGTGTGCAAGGCTACTTGTGTCACAGCAGCTTGCACATGCAATGGCATTGCTAAAACCGCATATGCACAATGAGGATGTTTGGTTGTTGGTTCTTCATGATGCATGCGTGCATGATTTTTATTTTTTATTTTTTTATTATTGCTTATAGATGTTAATGGGCAGTTAGCTGACAGCCCTGCATATTTCTTCGCACAGGAGCCGGTTGCTCTAAAGGAAAATCTATCTCAGGGCTACACAGCATGTGCAGACAGGCCTAAAGCAAACAACCATGTGCCGTGGACTAACTTCAGAGGTTAAAAAGCTGGTTTAACATTAGAATGAATATGTACCCTTCTTCCCGAGGGTCGACCTCCAGCAGGCTATCCATCCCCGGCCACATGCAGCAAAAATCAATGAAGTCAGAGCTTTTTGTGTTTCTATAAGAAACTCTGGAGACCAAGCCGCCCAAAATCAGCTTGACCCCAATGCCAACATGCAGACACTCCCACGTCTTTTTTTTTGTTAACCATCAGAAGAAGCTTGTATTCATTTACCTTCTGTTACCCTGTTAATGCACTGCAAGTTGGAAGAGCCTGTGTGACTTTCAAGCAAAGAATCATGTATAAGTTGCAGAATATGCTTTTCCACAATTAAGTCATAGTTCATGCATTTACATCTGCAGACATGCTATACCTGCGCTAATGGTAATGGCACGCAGGTGCTCATAGTGTGTTATAGTTTGTGAAAGATGCGCCTAGAATTGAATTTCTTGCAAAATATACCCCGAAAAAACAAATGCGCAGCACGTGAATGCAGCCATGCACATGCTGAGAAAAAATCATTCTCCAGTGCTGTTTAGATAAAGCTTCTAATCTGAACATCCTCTTCTGCAGAAGTTTGCCTGCATCATTTCAGCTATTGCTCAGCCAAGTGGAAAAAGAGCAAAGAGTGTGAAAAAGCTTTGTGTGTGTGTGTGTGTCTGTCTGGCTCGGGCTTTTTTTTCTTCCTTCCTCCAATTTCCTTCGTCCTTTTTGACATATTTCCAAATACAAGTATACAACTCGGTGCTCTGCACAGTCTTTTCTGCCCTTCAAGTCCCTCAAGTGTGCTCTGACGTTGTGTGCTGAGAGCAGCGAGGCTCCAGACAGTCAGGTGAGGCTGCTGTCTCCAAACACCGTTCTGGTTCATCTCCCCAGCACATCGTCACACAGTTGCCGGTGGTGTCGTACACCACCGAGCCCTTTATGCGTCTGCGTGGATTCAGCAGACAATCAGGTCGTCCCCAGATGCCCCTGAATCACTGCAAGATAATGAAGGTTCTGTGTGTCTCAGACAGACATGGAAGGCTGTCCTGGTATGACTCTGTTGTGCCCAGAGTGGTAGGCTGCAGGATTACTGCTGGAGAGGTTAACACAGTTTTGTCTCCAAAACGCACATACACGTGCATCCACGTGCACGTGGAGCAGCAGGGAAACTAGTTGTGGAGAGAGAGCGGGCCAATAACGTCAAGACTCCGCAGTCTTCTGATCAGGCAGATGTGAGGTCGGATTTCGACTCTGGTTTTATTGATCTGAATTCAGACTTTCATACCTTTGCTTTTTTTTTTTCCACATCAGTTTTTTCCAGGCTCATTAATTAAACCTCACACTGTTTTTAAAGACACACACGTGAATGCTGTCCTCAGGCCATAGCTCTGACTCTGGTATTATTTATTTTATTTTGTCCCTTTAAAAATACTTTGAAGATGAATTCAATTTTTGGACTCATTTTCTCAAACCTAATTTAAAAGCAGCACTGAGAGTACACAGTCAGTAATCAAGATAATAGAAACATGACATTTTTCCTCTTTTCAGAACTAATAACATCAATATATGTTTAAATTTGACCACAGCTGAACCGAGCCTCTGTGTTTTTATTCATTAATCAACTAAACATTGTTTGTTTTTGTGCTTAAAAAAAAGAAAGAAAATAATATCAGTAAAATGAAGTTTTCATCTTTTTTTATTACTGACAGCCAAGAAAGCCAGCAGCCTGCGTTTTCCAATGGAACGCTGTGATTCCAAGTGTATAACATTTATGCATGATTTTTTTGAGACTTCTACATCATCGGTGGGATTTTCTTCCCCCTTAACGAAACCTGATGTAGGCAATCAGATACATGCGGTGCTACTGTGAGCCATAAACTGCAGAAAAATGCAGGATTTTTTGGAGAAATTATACAAATGAAACATATGCAAATGGATATTTAATGTGTACATTTTTAATTGTTGAAACAATTAAAATCTTCTGGGTTTACATGGTGAAGTATGGTTTAAAGTAAAAAGAGCAAATAATTTGTTTCAGGCCAAATTACAAATCCCTTTTTTGGCCCTTACAGGTCTGGACAAACTCATCATTTCAGTGAGTAAAAGCAGCAGAAGTTCCTGTGTGCCGCTGCTGAAAACGGTCAAAGAATCATAGGTAAGAGTTTAGAGTTGTGTTTCCAAGGTTTCTTGTTCAAGTTTGAAATCATTTCTGTCAAATAATGAATGGATTTCTCCCAAAGAATGAGCTGTGAGTCATACTGATGAGGTCTAACTTCATAAATAAGTCTTTACAGAACATGAGGGTTGTTTCTAGTTTCACTGGCAGGGTTATATCTTCAAACACTTAAGCAAAGTGCTGTTTTACCAAACTTTGTGGTGTCCCTGTAAGGAAGTTTGCTTTGTTCAAGCCGGACGAATCTGAAGTGAAGTTGTCTCTGCCTCTGTGTGTGCGCAAACGTAAGGATGCTGGGCTGCTCCTGGGCCTGATCCCAAGTCCTCGGCTTTGATGCTGAGGACTTTGAAGCCGGAGTGTCGAGCATCAAAGAAAGCGGGCCTGGGCTGCACCCCAGCTCTCCATCCTCAGGGGGAGAGCGGCTGGAGTGCGAGGTGTGACTCGTCGCTTTCCGGAAAAAGACTTCAGGTGTTGCACAGCACCAGCACGAGAGGAAAAGATGAAGTGGATATAAGACCACAGAGCTAAATCCCAGACCCCCTGTGTGATATGATGAGTCACTTCTTGGCTTGCAAACATCACACACACACACAAAGACACACGTAGGCATCACTCATACGTAATATCTGGTCCACACAGATGTGCCCACAACAGACTTCCGATTAAAGTAATGCACAGCCGAAAGCTTTTCCTAAAATCTGATTGGATAGAGTCAAAATGGGGGTCGACGCTCCAAACTTTGGAGCACTGTTTCCATGGCAATAGGTTCTGACATCTCCTGTCGTGACGAGATGCTTTTTGGTTGCAAGAACTGGGGGGGGGGGGGGGGGGGGGGGGTTCGCACAACAAGATTTGAGCACTGACAGTCAAGGAACGCTGTCAGAACATCCTAATAAAAAAGAGTGAAATAAAAAAAAGGGGGGGGGGGGGGGGGCAACACACCATATTTGAAGTCGAGAAGTGTGGTACAAGAGTGTGACTGCAGGCAAAAACAATGAACCCATGTGACCTCATCTGAGAGGAGGGAGAGAGAGATACACAGAGCCTTTTAGCCACCCACAAAACCCACTGATTTATTTTGATTTTCAATGACGCACGCAGCCCTGAGGAATATTTCCTTAGATAATTGGAGGACAATGTGTTGACAATGAGCCCAATTGGGATTTTTTTCTAGTTTTTGTTTTTCCATCCTCATTAGGGCGAGCTTTTAGGAACAAGGGTTATTATGCCCATTCAGAGTAAATATAGAAATCTGTGAATAATAAGTTTGCTGAATGCAACAAGGGCGCACGATCAAACGCCAACAAAGCGAGAAATAAATAAATTAAATAATTGACACACTTTCCCTTCTGCTTTCATGCCAGCAGCCCAACAGTTGTGTGTTTTTGGAGGCGAAAAATATGCGAGTCTATTTGTTTTCCAAATCCCAGCTGGTTCATTTGGGTTCAGCAGATGAATCCCAGCAGGGGTGCTAGACACAAGAGGGTGGGTGCCAAACCTCACTGTTGTCTTCAAATGAATAGAGATTGAAAATGTGACGTCATTCAGGGGCAAAAGCCGCAAAGGATTCTGGGAACGAGTGGCAAGCGGTACTAGCGCACGCAGGCTTTCACATGGAAACAGTCACATAGCGATAAAAAGAAACAAAAAATGGCAAGAAACTGTTGTATTATTAACTGCAATAGCCGGTCACATGACAGCCACGGGAAGCCGACGGGTAAAGAGATCGGTTGTTATCGGATTACGTCGTGGAAGAGAAATTGTTTAAGCGTTTCCGAAGTAACAAAGAGCCGACGGATGGCCTGGATTGCAGCAATTTGAAGACCAAATATAACGTTTCAGAACACTCCAGCCCACATGTTAGTCTGCTCCAAGCATTTCCACAAAGGTAAGTCTTCTGTTGTAGTTATTACGTCATTTATCGTAACATAATTGTTGATGTAGGTTAAAAATAAGTCTTATATTGATTTGAATTGAATTCGTTGCTACTTTGTTCACTGTGGCTTTGCGGGCTAATGTTTGACAATTTTTTGATGTGTCTTATAGAAAACCAGCCTACAAAATGCTGGAAGGCGATCCAGACTGGGCACCCTCTATCAACCTGGGTCAGACCGAGTTTAAAGCGGCTACCACAGCGAGATTTGATCGGTTGAGAGTTAGAGCGAGATCAAAACAGCCACGAAAAGTCCGCATATATGTGCCCAAGTGTTGTATTGAAGCAAGCAAGTGATGAATAACTGTTTTCCAGGATGTTAGTTTTTGTTTTCATTGTTGATTTGTTTTTCACCGAAGCAGCTAATAAAGCACGATGTAATACAATTTTGCCTCCTTCTTGTAAGATTCTATAATAGAATGAAACAATATTTATAAATAAAGAAAAATTGAATTAATTACAAAACTCTTTTTTTTATATTAGATCTGAAAATGTTGTGTAATACTACAACCTGAAACAACAAATAGATTGCGTTGGCCTGTGCAGGAGATAAAGAACAAAAATGTAACAACAGCGGTGAAATGGAATAGTCCAAATCACCAAAGTAAACTGGACCTGGGCTTGTTGCAGGGATCTGAAGTTACTAAACATTTTGTGAGTGTATGCACTCACACTTAGGACCATATAATTATAAATATGTGCGTGATGAAAGTTGGGCAGCACGCTAACGTCCTTACTCCACTCTGTATGCTCGTGTGGGTCTGACCCTTTCAGTCTTTGATTTTTTTCCTCGTACTTTTTTTTTTTTTTTTTGCCTTTTCGTCAAGTCTGTCTTTGTACGGACCTGCCTTGTTCTCCGTCGTTTTGTACATAACTGTTTTTGGGGCAAATAAAATGTAAGTAGGGATTAAAACCGCAGAATTAATAATTACCGGTGCTGGAAATGCTAGTGTTTGATGCAGTGTCTCGATGTTGTTGCCACATGTACCCACAATGCAATGCGCGAAAGTCACGTGGTCTGTCAATCTCATAAGTGAAACTTGAGTGACCTCAGACAAGCCAATTTAGAGAGCGTTCGGGCAATGTGAATGGCTGATGGAAGCACCTAGCAACACTCGAAGACAAGAGGAGAAAAAGAAAGCCGTGTCCTTCAGATGATACCCGAATGAATATCACTGCTTCTGATCTGAAAAGAGGATATGATCACATTTTAGCCTGGAACTGGTTGGTAAAAGTACCATAAAAAAGGATGAAAACATTCAAACATTCAGAGAAAATGCAACATAGACTACTCTTATTGTAATCCAGTGTAAAATTATGAAACCAAACTGACTGGGTTATATACTTTTTCAGAATGAGAAATAATTAACAGGACGCCAACAACAAATGAGATTCTATTTTGAAAATGAGCTTTTAATGTTAAAAATAAAGGGCTGAAAACATCAAAGGGGGCAAGCTGATGTGCATTTCATTTCTGTAATACTTTGCGCACCCCTCGTATTTCTTATTTCTGAAATGCCAAATCATCTTTTAATTTGGAGGTAGAAAAAGTCTGCAGAGATGCATGAAGTCTGCATCTTAAAAGTGTGAGAAATGAGTGCACTGAAGGCAAGTGAAGCACCACATCAATTCACGATTAAACTTCTTGACAAGACAATTAATCTGCGTGTTGAGGAGGTTCAAATATTGAATACTTTTTTTTCTCCAGCAGGGGGCAGCAAAAGGCTTTATTTCTTTAGTAACTTGTGGATGCATCAGGGTTTTTTTCAGGATTGGGGATCTGGGGTTCCTCTTTTAGTGTTTTTCATTATTTTTAATCACTCATTAATAATGAAGATGAGTTACATTAAGACGTGTTAAAAATGCGCATGTGTGTTACAACCTGTCATTGCTAATGTGTAAATATACTGGATGGGCAGTCTTTGGAGACTTTATGGGCCATGTGATCTAAGCTCCTACAGTTTGGCTTATTTGGTTTTCTGACTTCAAATTCAAAGCTAATTTGTTCTTGTCCAACTTAAAAAAAATTACTAAACTTTACTAAACTGAAATACATCAATTTGAACACACTCGAGCTGGTTGTCTTAGTTTTACTATAAACACTAAACACACTGCATCAAATTAAGTTCCACAATTAACCCCGACTCAAACCAAAGATTGGCTGTACATTTAAAAGAAATGACTGGCGGCTAGACTTTGGAAGATTGATCTAAATATCAATAGTATTGATACAACTATTGATAGATCCAATGAATCAATGCTATCTTTTAAGTTCACTGAATTGTGTTAAACTTCAGGCTAAATTATGATCTTCTAAATCACTGAGATGCCATTTGCTCTCCAGCTTACGAGTTTTCTGCTATAGCGTGATGCTTCTGGGTTCCCCCATAAGGTTTCCTAATGATCTATAAAGCCCACGTCGTTTTTTGGACACCACTCAGACAGAATCTTTGTTATTTTAGCTTGTGGAGTGTTAGATATTTACAGAGCAATCAAAAGATGATGCAGATGAACAGAGCAGATGATCATCTGGATCAAAAAGTTACAAAATGTCAACACTATTTAGTCCAAGCATGAACTTGTGACCATCAGGAGCACTGCAAGGAAAAAAGATGACACACACACTGTTTTTTTCTTAGGATGAAAATATAAAACTCACATGTTCTCTTTATTTGCTGTATATAGATAGATGTACACCACTGGAGATTTGGATAAAAGCACACACGAAAAGCTCATGTATGTAGGGTCAACACATCTGGAGGTGAAAAAAAAAAAAATGGAAAAGATGTCAAAATTACAAAGATAAAAAACTATCCAAATTCTATATGGTTTCTAACTGTAAATAGTTACATGTGTTGAACTCTGTCCCACAAAACAACTGTCTGCAGTTGCTAATAACCTCTGTAATCTGTACACGGGATATTTTGTACAAAATATGAAATCTACCATTTAATAATAGTTATAACACAAAAGTACATTATATGTACAATATTAGACAAAGCCATTTAGTATCAGACGCATACTAAAGGACACTTGCAAATATAACTCTTTTCAAAGAAACAAAAACAAAGCTTATGTCAAATGAAGAGAGCTCCAAAGAAGCCAATATTAAAGCCATCTGAAGAAGAACAGCAGTCACCAATGGGAGCCAGCACTGCGCTTCAGCCGGGATGGAATCGCTTTCCTTTTTGTCGGGTTTCGGTGAAAGCCTTGAATGACTGTTGTTCTCCAAGACAAACATGGAGAGAACTGAACAGTGTGGTTGCAGTACTATTTACAAATTTGCACATTCAGTTGAAAACACTGACAAAGAGGTTGTGCGAGCAAAGGAAGAATAAAACCACAACAAAACAAATTTTTAAAAAGAACTTGCAAGCATCCAGAAGCAAACACGTGCTCAAATAACGAGCCCTACAGGTTTTGTTTCGTGTTGTGTTTTTAAACTGAAGAGGGCGTGCACCGTGCGGGCACGCAGGTGGAGGGCGGGACGAGAGAGGATCAGACTATGGGACGAATCAGAAAAAGTGGAACGGGAATAGACGGGCCACAGGATGGAAGAAGAAAAGCTGGGATGGGAGGTGATTTTCCTCTCCTGTATAGGCTAGCTCTTAACAACAGGCACTATGGGGAGGGGACTCAAACACTCAAACAAGCGCACACACACATAGACACACACACACACCAAGACAGACAGCATCACGGATTTCAAATGTTTACTAGTTTGTTTTAGTTTCAGTTGTGTTGTGAGAGTCTTTCAAGTGTTATCAGGAAGTGCTTCTTTGCTGAAGTGGTTTGGGGCAACCACGCCATCTCTGCTCTTTAGCCTTGAACTCAAAAAAACAAAACGGATCCAACTACGTAGCTTCAACAAGGCAGAAGTCCAACAACGGACCTGAATACGGTTTTTATGGAAACTACTGTTATAACCTTTGAAATCATCTGACATTTTATGTCATGCTGCTACTCGGTTCTCAGTTGAGTAAATACCCTCTCCGACTACAAAAGGCACTGTGAAAAGAAAGGCTTATGTTTGACCTCTTCAAACCAAACATACCTCCACTACGGAGCAATCTATTCTCTACCAATTGTTGTACAAATAAAAGGATCTTGCTTGAAAAGATTTGAAAAACAAAAAAAGACAAAGTTCATTATCGGCACGGTTTCTGCCCCGGTTTAACTTCTCTTAACACACAGTAACATCGTGTTAATCCCAAACAACCTAGTACATCTCTTTAACCTCTCATAAGCCTTAAATGAATGATAGTGACTCGTACTGAATGCTAATAACCATGTTAAACACACAATGGCTGGACGTAAATAGGAAACTAAAAATAAATCGTCACAATCCGCTCTCATGTAACCGGGCAGCCAAACATGCTTGGGCCGCGGACTCATCGCTGTGACCGATAAAAAAATGCTTTAACTTTAAGCCATACACGTTTGGGGACTCGTGCTAACTGACTGCCTTCAAAATTAAAAGATCTTTTTTTCTTAAAAACAGGAACTAAATGAGAAAGTTGGCACCGAACTAGGTTTCTACACGGGAATAATGATGTGCAGAAGAAAAACCTGGAACCTCAGTCAGGTTGGCCGTGTTTGATGAACAGCACTGAGTTAAAAGGTTTTTTTTTTCTCCAAATCCTTGACACACACCCCTGCTGAATTCAGGAGTGGCCCGGTCCTGATGAATGGAGTGAATGAATGAATCCTAAAATAATAGCAAGCAACAGAACAGTTCTTCAGATAGGACGTGATTTTTTTTAAATCTTAGAAGAGCTCCTAATATAGCATGAAGGGAAAAATATAAACAGCTAACTAGTTTAAATGTTATGAGAAAAAACAGCCAATATTAAATATACAGAAAGAACTGACACAGTCTCACCTCACTGTAGATGGCCTCCATTGAGGTTACAGTTGGGGGCTCTTATTATTTGTACAAGCACCTGACGTCGATAAAGAAGAGACGAGAAGAAGACGGCTCACACACACTCACACTCACACACAACAGAACAGAACACCTGAGAAAAATGACCAGAAGGGGGCAGCACAGCACCCCAAAACACAAGTTGAGCGGACAGGGGGAGGGAAAAACAAAACAAAACAAAAAAAAAAACAGAAGAAAAGGAGATTATGACAATTTCTTGTTTGAAGTTCAGTATACGGCGGGTTGCTGTGGTCATGCAGGACATCCCAGCACCGCAAGCAAGAACCAGGTGAAGGGGTGGGGATCAGTAAGGACCGAGCACCGCTTGTCTCGCAAAGCCGGACCTGGCTTAGATGTGTGGCTTTAGACATTTTCTGTGTCAGGTGGAGCTGGGATCATTTCTGTGTTGCACTGGGCTGGACTGAGATACCACAGTTCTGTTTTGTTTTGGGGGGGTTTTGTGCTGGCCCTCCGTGGGTTTGTGATTCCACTGTGGATGCTGCTGGTTTATGGTAGGTCTGGGATGGTCTCTTAATGGCCATCGTGTGGCGTCAACATTTCCTCTGCTCTTCGGTGCAACTCCAAAGCTGTGACTGTGGAGATGTCTTTGGGGAGCTCAGATTTCCTCCGCATCAGCGGGCGTTCTCTGCGCTGGTCTTTTTGGATCTAGACACAGACACAAAGAGGGATCAATAAAATCAGAACTAATGCATTTACAGCCCCACTTCATGAACCTAAGCTTCTGCACAGAGGCCCGTTTTACAGGTCGAACAAGATATTAATTCTTGCAATTTGCTTTCCTTTCAAACCCTTTTCTCACTTACATGACAAAACTAAAAGTCTTTAGCTGATAAGCGATACAATTCAAAACTGTATAATAAAGAAAAATGTGATAGTGCTCTGTACTATCACAAGTCTCTGGCAATATTGTCTTTTAACACTCTTTGTTCATCTCGTCTCTGTTGTTTGGGTTTGGAAGGCAGACAGGATGCTCAAGTGATTTATGTAATCTGTCTCCGTTTCAGCAGCTGGAATAACCATCTTTGCTCAGGAATTACTTGTGGGGCCAAACAGCTGAGTCATAAAAGTTCATTTGTGATTCTGAAGAAATATTTCTTAAACCAACAACCTGCAAATTCACTGTATGTGTGCATTTTATGACCACTGTTTCAAAACAATGCAAAGATGCTGTCTGCAACAGTCCTACACCCACATACTTTACACAAACAGGAGTGTGCAGACAGTTTAGAGGTTCTGTGCTGCTCGGTCGAGAGCATTCCACATTTTAGCATTTGACAGATATTAACAAAAAAACAAAGTGATGACAGGACGCATTAGGAGCTGCATCGATCGCGCAGAATTGGAACATCCGCATTCGTCTTTGTGCTTCTGAAAAGCTGCTGGTGGCAGCGACAGTTGCACAGTAACCACTACAAAGTCCCCTGATAGTGCTGCTGTTTTCACACGCGCCACACAGATATTTATGGGCCTGAACGTGGTTTTTATTTACAGCACAGCTATCGCTAAAACAGCACAGACACACCAAACTGGACGATTTAGGCAAAGTGACTGGCACACGGCATGAGAAAAATGTCGCTAAGCCTGAGCTGCACAGTTCACAATTTTAAATGTCCTAAAATTGCTTTTGTATTTATGTCAACTAATGAGAGAGGCTCCAGCGCATCCTGCAAAATGAGCTGTGATTAGTGGAATTCATTTGCGGTATTATTATTAGCTTTTTTCACATCACACATTTTCTTCATCATTAACATTTCTTGTGGTTTTCTGCTGCTTTGAAGCAAACTGAAAGAAAAAAAACTGGACTGCTGGACTGTGGCTGTGTGGTTCCACTTAACATAACCACATTTATTTGTTTTCAAACAAAAATAAACCTCCATTCCTGGCGCCAAAGTCAGTATCAATAAATAAATTAAAGTGTCCAAATTTCTGCTTTTTATGACCACGTATGATTTCATTAAGACTTACTCGACTGCTCTAACATCTGAAATGTAAACAGGTGTCATATTAAAGCGATATTCATCAAAGCTTGTGCACATTTCAGTGTGAACGTGTGGTACCCCTCAGATACAGGCATGCATATTAAATGTTACACACACTGACCTGTGTGGCTTCCTCAACTACTGCTTTCTTTAGCATGTTGACATCGTCTAGCAGTGGCCCGTCTGTCTCCATGTCCATCGGACTCCCTGATCCTATTGAGTCCACATACACGACAAACTGCAGCACAGGAAGAGAAAGAAAAGTTAACCACAAAGAATCGCATTATCCAATATACAAGTTTGTGAGAGGTGCTAGCTTTAAGCAGAACTTTTCTCAATGACTTTAATCCTCAGCTTTTGGATTTCTCCACAATCCATCCTGTAACTTTCCATCTGTTGCTTCCACACATACACAAAAGAAAAAAGGAAGAGAAGAAAAACTAGAAACTCTTTTTCCTTTTTTCTCAGTTGGAGTGTTTGTCAAAACACCAACTGATGTTCATCACCAAAACATCAAACCCTGCTTGATTCGCACTGAGACACCCTGCAAACCACTGAGAGGTTTGCAGTACTGTCAGAATTGCTAGGTTACTATTTATTTGCTCACCTGTGGGTTTGCCTTTGCTAGATTCTCAATCTTCACCCATGCTTCTTCTCTCTCTTTCCATTTGGCTTTCTCTCTGACACACAAACACACACAGAGTCATCATAAGAGACTTCTTCAAACCAGAGAAGATTTGCTGAAAGATAAACTCACGTTAAAAAAGTTATGTACCCAAACTCTTTCAAGTTAAGAGATTGTGGTTTTAGTTTGTATCTACTTAGTCATCTTTTCCACTTCTAATGATGTTTAAACAATGTTTTCCATGACGTTTCTAACACTGTAATGAGAACAAGGAAACTGTAGCTTGCGCTGTATGTGTGATGTCTCCCTGCATTACTTACTTGCTTTTTTCTGCCCTGAACTGCTGGGTGCAGTCATCAAACAGTTTCTGGTTCATCTCCATAAAGAGCTTCAGAGCATTGTAAATCAACCCATGAATCGTCCTACAGACACAAAAAGGTTACCACAGGTCACTTGCTTTGCTTACGCACTATCCTCATAAACTTCATCATAAAGATAAACAGATAAATGGAGGGGGTGGGTGGGGGGAGCCTCACTTGTTCCAGTGGGTTTTGGAATTGCGGTAAAGGGCCGGGAACATGATGGGGAGGATCTTGGCAGCGTTGTCGCTGATCAGGCTCATGATATACTCATTATTCCAGTAGTACAGCGCTCGCTCTGCTACCTGACAACACAGTTTTGCACAGGGTTACGTGCGCACACAGACAAACAGAATGCACACTGTACGATTAACTAAAACACGCATCAAAATAAACAGGGATGTGGTTCAGACCTGAAAGTGCGGGCTTGACACACATTTGGCCAGCTGTCTGAAGAGGGGTTCCATGACTTTGACGAACTCCGAAGGCTCAATGACATCCAGTATCTCCTCCAGTTCGTTGAGGAACATAACTTCTTTTGGACTGTGGGTCTTTGGCCAATACTTTAACAATGCCATTACCGTCTACGCACACAGACACACAGGCAGGATACCAGGCTTATTAAAGAGGAAGCAGGAATGTTTGGACAGCCGATTTTGGTCAGCTATTAATCTGCTGATGGGGGATTACATGAGCTTACATTACAAAAACTATCAGTAGAAGCAGAAACAGTAGTCAACATATTCATAAAGTAGTTTAGTTGATCTCAGGGCCTTAATGCAAGCACACAAAATCCAAAACACCTTCCAGCAAGTTTGTGAGGACTTGTGAGCGTGTTTATGTTTGCTCCGACCTTACCCACCATAAAACAAACAGAGAATACTGTCTTGAGGAGTTTGAATGACGTATGTCAGAAAAGAGCTTGAAGGTCAATCGATAATAAAAAAAAAAAAATGCCAAAAAATCAATATCAAAATAAATAAATCTTACCGGTTCTGTAAGGGTGCTGTCCTTCTCTAAGAACTGTACCACACAGTAGGCCAGCTGGGAAATAAAAGGGAAAAAGAGGAAACGGCATTTGTTTTCATTTTGACAAAATCAGAAGTATCATAAATATTATTGGGAGAGAGATTGCACTCAAACTACAGAATCTACACAATAAAGTAACATCAAAGATGGCGGCTGTCCTAAACGTTCTAATCAGGCAAAAAAATGTTGCTGCATTGGCACATGAGCACAGTGTACGCTATTTTTAAACATTAGTTAGGGGTAAAAGGACCAGATTGTTAAGTTGAAATGTGCATTTTTATCGGGTGAACATTGAGAGGTAAAGTTATGACTAACTCCACATTTTTTATCATTGGATACATGCTTCACTGACAAAATAACTGCTTTGAGGCATTACCTGCATGTCTGCCAAGTGAAAAGACTTTGCTCGAGACATACTTTTGTTACAGCGTTTTGCTTAGCAGAGGAAGGCAGAGGAAAACATAAGAAAATTCCTACCTGTGGGTGATACACACTAAGGGACTTGACTTTGTGCAAAGGCAGGAGGACTTTCAGCAGGAATATCTTGTGCTCTTCTTTCAAAGGTAATGCAAATCCATTGATTATGCTGCGAGGAAGATTGTTATTAGAGAAGAAATTACTCTAGTTTACAATAATTCTGCATCTAAATATTAATTTAAAAAAAATACAGTACTGTGTAAAAGTCTTGAGCCACCACTAATGCTCTTATACATTTCTTCCAAGGAGTCAGCCTGTCATTTTTGAAATGGTCTTGAACAATAGTTCTGCAGGATTTCTGAAGCTCTTTCAAAGACTTTCTTTGGACACTGGCTGTTCTTTCACTCATTTTCAGTCCTTGTACTTGAACATTATCAGAGAAAAAATTTTTCAGCACAGACCTACGAGCACAAAATAATCTCTCAACTCATGGGATGAACCAGTAATATGTCCATACATAGCAACTTTGCAAATACCATGTGGCCTTTCAGGTGTTTACTGAAGCCTCATTAGAAATGTTCTAATGAAAATGACAAATCACACAAGGACTGGACTGAAATCAGTGGCAACAAGTCTTAAGGAGTGATGGCGTCAAAATCTGTATCCTCCACAATACAACTCCATCTGGAAAGCATCTGATTGCCAACAGCTTCATTTTTCAATTGCATCCAGAGAAGTGCTTTGAATGTCCTTCAAGAAGCCCGGAGAACCATTTCTGAAGACTACTTAAAGAGATCACAAGAAAGCTCAGGCTGTGTTGAAGGATAAAGGAGGCGTTACTAAATATTGACTCTTAAACTTACTAAAACTGTGCAAACTCACTTTTTGCCTCATATACTCTATTTCCATTTAAATTTGCAAATGGTATAAATCACTGCACCCTTTAGCCATTATCCTAGCAAACTACAAAGAAAAAAAGAGGTAGCTCAACACTTTTGCACATACTGTGTGTGTACGTACACACATATACTTATATACACACATAGGGGTGTACATAAGTGGTCTGCAGGTGCACTTTCGCTATCAAAATAAAAGAAGCGCACCAGATCAGAAGTTGCAACGCACGTTTGCGTACATAAGATTTTCTGGAGGAGGACAGCCTTTTTTTTTAAAACTCTTAAAGATGTCGTAGAAGCTCCTTTAAGCAATTACTTTGGTGTTCCTCCACCTCCAAAGAAATGTCAGAGGGAGTCCGCAAAAGAAACACGTATTCTCGTAAAGAAGAAGAAGCGCGTATTCTCGGAAAAGTGGTTGGAGGAGGTGAACTGGCTTCAAACAAATGATGAACACACAGAGATGTGGTGCAGAATATGCCATGAAAATCCCACTCTAGTGGACCAAAACAGTGCCTTTTATATGTATGCAAACGCACGATGCAACTTCATATCTGGTGCGCATCTTTTATTTTGATAGCGAATGCGCACCTGCGGACCACTTGTGTACGTGTATGTATGTACCACTTGTGTGTGTACACACACACACACACACACACACACACACACACACACACATAAAAAACAAACCTATATTTTGAGCCCTATACTGTGAACAGCAGCTGCTTTAACAAATCTAAAAGTATCTTACCTGCCTAGTATTTCCAGTAGTTCTGCAATTCCATTATGATGCTCAGTCTCATAAATGAACCTGAAAAAGGGCAAACACACACAAGTTAGCAATAATGTTGCTTTAAAAAAAACAAAAAAAAAAAACAAAAACAAGAACAAGAACAAACCATAAACAAAACAAGCACCATTAATGTAGCTATGGAAGACACACACTCACCTATAAAATATGTTATTAATCTGTTTTCTAATGTATGCTCGAAGGCCCAGGAACTTCCCATAGATGCGATGGAGAGTGGTCTTTAAAAAATCTCTTTCTCTGGGGTCTTCACTGTCAAAAAGTTCTAAGAGCTGAAGAAACACACACACAAAAAAAGGTTACTGGGACAATAAAATTAAACGTAACCGAGTACTACATACAATGCTCTTAAATGGGCATGTTACGGTTTTTATTCTTTCGTCACATTGATACTATTACAGAAATGCAGAAATGCATGCTCATACTAAACATGGCTAAAGCTTCAAACAATGATGTCAGTGTATGCGCAACTAATCTGAAAAAGCCAAAACTTCAGGCCTTAGGCTGCTTTAGTCACTAAACTTCAGACAAACATTGGCCTCAAATGACGTGTAGGAGAGCAGATATCCTCAATATGTTCTTTCCAGGCATCTGTGCGCACAGTCAAAGCTGTACACGCAGATGTCTCACCCACATGCACAAAGGCAGAGCAGCTAAAACAGCTTGTTTTAGACAGTGCACGAACAGAGGGGCTGGACCAAGCACCGATATACGATAAACAAGGATTATTTTGAACTATCAATCATGCAAAGCTTGTCTAGTTAAGAATAAAAATATTAAGGTGGAAATGAGCATCATAGCTCCTCTTTACAGAGAAAGAAGCTGTGCTCTAGCAACATGCTCACCTGCAATACAAACCTCTGGTCAATATACTTTTTGGCTATGTTTGGTTGAAAGTCTGGTGACTCTAAGAACCGCAGGAAGAACTCGTAGACGAGCTGTGGAAGAGGGGCAAAGACTTTAAAACAACAAAAATAGGTGAATAGGCTCTTTCTAACTAAACCATGTATGTGGGTGTGATGCACGTACCTGTAGATGCGGCCACGCAGCTTCTAGAGTGGGTTCATCTTCCTCTGGGTCAAACTCTGCACCGGTGGGGTTGGATGACGGCGGCAATGCCCTAAACATATTCACAGCAAACTGGGAAACAAAAACAAGAGGACAGACAGTCGGACATGCCAGATAAATATAAACTTGAAAAAGACATTTCCCCAACAGAAATCCAAACTACTCAAGGTAGCGGTGGCCTCTGCCCTTTTTATTTGCATAAAAACACAATATTTAAAAGATCACCATTTCTTTGTTTACGTAGGCTGCCAGTAACCTGTAGTAACAAATAGATCAAATCCATTGGACCATGTACTGTCCAAACTGCCTTTAAAAGACAAGTAAAATATTTCTATCAGCACAGACGTGTTTGAATGTTGCAAAATCCACTTTTTGCCATTTTTTAAACATTGTCTGGATCCACAAATTATGAGACGACTCTCCTCCTTCCTTTTCCTTCTTGAGCCCTTCGAGTTTACAACCAACTGAGACGTCAAAACCTGATAAGCACTGCCCCCGGCTGTGAAGGAGACCCGCCTTATTAAATTCCGAATGAGCAGCTGCTGTGGCTAATGTTACCTTAAGGTTTGAGTGTACTCCTACGAGCCACAGTTATGTCAAAATTGGAATGCTGTAATGTAATGAAAAGCAGATATTATGAAAAGCAATAAACAAGAACAGAGTGCAGGTTACTGTGTTTCATGTTGCTTTTTAATCAGCCTTTAGATTCGTTTGCTTCTCTCTGTTCTCGTATCTTCCTCTTTTTAACATTTCATACATTTGACTACGATGAATCTGTGTATCTGTGGACTGACTGTGAAATGTATCCATTTTTTCATGCTACATCCGCAGCACATATTAGGTATACTAGGCAAGTGAGCGTTGATTTGGGGATTGGTGTATATTCGTTTCTTCAGATTAAGAGCAAAAAATGTGCAGTATGGATTAGTTAATATCTGCAAAATACAGCAGACTCTGTAAGGGGCAAAGACGTTAAAACGTTATGGAAAGAAAGACCTGTGAAGTATTTTGAGATTACATTTTAAATACACATTGTGCAAACATATCAGACTTAAACTGTTTTTTAACAAGTCCAGTGTAATATATCAACTTTGAGGTATTGTTTGTATTAAAGAATTAATAAAAAGGTGGTAGGTGACTGGATATCAACAGTCTCTTGCGCTAGTTGTCCACACTGGCCTATTTCTGTGACTGTACAGACCTCAGACTGTGAAGAATCTATTTTGCCTGTGAGATGGCGCATTCAGAACTCCTTTGGGATTCCAGTCGATCAGAGGTCAAAGCACTCTCATTCACCATCAGGTTATTATTCCGAGCAGAAATCACTCCTTACTTTCAACAAATAGATCAGGACAACGAAACCACTGTTACAGTGCCATGTAGTGCAAATAATGCCTGTTTAAATAATGATGAACACTGAGATGTCAAAAATGCTCTGAAATACAGAAACCTTACGGAAGTAAATAATGTGCGAAGTTTTAGCATAAGAATACACAGAATACACTTTATTACCATAAAGGAAAATGTCGTGTCACACTTTACTTTGATCATAAAAGCCATCAGTGGACTTCAAAGAGCCCTTGTCTTTAAGGGGGTACGGGGACAGGCGCTGCCAGGAGTAAGAGTATATTTTTATGCTGATTTGACAGCTCAGTTGCATTTTCTGCCGCATTGATCAAATAAAGCCCAGGCGAAGGAGGACGGGGGGAAATTTGCACCTTGATCATCTGCAGTTTACCATGTGGCATTGAGGCCGGCCTTTGATTAACATCAAAGGCTTTGTAATTTGGCTTGGAAAAGCAAATTTGGCACCAGGAACACATTGAGACCACGACCTAAGAGGAACACCTCTCCAACACAGGAGCTCCAACACAGCTGCACTGGCAACACCCTGATTAAACGAGCAGTTTTCAGACCTACACCATTGAGGGGTACAAACAATTTAGGGTGTGCAATACACGAACAATCTTTAGACAAATTCAAACAAGAGACATGCTGGAGAAAACAAACAGATCACCTGGGTGCATACGAATTATTTAAATGATCTTAAAAGATTTGTGGCAAAAAAAACTACCAAAATAAAAACTAAAATGGGTGAAGTGAAAACCATCTTTCACTGTCAAGAAACCAAATACATTCTCATCTTAGCTGAAAGTTATAACCTTAGTCCCGCCACGCATTTTCCTCTTATTTTCGTTTGCTATGTGCATTTGTTTACCAATGAAAGTGTTGATCATGGGGTCCTCAGCTTTTATATGATATATCTGAATATCATAGTGAAAACCACAAAATGTTCGTTCCATGCTGCGAAAATGAAACTGAAGAAAACAAATCAGCTTCATCACAAACATGAAAAAGAAAGAAAAGGGAATCTACCGGGTGAGATGGCTCTTCGAGGCCATGTGGCTTCCACTGAGCCTTTTTTCACAATTACAACTTACACAATTTTACAGTAAGAGAAGTGACACGTGACATCTCGCTAACACGAAATAAAGCAATTATAAAGGAACAATGCAGAGTTTGTGTAAGTGAATATTTTTAAACCTAAACTACTAAACCATCCCCCAAACCATATTACACATTGCATATTCTATGGAATAAAAAGCTTTATGAGAAATATCATCAGCTATAGAACCACAGCACTAGTACATCACAGGACATTACAGATTTTAATGTTCTATTTTAAATCATTTAAAGCTTTCATTTATGGAAACACTGGTGGCAGAGTTTCCTCACACTTAAACTTGACTTGGGTGGGAGTCCCATGTATCTTGGCAACATACTTTGCATTTTATTTAAATTTTTTCCTCCATCTCAGACAATGATGTGACCTATTTACAACTGGAAAATTCCCTTACTCTTATTTTGAAAGTTAAGTTGACATAAGATGTAGCCTTTCGAGACAAAGTCCACACATACTTTTGCAATATGAGTAACCAAATTGCTTTTTATGCAAGGCTTTACTTTTTTCCAGGAGTTGAGTGATACAAAGTACAAAGATGGCTAACTAAGTTTAGTTAAGTATGTTCACTTATACTCTCTACTTATTAAACATTTGCCAGGTCAAAATAAAATAATAAAATAAAAACAACTGGTCCAAGCTTCTCATTTCCACTGTTTACTGTAATACTGACCATGTGAACCACTTCTGGGTAGATCGGTTCGGTGATGACATTCCTGTTGTGGGTGATGTACTCCACCATCTCGCTCAGCGCGGCTCGTTTCACCTCCTTCCATTTCAGGTCACTCAGTGGGTCTGAGACGAAATCGAAGAGAACGCAGCACTGACGCAACTTCTGGATAAACAGCTTCTCCTGCTCTGCAGGGGGAACATCTGTGAAACACGGAGAGAAGAAAGGCTGGAATTAAATTCAAATTCCCTTCACAAAGCCAAATGTCAATGATTTTTAACATTAGACAGAGCAGCAATGATACTGACAGGCTGACTTACTTTTAAAAGTTTTGCTAAGCAATCTCTTCATTTTACAACCATATTTTATTTTGCTGTGAGCCATCACAAAGGACTTATAATGTTATAGACTGCAAGGCATGTCTCTGAATAACTTTAGGTTTACTGAGCTAGTTCTGTGCTTGTTTGAGACAGAACGATTGCAGCTTTTGTGTGTGCGTTTTCATTTATTTGACAGTTCAGGAAATGCTGGATTTCCTACTGAAAACTCTTTAATAAAAACACCAGATACACATATTTTGTGCTTCTCCAGAGGAAAGAACGTTTCGACTTGCTGGCTTTATTCTGGGCATGACTGCGTTGTTTTTACAGACGTCACTGGAACTGTGAATTTGTGCACAGCAGCTCAGCTGTTAGCTTGGAGATAAGCATTTTGGTTGATAAAGCAGAATATATCCGGGTGGCACGTCACATGAAGATAATGAAGTTACCAGTGCTCCATGCATCAACTGTGCACAGCAGCTCTCTCTGTGCTGCCAGTGTACCCAGTGATGAAAGCCTGCTGACAGCCAAATAACAAATCACAGCTGCTTAAAGCAATAACCAATCACAGAGTAGAGCAGCCCTCCAGTTGACGTATCCGTGCGCCAACTGTTGTGAAATCCTTTTGGTAAAAAATGAAAACTGTTCATCCAAATGATTTCAAACTCAACTTTGCACACACATACACACGTTCCTCTAGTTATTAAAGCAAAAAGCAACCAATTCCACTTAGTGAGGTAATGACTGCTATGTTATCACCACATCAATGATGCAAAAGATCTAAATCACCCTCTGGGAATGTGGGGCCACACCTACCTGTGTATTATTATTAGCTTGCAATTAAAAAAAAAAAAAAAAAAAAACATCGCATGCTTTTGCAGCCAATGAATTTTGCACAATGAGCCAACCTCCAATCAGTGTCCGTTTAAATGATTTATAACCACTTGACAGCTTCCTCAAAGATATGAACGATTAGAGAAAAGTATGAAAACATTTTTTGTCTGCAATTAAGTAATTAAGTGACAATAACAAAGCTTCTAAACAGAATTATTATATATTAAAATAGATCATAATTTCAATCAACTTTCTGGACTGCTCAGAGGGAACTTGAACAGAGCTTGAAGGGTTTGCACACTCCATACATAATAAGGTGTACAACAGTGCAAGGTATGAAAGTACGGACGTTTTTATAAACAAGACCTACTCTAAATCTACAAGTAACCATTTTAGCAATTTTAGAAATAGCTATAATGTGCGCTCTCTCCCTTTATCAGCACTCAGGAAGAAGAGCTCTGAATAAAGTGCAACTTACTTTCACCTTTTTTTGACAAAAGTAGAAAGGACGCCATTACTACAAGCAGCCTATATAGCACCAAATAACCGCAGCATTATGCACTCGACTGTGATGGGGCCTTCACTAGGACACAGCTATTTCCCTTTTCTTTACAATGATCAAAACTGTCAGTAGCAGCCTATAATAAATGACACGAGTCACAGAGAGGAAGCTTCACCTCTGAATTAGCCTGAGCTGATCCGATTCCCAAGCTCCAGAAAATACCATGAAACCAAGAGAAGTGGATTGGTGCCCATTCATTTTCATCCAACACGGGGATTAGTGTCTTAAAACAGAATGTCACCTTATAAAACCTACCTATGGGGCAGCATTAATCTCTTCATCACAGTCTGTGATTCTTGAGTCTTTCTCTTCACCCCATTAACAATCTGCATGTGTACCCTACATCACCATGGTGACTGCAGGCAGAGACAGGACTTTGGACCAGGGGGTGACCACTGCTAATCAGAGACGCATGTCTGCTGCTTCTACACTGGAATCAAGAGACCGCTGAATTGCTGATCACATCAGCTATGGCTGAAGAAAGTGTCAGCAAAGGCATCATGCAAAACATGAATCATGGAGTAAAGTCAGTCAGTCAGCACTCCCTGCTACACTCAGTAATCTTACAGATACATTTATAAACGTGGCTTTCTTGAACACTTTGGAATAAAGAGTTAAAACAGCATGGTAATCTGTGATTATATATCTACAGTATTTTCTCTGCAGACCCTGCTTTGCATAAGTTGATACCAGACAAAATGTTAACAGCTGGCACCAATAAAATAGGTCAATTCTAAAAGATTCAGTAATGGAGGCAATGCTCACAGACTAGAACCTCAAATTGTGACTGACAGCACACCTCCACATTAGTCACAGAGGAAACGTTAGCATTTAAAACAGCATGAAACAAAGCTGTCTGAGGGCTACCTGTAAATCCTATAAGTTCTTTTAGGTAGACTACTCTTTTGGTTTATTGAACCAATAATGTATTTGCTTTATAATTTCCCAACACTGTTACAGTGTCAAAGCTTTGTGGTGAATCTTCCTTACTTCACTGTTGCTAACTTTCTTATCTAATGGCTCTTTGTTGGCTCTTTGTTGGCTCTTGTTTTACGTTTGTCTGTTTTTATACAAACAGTTATACATGCCATAAGATATTTTGAAAAAACTGGAAGATTTTTGCATTTATATTTAGAAGACTAACTGCCATATTCAAACTAATATCCGCAAACAGGATCTAATTGAGCACAGTAAAAGGTCAAACATCAGCCAAGCTCTCGAGCTTTTGCCACAACATCCGTGGAGAACACTAAAGGTGATCCATTTTGTATTTCTGGAACAAGTTGACATAAGAGTGTCTTCCTTTCCAATGAGGTGCACTAACTGTGAAAGTAAAACTCACGACCACTTTTTGTGTTCATGACTAAAATTCAGCTTGCTTCTGCTTAAGTGCGTACAGTGTGTTTAAAAAAATATATATATTAAGCCTTGTTTGGACAGTGAGCACAAATACTTGTCAAAATGATGAACAATCCTCTCTAAATGCATGCAAGTTAATAAAAATATTTATAAGTGTTAAGTTAATATAGTAGCATCTGTCTTACTAGGAAGTCTCAAAATTTTACCCTTAACTCTTTAACGCTTGAAATCCTACAAGGAGTAACCCTTTAAGGTCTTTTCTGAATTGAGCTGCTTATAGAACAAAATGACTGGGTGTGCAGATTTGTGAGGGTGGTCTCTGCTTATTCAGCTACCCTTTGAAAAACCAAGAAACCATCATAATGGTCATCAAACAACATCTTTACTGATAAACACTGAGGTGTCAAAATTTGTCATTAAGAGTAGAGGGGAGGTGGTCAAATGTGGTGTTTATAGCGAAAAGAGTAAGATGAATACAGAAAAACAGTTGCCGAGTTATTTGAGGCTTAGTACACCTGCATCAAGTTTTGTTCCTATTACTGTTACAGGCCGACTCACGAGCACCTCGACTCATCAGCCTCTGAGTGCTGAGAGGTCTACCAGCTCCTGTTACACAACAGCACTAGGGTTTCTGAACAGACCTAAAATATTAAGAGACCTGCTGTGCAACTGCAGACTTCACACACAAGCGTCTCTGCATGGATCAGTGACTAACCTTTACTCATCTAAAAGCTCCAGCATGCATACAGGAAACCAGCCACGAACACAAATTGCTTCTAAGCACAACTCTTGACTCAGACGTTCTGTACTACGGAATATGAAAATAACTGATTAATAAAGTGCCCCTAATGGCAAATGTGGTGCGCTTACCATCTGTTACTTCAGACACAGGATATCCGAAGGAGGGACCGGTGGCTTTCTGCCATAACTTGCTGTAATTATCACTATGCATATAAATGTCACGAGACCATGTTAACAGCCACATAAGCAACACCGTGATACTGACATCACTGTGACAGCAGCAAGCATATGAAATAATTGGCTGCATGTTAAACACACACTGCCACTTCATCTAGAGACAGCTTCCAGCTTCCTTAAGTTTGTCTGAATCAACGGCAACTCAAAAAGAACACTGGAGCTACAACAACATCAAACAACCTTTCCACTTATGTTAGTCACATTGCACCAATACAATACAGACATATACAAACTAAAAACAAGCTTTAACCTCACTTCCTATGACATCAATAGTGTTGATGGGGGAGGGGAGACTCAAAACTAACAATCTTACACCCCCCCCCCCCCCCCCCCCCTCTCTAAACTAAAGCTAAGCTTTGCAATGTCTTGGCAGAACCCTTCCTCGCTGACATACAGACACAATCACCTCCTTTCTCTTTCAAAAACCCTCGTGCAAACAACACTAAAAAAACTCTTAAACTCGCCTCCACAAAAGTAATGATACATATAATATCAAGCTTTTTTTTTCTTCTTCTTTTTTAAATCACCAGCTGTGGCTGCTTAACACTCAAGCCCACCTCCTCTTTAAACAGACCAGTACACAGCAGCAGATTTCCTATTCTCACCTCTAAAATGCATGAGGGCCACAGGCTGGAAAGGCCCATTGGCGCTCGGTCCATCCAGAACCATCCCGCCGGCAGCTCTAGTACATGCCAACATCAGTGAGCTGAGGCAGGAAACAGGAGAGAAGAGGGTAGCCCAGGCTAAGGCGAGGAGCCAGCCTCCATTTTAGCACGAACGCTGAGCAGAAAATGAAGCTCCCCTGCTGCTGGAGGGAACCAGCTAGTTAGTGATGTCATCCCACACAGAAGCAACCTGGTTGGTTAGCTGCAATCACATGGGCGGGCTGTCAGAATAAATAAACATGAGGAAAGAGACTGGCTGTTGGAGTGGGGAGAAAAGGGGTGGGCCAGTTACTGTGATTGGGCCATAAGAACCTACATCTGTCAAGGAGTTTTTAAAGCACAAACAACTCGCCTGAATTCCATTTAACCGGTTCTGAAATAACCACAAATGGAATAATAATACCGTGGAATACAAATAACTGTACAACATGTAGGTTGCTTGTAAGAAGCAGAGGACAAAGGAAACAATTTATTTCTCTTTTAGTCTTTAACTCCCAACAACACCCACATGGAAAAGAAATAAGAAAAACTTATAAAAGACTTGCATCAGCTTTAGCTTGCTTCATATAGTGAATCATGTAAGGCTTATATGATTTACTCATGAAAGTGGCCACTTTCTCATTACTTTCACATATTGTTTTAGGAAGTATCCAAAACATACAAGTTTCATGTATATAATTTTTCAAGGGATCTTATATCTGTTTTCACTCTTGTAAGCTTTTCATACAAGTTTCACACAAGACAAATACAAACTTTAGAAGATCTATATATATATTTTCCATATTGGCAAACCTAAATAAAACAACAAAATACAACAAGGTGTTCAGTGCTTAATGTCACCTTACACTGGTCATCAACTAGTGAACCTTTTTTTAATGTCTGCTGCCATTTCCAGCATGCGTGCCAACTTTGTGAGCGTGTGTCTGTGTTTGCATGACAGATGGCTCTTCGGCAGCACGGCCTGAGCCCAGGTGTATGTGACAAGAGAAACAGGAAGGCAGGAAGTCTCAATGTGAGCAACACAGGATGTGCATATGCAGAAAGCCACATTTTGAATCAGCAGCACTGGGGAACAAAAGCCTGCACTGTAAACCTTTGCGGGCACGTCGGTGACACAGACAATTAAAAGCAACAAATCCATACTCCCAGTCACTGGCGTAGCACTCCCAAATATAGTAACCACTGCACCCTTAGAATACAATAGGGCTCTGTAAAACTCTGCACACAGACACACACAATCAGAACATACACCGACATATTTTATTTTTTGGTGCATGCCGTATGTGTCATCATACTGAAAGTACAGTAAGCACATACAGACAAGGTGTCGAAACAGTGATTCAGCTAAAGTCATAAGCATTCCTATGCACGAAGAATAACGACGCAAATACAGTGTAGATGGGTGTGAATTAAACAGATTTGGACTACAGTGACATATAATCCAATAATATTTGCTGCATAAGAAAGCCACCGAGGAGAAAAGACTGTACAAAAAGACTTTGCTTACCCCATTAGAATGAACATTTCATAACCGTAGCTGTGTGACAACCCACAAACATTTCTATTAAAATGTGTGTATGGAATACTAGCCTTCGCATTTACTTCTCTTTTGTGAAGGACAAAAAGCGACATTATTTTTTTTGCACTATGATTGCTGTCATTTCAGTGATTGGCAGCGTTAGCTAAGATTACATAAAACTGGCCGAGCAACTACAGCAAGGCAACAGGGTTGTTTTTCCTATGCAGTTTCTGCATAATATGCAAAGAAGGAAGACATTCATATACTCTTGACTGCTTAAAAGTAATTAGGGGAATCAATATTTCTGAATAATATTGTCCAGCAGATGTAACTGTATACAGAGGTTTGGTTAAGCTCAGGGCGATCGTGGCTCGATCGAGTTGGGAGCTTGCCTTGTAATCGGAAGGTTGCCTGTTCGAGCCCCGGCTTGGACAGTCTCGGTCGTTGTGTCCTTGGGCGAGACACTTCACCCGTTGCCTACTGGTGGTGGTCAGAGAGCCCGGTGGCACCAGTGTCGGGAGCCTCGCCTCTGTCAGTGCGCCCCAGGGTGGCTGTGGCTACAATGTAGCTTGCCATCAAGCTACATTGTGTGAATGTGTGTGTGAATGGGTGGATGACTGGATGTGTAAAGCGCTAGTAAGTAAAGCGTTATACAAATAGAGGCCATTTATCATTTAAGCTCAAAAAAGAAAAATAGAACACGCAAAACTGTTTTGGAAGTTTCACACTTTAAAAAAAAAACACTGTTTTAGGCTAATGTAATGTTTGTGCAAAATGCATTTTGTGTGGTATTTCATAAAGCACATAATGGTGTCACGGTTCCTCCCTGTGGGTTTGTATTTCTCCGCTGGAGGTGCAGGAGGTTTGGTGTGGTTCGAGTCAGGCTGCTGTTTGTTCTTGCACGCTTCTTGTATTGCCACTGTTGCTCCTGCTACACAACCTTGAGCTTGTATACGTGTTTGTCTGCAGGTTAGAGAATGTAAAGAGTCTTACACTAAAGTCAACTGTACAAAATGGGAACAACTACACCCCTAATGGATGTAATACTTAACATCTAGTGTAGTTGGTCCTAATATATACGATAATGGAGCACTTCATCAGGAGGAACTAATCTGGGCATATAAAGGGCTCTTTCTTGCCATTTTGTACCTTAGGCATAGTGCATCCCATCTGTAGATCTGCTGTTCTGACCATGAGAAAATACTGGATTACTCATTACAAATGCTACTTTGGCACATGCATTCACCAAAGTCGAGCTTTCTGCTGTGTCTGTGCTATTTTTTAAATGCGAAGAAACTTGTGAGATTGAAACCATGCTTGTGTTGTAGCAGAGCTTTTTCTAAACATATCATTGATTATCAGGAGCACTGCCTAAAATACACAACGAAGTGGTTCATTCACAGGTCTGCTGGTCTTCAAGGTCATGGTCCTCTGTAAATGCTTAAGGCTCCGATCTATTTGGAGAAACAGACTGATCGACGCAGCTGAGGACACAGGCTCTTTAAACAGTGGCTGAACTTAGGCAGCTTCCAATGATAGAGACATCTTTATCAAGATCCAACCTATTTTTTCTTCTTCTCGTAACACAAAGATGAATCACAAAGCGATGATACATGCTGATCTGTATTAGTCACATTAGAAGCAGATATATTAAGAAACAAAGCCCAGATTTGTTCATTGTGCCACTAAAAATGTTGCACAAGTGGAAAACACCTGTGGCTGATGACTGCAAGATAAACACGCTTGGAGATCGCATTTAATGTTGCAGATTAAACCTGGTAACTTGAGGAATGTGTTATTTTAATATGTACAACAGTTTAAAAGCTTAAAACGTTTTTCAAAGTCCAAAAACAAGTTTTAGACCTGCAGATACAGTAAACTGGCATGTGTGTGAATTAATTAAATACCATTTTCAATATTTACTATTCTTCCAAACAAAAGACCACCAATTCAGATACAGTGTCATGTTTTTTAGTAGGATCCTGTCATTTCTGAATGTTGCTGATGCATAAATGAAATATTCACTGCTTAAATATAGCAATGTGTCTCATTCTCTGACTTCTAGCTACAAAACCCTTCTAGAAGCAATGCTGAAGAGTCCAATCATGCAAAACCAGTGCACAGCTTGAGCAGTTTTAACACCATGATCACTGCCAGTGACTTTTTTTGTATTTTTATTCATATGAAATTTCTGACCCGGGAAGTTTCTCTCCTAGTTGTAGGGGCCTTTTTCTGCTTGCACATGTATTCAAAGTTAAAGACGTTTCTCTGACATGACATGACAAGTATTGATTTAACGTTAAGATTACTTCCTGGAAGCTTTAGAATGTAATTAAAAGACAACCGCAGTAAAAGCAACATTTTGATTCACAAAAATAAAAACTGACTGACGTACACTTTAGTAGTTTGACTTAGACCTGTGTTTTCTGCTAACAGTCAGTGACACCTACTAAACAACTGTATTACAGGTAGCAATAGCAGAACTAAACACACAACTTATTTCGTTTTAACATCTTCACATGTTTCCTGTCATTATCCTGTCTCCCTAGTGCTAGACTGAAAAAATGCTTAAAAAAACATAACTGCTGACCATATAACTTCTGTCATCTTTACTGTTTATCCCTCAAAATGAAGATGACTGTACACTGAAGAAGTCAAACATAACTAGCTGTTGGTACACAGTGTGACACCAAAAAAAATAGCTCCAACCCTCTGAGGCATGAACCTCTGAAAGTCCCCTGTGATATGTCACACCAACATGTCAGCAGCAGATTTCTTATATTCTGTGAACTGTCAGAAGCACTGCAGCTTATTAGACTTGGGACAGCCCACTGTCTCCAGTAGGGATGGGTATCGTTTAGATTTTATCCGATACCAGTACCAAACCGGTACTTTTGAAACGGTGCCGGTGCTTAAACGGTGCTTGAACCAGTGCTTAAAGAATGAAGAACACAAACTTTGTCCAAAAACCTCTCATGTTCAGCTGTTTTTTTGTAAAAAGATAACAATGTTAGCCTTTTCTGCAGCTATAGGGCATATATGGTATCACTCTTGGCTGGAAGCAGTGCTTAAACAATGGAGGAAAAAAAACAAACTTTATCCAAAAACCTCTCATGTTTAGCTGTTTCCCACTTTTTCTTTGGTCATTTTAGCCTTTTTGGCCAGGGTGAAGGGAGTATCTGCCATCAAACAAGAAGACAGCCGCATGCAACTATGATGGTGTTTGCTAGTTCACCTTACATGCATTAATGTAATAACGTGGTTAGCCTATTGAACGTAAATTACACTAACAACATTAAGCTACTCACGCAGAGAAGAACGGCTGCTGCTGCCATCATCATCCGTCATCATTTCTGCTACACTGGCAGGGCTAGGGGCCAGGACGCTCCTCTTCAGGTTTTTGGGGGATGTTGCTAACTCCGGGTCCGATAACAGGCACCACACCCGCAGTAGATGCGCTCGGTGTGAGGTCTCGCAGCAAGCTATCAAATATGGCGCATTTCTCGGCTTTTAAAAAAACGCTATGCGTCGCCAGGTGTTTCATCAGATTCGAGGAGTTACCTCCTTTGCACAGTATCACCTTAAAGCACTTGTTGCAGGCTGCTGAGTTTGCATCTTTTGCTGTGAAGTACAGCCAGACTGCTTCGCCTTGGGCATTTTTAATCTGTAGCTCTGCTCTAAAAGAACGTACGTACCTGGCCCCGCCTACTATCCTCGGAAACGTAAAATGATTGGCTAGAATCTAAAGTGTATCACAGCTCAGAAAAAAAAAGCACCGAAATAAAGCAACGAAATGTGAGCTGCTTTTCGGTCTGGTTACTACCGTTTATGTCAGAACCGATACCGGTACCCATCCCTAGTCTCCAGCTGTCCCTGCTCCGTGCTTCGTCATTTGTGTCCATTGTGTCTTTGACTAGTGCTGAAGCCCGTGTACCGTTCTCACCGATAAGATTCATTTCAGACAATTAATAATTTACAATGAACTACGCTCATTCAACAGGAGAAACACAACAACGGGAGAAACATATAACAATTTGTGAAGCATAAACTAAATCCAAACTACTTTGAATACTAGTAGCTACATGTTTATAAAAGAGCAGAAATGTCCCAACTTAACCTGTGACAATAAAAATAATATTTTATATCCTGTACCCACCAGAATCTGCCGTGACATAGGCATTTAGCCTCGTCACTATCTGTAACATTTTACTCTACACAATTTTTCTCTCATCCAACTGTTTACTCAGTAAAACATATCTCAGAGTTAGCACGAACTACTGTTCACAGACTAATAAACATTCTCGGTCATTATGATTTCATTATGTTGTTTTTGTAAGGCTTTTCCTGGTGTCCTTCTGTTTAAGTGTTTTATTTTCCTTATGTTTTCTTTTTTACATTATGTACAATGTTTGCATATCTGCGGTCTGCCGACTGTTAGTTATATCCATTAAAGTGCCCCTTAAAACAGTTTCACATTATAAAGGAACATGGAAAAGTTTTGCATTGCCATCAAGCATCGTCTCATTAAAAAGCTAAGGACTGTAAATCCCATGTAATTTCATACACTATGTTAACTAAGTATTATCTGTTTTTAAACTTAAAACTCTGGTTACAAGTAGATATACTTATGTCTTTCAACATCACCTCTCATATTTGACACTCTAGCCACAAGGTGGCACCAAACCCTGTGAGACCAAGGCTCCATGAAGGAGAGCTCCTGCTTTAAAAGAGAACCCATACAGAGGGAGCAACTGTTGTTGTTCTGTGCTTTTTGGCACATGTATATAACACTTGCAACGAGACAAAGAAAGAGGAATTAATCTCCTGTTTACTTGCCTCAGTCAGACAGATCTCCAGCTAAACATTATGCCAAACACAAAAACACAAGTTTGGATTTGTGTATTTTGTCTTATAAAATCTACACACAAAAAAAACGGCAGCTCACCACATCGAGTTTCAACAGAAACCAAACTATCGTCCAAACAAATGCAAAAATTTGAACCATACAGTCAAAGAAAGCACACATGAATCTGGAAGTTCATGGGAAAGGCCTGCTTCTGGTCAGGGTTTTTAAGTCTCGCCTCAACTTTGCGGCTCTGCGGGACAGGCTCACGGACATGTGTTTCCATCAGGAGGTGGTGAACATGCCTGGAATGAAAACAGGCCAAGCGAGGAGCCTGTTTGGACAGGACTAAGTGATAACATCTACTTGGCCACTGTGGGATAATGTTTTGCAGAATGTTATCAAAGCTCTCATTGGGGTGTGGGAAGTGAGCAGGCTGTATCAGAAATGAAGTTAAGCCTATTGGTTTCCTCACACGTTACAAAGGTAACGGCTAGCTAAGATAAAGACACAATCATTTTTTTATGGCAGAGCAAAAAGACACAATGAACAATAAATGGCCTGTTATCATGTTGCCACCTTAGGAAATCCAACTTTGCTCTACTTGCCAAGGTTTCCAAAAACAGAAATAACATTCGTAAATTGAAGAACGCTGCCTTTGCTCTACTGTGAGCTTACAAGCCTCCCACCGATGACGAAAAACAAAAACAAAAGCGCTCTTTTCTGCACACACGGCATCAGTGCCAGAACGTCCACAACATTGAGTGTTCAATGTTTGCTAGACAGACACGGCACAGAAAAATATCCTTTACCAAATACAGAAACTTTTGAGCAAGTAACCCAACGAGACTGCATTCACCACAATTCGGGGTTACAACAGTTCCATAAACTTTACACTGCTGTTGCATCAACTGTAAATAATCTAACAATCCAGGAAATATCTGTCCTTGAAAGGAGATGGATAATTCTCCCTACCCACTCTGAAAGTGTCGGGCACATTTCCAATGTCCCAACTTTGTTTCACTTACTAATAGTCATCTGGGGACCACTAAAATACCCTTTTCCTACGAGATTCATATTTTTCCTGAGTCTGAACATTTAGAAAGAAACAGAAACAGTATAACCAATTCCTGTTGTGCCATTGCCACTATCAGTTATAAAATTGTTTTTGAAGTTTAATTACATGATTATTTAACAGCTAACAATGTCAATATAACTGTCTATAAAGCGTATCACTATGTTAGGTAACTATAATTAAACTACTGAGAAATGATGCGTGCAGTCATCCATGTATACACAGGACAATGCTGACAATATGCATTTAATGTGTCGCAGCAGTGTTTGCTCATTGCTTTGGATCTGGCACTGAACTTGGACACTAAATATCCATATACATCTGTAAAGTTCACGAGGAAAGACAGCAGGAGGAATAGTAGTAGCTGGCAGACATGTCTTATCTGCTCACTGGCAACATTCGGAAACACAAGGGCCGTGGAATTAAAGCTTTATCTCTGGATTACCACTAAATATAGATGCTTGGGTTAAATCCAGAGCAAAATCCATGCCATGCTTGTCCTCTGTTTGTTTCCACATATTGCATAATGTCATGTTCAGCCTGGTATTAAAATGGGGGTGATGCAGCAAGGGATGCTCATGGGCACTTCTGTGGGGAAGGAGTGACTAAATAATTGAGTATGTGCTTGTTAGTACATAATTCTGTGAGGTGTGCACTTATCTAGATCTGCATTTGAGACATTTCTTACATATTAACATACACAGGCAGACCAGGTAGTTTTTTCTCCACCTGCCAAATTTGGTTGATTTGATTCTTGAATTCTGTGCAAAACCCCGAAGCGTGAAAACATTACCTCAACTCCGTTCTCTATGAATACATAACAAATGCAAATTCTCCCAAATCGAGCGCACTCTGTAGTTCATTATGTGATTACATGAAATGGATTTCAGACTGTTGCACAGGTGAATACCTTTAAAAGCAGGAAGTTTCTGCAGTTCCCTGTTGTTGCTCAAGCTGAAGCGAGAGGAGCTCTGCCTCTTGTCCTTTTTGACAGGTGTCTGGGAACCTGGCTGCTTCCCCTTTAGTAGCTGAGTTGTTGGAGGAACACTATTGCTAGTCTTCCTGTTAGAGCTCTGCTGAAACAAGAGAAAACACACATTAGTTACACGGACATAAGAGCAAAGACACACTAAAAAAAAAAAAAAAATATGCAGGTATAAAATATGGGCGAATGAACCTCTGTAGAAATCTAATAAAAATGTGTGCATGCAGCCACCAGCCAAGGAGCACAACTGGTACTTTTAATTATATACTAGAGGTGGGGGGAAAAATCGATACTGTGTAGTATCGTGATATTTTGCTTGCTAATAATGTATCGATACAGGGACAGCAGAAATCGATATTTTGTTACAAAAATGTTTGTGCTCTGACTTCAGAGCATGTTGATCAGCTCCTTTTTCTGAGCAAGAATCCTGACATTCCTTTACTGTCCAAATGTGTTTAACTTTTTTTTTATGGCAGCAATAAACATGACAGTTTACTTTTTCACTCCTCTTGCTTGTTTTATTTTAATTAAGTTTAAAACTTTTTTATTTAATGTAAAATTATATTTTGTTTTAATTTACTTTCAAATTCTTCAGTTGCTGAATGGGCTGTATAGTTTTCACAAATTGCATAGTTCAGAATAGCTATAATTGTACCAGATGGTTGCATTCAGTTAAGTTGGACTAGACTGTAATACAAACCGTTCAGTTTGTCAACATTAAAACCGACTGAAATGAGAGAAAGACTGAGTGTGAGACTTTGATATTAGATAAAATGAATATTGATAAAGTTTACTTTTATGTACAGAATCTGAATATCGCAAAATATTTTTAAAAATTGCAATAATATCGTATCGTGCGTTAAGTATTGTGATAATATCGTATCGTGGGATGTATGGGGATTCCCACCTCTATTATATACACTGAGTTGCCATCCACTTGACAAAATGCTCATTAAAAAAACAAAACTGTTTACCAAATGTACAATTACACTTACTCTAATGTACAATTGCTCTTTACAATAGTGCATCATCCTGATGTGGGATCACCTGAAAGCAGCAAGTTCAACTGATCCAGCCTTCCTACTAGGATCCATTTATCAGTGTGGACCTGATGACACAGAGCTTAATTCACCTGATGCAGCTGTGGAGCTGTGTCAGTCTGAGTCACAAGAGATTTATCAAATTCACTTAAGACCCAGACAAAGTTGGCCACAGTCTGAGCCACACTACAAGACAGACAATCAGTCTGTGCCACTATAAAGCTGTTGTGTGTAGTGGAAAATACCGCTGTGCTGACCTCTGCTATGAACTCGATTACATATTAATGTACTGGAAAGATCTGAATTAACTCGTGTAAGTATATTAGGCCAAAGTAGAAACATCTGTCATCTATGGTTCTTCTCATTTAATGCTTCAAATGTTCATTTGTCAGTTATGGTTGCTGACAACAAGCCAAATGAAAGCTACATATATATTACATAACAGCCTTTACAGTTCTGCATTGCTGGTTGACAGAGCATATGGGAAAAAAGGAAGGGTGGGGGCGGTGGCAACAGCTTGCAGCCCAGCGATTTTAATTTGACACAGGTTGGTGCACTAGCTGATCTAATACATGGCTGCTGACACGCAAGTCTAATGCTGGCAGAGGCTGAAACTTTCAGCTTGAAAAAAAAAAAAATTTCGGTAGGTCGGCAAGGATGACTAATATATGTAATTGTTAACCAGCTGTCATTAAAGGACAGGTTTTAAAATAGAACAGATACGGCCTTTATTGTAATTGTAAATATACAACGCAAATGTATATTTGCGTTGTATATCAGAGCTTTAACTACATAACTACATAAAGTTCTGAAATAGATATAAAGCTTAATGAAATTATCTGCTAACTGACAAGTGTGGATTTTATAACTCAATAAACTGGACTGTGTATATAACACAAGGCAATAAAATAGTGTGTTTCCCACAGATTTAGCTCGTACAGTCATGGTCTAAAGTTTTCATTTCATGTTTTTATAATATGGTAAAAACATAATCATAGGCATTTGATAAGCTTCAAAACCTTTTGTTGTCAGTGTGACATGCTGGATGTCAGCTTCGGGGCCAAGTCCAGAAGCTCATAAAAATGAATCTGATCTCTTGGCACAATAACACTGAACCAGTGTGAATGACTACTGTAAAAACTCAAGTTGCATATTGTATACAATAAGAAAATTTGAGTAACTGCCATGACCATAATCTGTGTGTATGTGTGCCTTTGTGGTTTATATGCAAATCGGACACGGGGGGGGGGGGGGGGGGGTGTCTCTTGAAAGGATGAAAAGAAAAATATGTAAATGTTAAAATGAGTCAAGTGTATTTGGGCAGACTTCAAAAGACCTTGCCACCTAAGCTCAGTCCATCTGTGGTGACACCGGAATACAGCCTGGTTGAGAACATTGTAATCTGTGCAAGAGCAGGACTACCTTTTGCTTTCTAGGCAGCACAAACAGCTGCCGGCTCTCATTTCACACGCACATAACTGCATTCAAATGCTTGCCTTCCTTTAAAAAAAAAAAAAAAAGCCTCTAGTTGTTTGAGGAATGAAGGAAGTCAGATCTTCCTTTTCTCTGCTCAGTGTGGGTAGCTCCTCCCCACAAACACACAGTAAAACAGCAGAAAAGAAAATGTAGTTGGATCATAAATGACAACTGAACAAAGTAATGACTCTCACACTGAGCTTGAAGTGAACTTTTGCACATATAGGGAAACACTAAACATTGTTTAAACTATGCTATCTTCCTGGTGCCACAGAATTTCCTCATATTTTATTTTATTTTTTTACAAGCAGTGTATGACTGTGCAGCACAACAAAGCAATGATTCACATGAGATGCTAGTAATGCAGACGGACAAACTCAATGTTGAACAATTTTGTTATGAGGGCCAAAGATAAATTTTCCCAGATGCGTCCTAATCCAGATGTAAGCAAAAAGGTTTTATAGCAAGTCACAACACATCACTCCTCAAAGGAATTTTATTACTGAACATCATAGATCAATGCATTAGTAGCAAGTGGTGTATGAATAGCAATAGCTATAGCTATCCTACTTTAGAAAAATCACAAGGCAGCAGTTTCATGAATGTTGAATAAAATTTGTGTTTTGAAGTAAAGCTTTCTGCTTAAAGCCGCTGTATGACAGGTCAACCATGTAATTATGGGTGAAATATTGATGAACTCAGCCATGCCCTAAACTGGTGTTAACGACACATTTAGCAACAGGGTATCAACATCAAAAAGAGAGCAGCTTGAGTCACATGAAGTCACTCACCAGTCCACTAAAGATCCAAGGCTATGCGGCTATGAGATTATGATTTTAAAGTTCAGTCATTATCATCATCCCATTTTACTAGTTTTATTAGTACAGGGAGGTCAAATGTAAGGCCCAGGGACCAGAATGAGAATGGCAAAGACTCCAATCCTGCAGGCCAGACAGCTTTAGAAAATATGAAGGAGTTCATAGATTCCTATTGATTAATCACTCCCTACTCCCATTCATACTCCTACAAAGCCATTAAGTAAGAGATAAACAATTAAATGACAGAAAGTTCATGTTTTTCCAATATTACAGTAAGTCCACAGTTGTGATGGACTGAGATTTTCAAATTGAGATGGCCAACACAAGTAGTCCATACTCCCATATTTCACTATGGTGTTCATGTGACTCACATCCATCATTAGTTTGCTCGCTACAGCAAATTTGGTCACAAAGAAGAATTTTCCCCTGATGAGTTCAAAGAATCATGAGACCTAAAATAGAATAAGCTTTTCTTGTTCCACTCCACAGGAGGCTTCCTGTCCTTTTGCATGAGTACTTGCTGTCAAGTGAAAAATATACAATTTCTCCACAAGTATATAACATAGGCATCATGGTTTGTGGAGGCCTTTGTGATGCATTTAAGTATTCTGAATCGGCACTTCAGGAGCAACATTATAAATTGTAATCTGCAAAACACTGAATTGATAACAAGACAATAAACTAGATATACACAAAACCTGATGAGCTTTATCGTGTCCCTCTTCATCTTTTTTAAATTGAAAAAATAAGTTCAGCATGTACGTTCATTTCTATTGTAAGCACAATCACTAATACTGGAGACCACTATCATGCAGTAATAATCCAATTATAATGTAATACTCCTCTTGCAAAGCTGGTGTCACTAAATTCCATTTAATTTTAAATGACTTGGAGGTAATTACATCAAGTTGAAAAGGTTATCCCCAACCCTTGCGGTCCCTGTTTGATCTGTGATGAGTCTAGGGTGTGTTGGTTTTTTTAACTGCTTGTTTAGCTTTTAATATATCATTTACAAGTTTCTACTTTCTCTATCTAATCGAATGTTATATATCGCTCTGTGTTTAGGGTCTTTGGTAATGTATATGCTCATTCTGTTTGAGTTGTTCTCTTGGGCAGGGGACTATCACAAACGAGATCTGACATCTCAAACGTCCCAATTTGAGGGTTAAATACATTTTAAATAAAAATAAAGTTATGTGTTCTTAGAGTGGTTTTCCTTGTTAGAATACCTCATGTTCTGAATTCTCCTGTCCTCCACTCTTCCCCACTTTGCCAGACTTGGGAGACTCCTGCAAAAACATTTTAAATCAAAAGATTAAAAACTTGATTTAATTAAATGAAGTTTATATTGGTTGACAACATCAGGTGAATGCAATCGGTGAATGCCGCCTTGCACAAATCCAAGCTAAATATAGCATGCCTGCCCACCCAGTCTCGCACTCCTGTTTAACCACACTGTAAAGTCTGCTGTTAGCTAGCTCACGTTACACGACCCGAGGTTTCAGCTTCTAAAAGTCCTTAAATTTACACCAAAATAACACACACGTGCAATGTAAGTATCACTTTAAGATAAGGGTGCTCTATTTACATAACACTGCACAACGTGCCAAGTGCTAACATGATGGCAGGATAGGGCTAGCAGGTAATAATTGCAGGCTGGCTAACGTTTGTGTGATGGGACACTGCGCTGGTAGCAAAATGTCGTATTATACACCCGGCACATTATCAATAAATTCAATGAAATGTAACTCGTGCAAAGTTTATTCACTATCGACACAGCCAGCTAGCTTTTGTCTAACTCACCTTATCTTTTTTCGTTTTATTCGGCATTGTACAAGCGTAACCGCCCTTGCTCCCCTCACGGATACTCCACAACCAAAACCTTGACAACTCTCAGGACAGCACACTGCAAGGCGGTTCAGTCTGCCCTTACGCTGTGATTGGCTGTTTTCAGTCAGCTGACTCTGGCGCGTCACGCTAACGATGACCAGCGTAAAGGCACCGAGAGCGCACCCTGCCGGTGACAGGACAGCAACACATGGGATTACAGGCTTCCGATACTTTGGATTACAGCCATCGACAGCATACTTCCTATGGTCATTCCATGGAAAATCAAGCAGTACCTCCCACATGACCCCCTCATAATGAATTGGTAGTGTATATTTTTTTCATTACAGATACATGTTCAGGTACAGTTTTTATTTTACTTATTCCTTTTCATTCAATTTTTCCTCCAAAATCTTTGAGCATCACAATCCTGGCACATACCACAGTTTCAGGAGCGAATCTGCTAAAAACTCGTCTCCATAGGTTTGCGTTTCCTTAATGTTTCTCTCAGTGTTTTTGGCTCTTGTTCTTCTAATGCGTGTGTGTGAGTGTAGTGCAGGAATGAATGCATAACCATGTGTTTGAATATGTAGAATTCTCTTTAATGAGTGATTTTATCCAAACTGTGAAGTAATTTGTTACTAGGTTTAAAAAATCCTATATAAATAAAGTTGTTATTATTATTAAAGTAGTGGTAGCAGTAGAAGTAGTAGTATACTGCAGAATTTTGGGTAGACTCGGATGGTGAAAACAAATTATAACATTTTATACCAGGCTGACCCATCTTCGTTATGTGTCAAAATAATTTTCCTTTATAGTTATATAGCGCTTTACTTAGTCCCTACGGACCTCAAAGCGCTTTACACTACATTCAGTCGTTTACACACTGGTGTGTGGCAAGCTACACAGCTGCCCTGGGGCGCACTGACAGAGGTGAAGCTCCGCCACCGGGCCCTCTGAACACCACCAGGCGGCAACGGGTGAAGTGTCTTGCCCAAGGACACAATGACCGAGACCGTCGGAGCCGGGGCTCGAACCGGCAACCTTCCGATTACAAGACAAACTGCCAACTCTTGAGCCACGATCACCCTAGTGGTCATAATTTTCCGTTTTTACCTACCTTCTTCTTTCAGCTGGTTGAGACCCCTAGGCCGGACCTTTCTAGAATATTTGAACAGCTTGGTAGAACCTTCGTTGAATACATAACGACTGCCATCTACTGGTGGTTAACACGAACCCACACGTGTAAAATGACTTGGACATATAGGATAAA